>NC_141086.1:5116840-5694340 GCF_041138505.1 Cibotium barometz
TAATTCGTTACAAAAAACCCCAGAATGGCTACTATGATTATTAAACCCTAAAATGGCCAAAATGGATTAGATTAACAAGCCCTACAGTGGCCACCATAAGAGTAGCTTCTCTTAGCTCTTCTCTTTTGCCAAACCCTAGAGAGCACACTCTGAGATGATTATTTAAATGATCGAAGGCAGCTTGTGATTTGATAGGTAAATTTTCAAGCCCTAGCAAGCAACCTAGGGTACTTATTGAGACGGTTCAAGTAACCTCAGACTCTAGTATGAGGACTCTGAGACAGTTCAAGTAACCTGGGGCATGTTTTGATAGCAAGCCCTCGCAATTGGGAACCTGCATTGATGGATGATGTCGGGATACATAAATATGGCTGAAATCACGTGGTAGAAGATAACCTGTTGCCAGAAAACTTCTGAGGCTTCAGTTTTTCTTCAGCCGAGAACTTCCCTCGGTTAGTAACAGCGCCTTCAACTGCTAGTAATAGCGCCTTCAACTGCTTTAGAACCGTGATTAATTCGCTTAATAACAGCGTAAGAGGATCATAATTAGCTAGATCTATGCTGGATTTGAGCCTCATTTTCACCTGTTTTCCTGGCCAATTCGTTCCAAGGCATGCTGAGTCATACTTGTGCAGCTTCTCATCTTCATCTTCTGTAGGAGACGACAAGATGATGATAAGATAATACGCTTGCGACCAATTAATAACACCAGCAGAATTTTAATCTCCTCACTAAAAGCTTGTCATTGAATTATTACAAGAAATCATCCAGGTTCAAATTTGCCAGTTATCATGAGATGTGCATATCAGTTCAATAACTCCTCTACGTAAGGTTGCTAATCCTCCGAGCGTGCATGTAATTACAATTACCGAATGGTCAGTTATCTTATCGAAGGTGCTTAATCTAGCTGCAAACATTATCATAGGCCGTTTTGCAAATCCAGGTAACATGATCACGCTAGCAACGTGGTGAAGCCTGTGGCAAGAAAACTTGGTAATATGAGTGCGACGTGATATGCGCAGCGAAAGAAAGGTGAAGCTGTAGACAGAAAGAGAGAGATCCTATGTCTACGGGAGAGGTGAAGCAGTGGACACAGAGGTGAAGCTGTGGACAGACAGAGATAGATACATAAAGAAGATGAAAAATTTCATCTTATATCCAAGAAGTTGTCCATACATGATGGTAGCCACATGAGGCTTGAAAAAGAAACATAGTTGCATAAACCAAAACTATACATGAAGAAAAACTAGCGGGCGACTACTTAGAGGAGTCATCACTCTCCGAGTCATCTTGTCCTTCTTCTTGTCCACCTTGTGCCTACACAAAGTGAAGATATATAAAAATAAAAATAGAAAGTATTATAAAGGTGGAAACAGGTTTTGTAAATCAAAATAAAAAGTCTTACCTGCATTGGTGTTCTCCTTGCTCGATTGTATTGTTCGTCAGAGATGATCCCTTCATCGTGAAGGTAATCCCATGTATCTTTTCTACTATGGCAACGATAGTAGTCAGTCTCGCTTGGGTAGGATCTCTATCCACAATGTCACGCTACATCACAAGACAAACATTATAACAGAACTCAAATAGAGAGAATACAAAGAAAGGACATGAAGTTGCACTATACATACAAACTCGGCCTCCCATGATGCACGACCTCTAGATCCGAAGTGTCACGATCCATATTACTCCATTTGTATTCGTGGGGCTTCTCTCTGCTGGTTCACTACTTCTTCTAAGAGCTCCTTCTTGGCTTTCTTCCACTCGCCCTTACGAGCAGTAGATGGCTTACTGTGTCCATTTTAACCGGCATCTATTCGAGCTTTCTCCTCCTTTGCATGTCTCCTTGCTAGAGACCTCCTATTCTTAAGTATGTCTTTGATAATGTGTTACATCCATTTACTGTTAAACCTTTGATCATGAGAGTTAGGATACTTCTTATGGACAACTTTAATGCATTCATCCACTAAGCTCTCCCTTTGCTGCTTAAAATGTATAAAGCAATCTTTATAGTGTGAAGAAACTACTTGGTGCAAGTAGTTTACTACCTCCTTCCCACGAGAGTCATCAACTATGCCACCCACATCTCTGATATCATAATATGATATATCACCATGATGTGGTGGTAACTTTGAAGAACTATCCCCACCCACACAGCACTGCCCTAGGCATTCTCTATCTCCTCTACCTCCACTCTCAGTGCTAGTGTGGCCTGAGGTACGATTCCCACTATCTCCACGACTACCCTCCCGACGACGACGACTGCCACTCTCATGAGAGCCATGATAAATGTGAGGTGTCACATCTCCTCAAGGTGGAGGTGTAGGAGATGCTGTAGCACTAACTGGGGTTGACAGATGAGGGGTGAATGTAAAGGCAGATGAAGTGCCTGGCAAGGGACTTTGTTGGGCTGTGGGCGACGGACCTGATGGTAAAGGGGTGCTTGCTGCATAGGGTGCCACAACTGCTTGAGGTTGGGAGTATAGCCAAAGATGCCCTCTAACTCCCTAGCAAACTGTCGTTGAGACTCAATGAGAGCCTCAACCTGTGGGTTTGTGGGACAAGAGGACGTGGACCCATGCCACATCTATACAAATAAAGAGAATATTTAAAAAATATTATGCAAGCCTTATGCAAGCTAGAGAAGCCTTATGCAAGCATTATGTTTAAAGTACTATGCATAAGCTTAAAACACTATGAATTATGTTTAAAGCACTATGTGTTATGCAAACCGTTATACGCAAGCCTTGCATAAAGCATTATGCAATAGGCCTTAAAGCTTTATGCATAAAGCTATGCATGAGGGATTAAGCATAAGGCACTATGCATAAGGCACTATGCATAAGGCCTTAAGCTTAAAACTATGCGTAAGACCTTATGCATAAGGCTTATGGATAATGCACTATGCATAAGGCCTTAAGCTTAAAACTATGCGTAAGACCTTATGCATAAGGCTTATGCATAAAGCACTATGCATAAGGCCTTAAGCATGAGGCCTTAAGAATAAAGCTATGCATGAGGCCTTATGCATAAAGCACTATGCATAAGGCCTCAAACATGAGGCTTTAAGCATAAAACTATGCATGAGCCCTTATGCATAAAGCTATGCATGAGGCCTTAAGCATAAAGCTATGCATGAGGCCTTATACATAAAGCTTATGCATGAGGCCTTATACATAAAGTATGCATGAGCATTATTCATAGAGCATTATGCATAAAGCTAAAGCGCAAACCTACAAAATAGATTCCCAGCACTGAAGGATGCAATAATAAAGCACTTACCTCTTTTTCGTGATGTTGAAAGAGAGGATTATAGGACCTAAAAAACCAACAAAAGGGTGAGGAAAATATTAGTAATGCATACATACAAAAGCTTATGCAAGCTATGCCGCTATGCAAGCCCTAAGCCTTATGCAAGCTATGCTAAAGCTTATGCATAAAGCATGCATGAGGCCTTATGCATAAAGCTGTAAGCATAATGCTTTATGCATGTGGCCTTATGCATAATAAAGCTTTAAGCACAATGCTTTATGCATGAGGCCTTATGCATAAGGCCTTATGCATGAGGCCTTATGCATAAGGCTTATGCATAAAGCACTATGTATAAGGCCTTAAGCATAAAACTATGCGTGAGGCCTTATGCATAAAACTATGCATAAGGCTTTATGCATAAAGCTATGCATGAGGCTCATGCATAAAGCATGCATGAACATTATGCGTAATGCATGCATAGAGGTCTATGCATAGATCTCTATGCATTATGAATGCATGCATAGAGCTTAATCTTTGCATTAAGCTCTACAAATAGAGTTTAAGCTCTATGATTAGAGCTCTATTCATAGATTAAGCTCTATGCATAGAGGATCTACAAAACAAAACCCCTCTTTTTGGTTGATAAAAATAGAGGAAAGAGAGGATAGAGAGATAGGAAAGCACTTACCTCTTTTTGGTGATGTTGAAAGAGAAGATTAGAAGACCTACAAAACCAACAAAAGGGTGAGGAAAGGATTAGTAATGCATATATACAAAAGCCCTAAGAACCTAATGCATACATATAAAATCGAAAAGATTTAGCTCTATGCATGCATTCAGTTCTATTCATAGAGCTTAATCTATTCATAGATCGCTATGCATTATGAATGCATGCTTAGAGCTTAATCTATGCATTAAGCTCTACAAATAGAGCTTAATGCATAGATTAAGCTCTATGATTAGAGCTCTATTCATAGATTAAGCTCTATGCATAGAGGACCTACAAAACAAAACCATTCTTTTTGGTACATAAAAATAGAGGAAAGAGAGGATAAAAAGATAGGAAAGAGAGGAAAGATAGGAAAGCACTTACCTCTTTCTGGTGATGTTGAAAGAGAAGATTACAAGACCTACAAAACCGATAAAAGGGTGAGGAAAGGATTAGTAATGCCTACATACAAAAGCCCTAAGCACCTATACAAAATCAAAAAGAGAGGAAAGAGAGAAAAGCATTTATCTCTTTTTGGTAAAGTTGAAAGAGAGGATTATAAGACCTACAAAATAAAACAAAAGTTGCTTATGCATGAGAGAGAGAGAGATAGAGATTACCTTGTGAGGAATCGTCCTTTTGGGAGGAGACTTGGGAGGAGACTTGAGAGGAGACTTTGTGAGGAGAGGACAAAGGGTGAGGTGCTGCCATCATGAGGAAGAGGTACAACAGAGGGAGCAGAGGGGAAGCAAAAGTAGTTGTGGCGTCAACGCGGGATGATTCAATATTTTTTTAAACAGAGCGCATTTATATTCGCATCTATATACACGTCTATATATATGTCTATAAGCACATCTATATCAGTATTATAGACACGCATATATCCGTGCATATATTCACGCATATAGCTGCATCGTAAACCCTACCAGATCGTAAATTTACCCATGGCCCCTCTCTCACTTCCATCTCTCTCTAGTTTGCACGGTTATATTCTCATTGTCTTTAGTGTATGTGTGACACATGCACTGCTCATCACCTATTTCTGTAAGCATATTCTAATTAATTAATAATTGATCCCAATATGACACTTCTATAAACATATCCCAATTAATTGGCCATCTGTACAATTAATCCCAATATGAAACATTGATAGGCACAAACACAATATATATTCACCACTTGTTTCACTATGATGAGAGTATCATTATATACACATCATCTAGCATGGTGTGAGTTACCATTTATTATACTCCAAGAGCATGGCACATCAGTTATATAAACCACTTGTTTCACTACGACCGTGTGCAGTTGTTTAGCATAGTCAACCACAATACAGTTGTCAAACATGGCACTAGTTGTTACACCTCAATAACATACACCTGTTAAGCATGGTCTCAAGCTATGTCAATACCACTAGGTAATCGGTATTTAATGTGAACTCATCCACGATACCAATTCACTAGGATGACACACTATCATCCGAGTGCCCCCGTACAACTAAATGGTAGACATTATGTAACATCCATCCTACTTAGATAAGCAACTAACCTCAAATGTGTGTTTACTTATTTGCGAGCAAAGGAGATCAATTGTCGTATAATATATAAATTTGAGTATCTTTCCTAATTATAACAAAAGACATTCTACCAAGGACTTCTATGTATAATAAATTCTAGTGTCCCATACCACCAAAAATTATCCCACATAGATCTAGAGATAAGTATGCGTCAGAATCCTTCACATAGGATTAATCTTGTGTCCCATATAATGAGACTAATACATAGTGAAAAATTCATATAGAATAGTTCAAGAAAGAGAGGCCAATTTTCTCAAGAAGCTCTACTTTTGATGCATAAAATTTTTCCTTAAATTTACCAAAAGGTGTTAAATAATCAAATGAAATAAATATGTTATCTCTTGATTTGGATATGAAAAAGGATATGAATTTCTCGAATGATTGAATTTGTATGAAATTGGTTGTCTGTAGTCAGGGCCAGAAAAAAAGAGACTTTCCAACAATATTATAAGAAATCAATCTATATTTAAAGCATGCTCACTATTGTAAGCATAATAATGAGAAGCTTACTTGAAAAGCACTTGAATCACTGTCTAAAAAATAAAACTAACATAGAAATATCGAGGGAATTATTTAATATGTCACTTAGGGTAGCAACTTACTTGCAAGTGTCGGATAACTTTGCTACAAAACACATCATTAAAATGACAAATATTGCAAGCATATGTGAAGTTTTAATATGCTGATGGTCAAAGTTATGGAGAATGGACAAACTTACTTAGGTTGGACTACAAAATATTAGTTAGAAGAAAACAAATTGATAAATAACAATTTTTATTTTATGCAAGTAATCAAATTACACAAGGTGAATACTTAACTGGTAAATCATTGAAGATTTTGCATATACTAATCTTCAATATAATATCAAACTTGAATTGTTAATTTATAAAACTTAGAAAATATAGTTATTACTTAGCTTGAACTCTGAAAATATACACTTGTAACAAAATACAGCATGTATTAAGCATTATAATCAAAATTATATATGTACATATTTGCAATACTTTTCATATGCGGAGGTTGTTGCCTTGAGCTATAAAATAAATGGTTAGACAAGGCACAAAATATACATACAATAATTTGGAGGTGTTGATACTTAGCTTGTAAAGTGTCGAGTTGAAGTACAAAAATGATTAACAAGGTACAACTATCGACATAGAAATCTAATTCAACAAAATTTCAGTTGCTATCTCGTGGTCCATAGAGCTTGAAAAATACTTCCAATTTCGAAGAAGAATCCTTAAGAATTTTCTCGGTTGTTTGAAAGCTGTTTGATTTGTATGCTATTAAGGCTTTCAGCTTGGAAAATGTATAAGCTTTTTAAAGCCCTTTTAAATCTTATAAGCTTTTAAAAAAAAAGTTTTCTAATATGAAGCTTTCAAGATTTAAAGGTTATACATTTAGCTTTAAATAAAAAAATAAATAAATAAACTTCTTCATGGTTGGTTGCCCACGCATAAGGGGGTTTGTAACCCAAAAATTAAAGCTTTTATCTTAAATCTTTAATCAAAGCTTATATAATAATAAGATTTAATCAAAGATTTTTTACTAAGCTTTAAACCAAACTTATAAGCCTTGTAAAAAGCTTCAACAGTCACGACTATAAACGGCACAAAAGGGAGAAAAAATCCAACAGATGGTGCACGTAGCCTATATTGCCTCCGCCGATTAGGGAAAGTTGCCACAACCAGTGGCCACCCAATGATGGGGAGAAGAGAAAAAAATAAATTGTCCATTGTTGTATATTTTTTAAAAGCTTATTAATAATATAAGCTTAATATTATTAAGCTTGTTTTGTAAACCTTCTCCACCGCTACCAAAAGCACCCAACACACCGCTTGTTAACCAGGGGACAAAAATAAGCCCTCGTGATTTGTCGAACAAGCAAGTGTTAAAGATGGAAAAACTAGAGGTGGCACTTTAATAAAGGCCTATAAATATGTATGAATAATGAAATACTTTTTCTTGAAGTTTATATATGACATCTTTATACTAGATATCATTTAGCTTTAGTCTTGTTTAAGCTTGCCTAATTTTTCACACAATGCCTAGCTCAATGCACTTTTATCCTTGATAAATATCTGATTAACATCTAGGCACTTGTCCCTAAAAATAATGTCCCAATTAGCACCAAAATATCATAAGTAGGTGGTTCATTAAGATGTATCAACTTAATCAATGAATCCTCTATTCCTTCACCAAGCTTGCATTATCTCAAGATTTAATCACAGAAGCATTTCTTGTAAGTCACATCACGTAGGCATTTCCTATAATCACATAAATCATAGATGCACTTCAAATTTAACTTATATATACAAAATTGCTTAGAAGTTACAATATTCACAATCCCCTATAGACCAAGGAGGTGCACTCATTGAAGACATCCTCTCTTTAGCACAATAATGGGAGTAATCAATTTGATTACTCTTGTTATTTTATCAATTTGATTAAATACCTTAGTCATGAAGATTCTACAAAAGCCATCCGCCGTTGACATCCACTACCACACTCTAAGGTCCTCAAATTTTGTGACTTGAATTGTTAATAACATTGAGTCATGAAAAATGACAACGAGTCATAAGTTGTCATTTGCAACAAGCTATCTTGATTTTTCACTAGTCCTAAATATTGATCAATTCAATACTCTTTTAGAGACATTGAAGAGAAATGTATTTAGAAATTTTACAAAATAAGCATAGTTTTAAACTTCTTTCTAAAAATGTACATATTGCTAATTTAAAGGTGAAAAAAATTTGAAGGTGAAAAAAAATAAGCATAGTTTTAAACTTCTTTCTAAAAATGAACATATTGCTAATTTAAAGGTGAAAAAATTTTCACTTTTTGTGTCAAATAACAAAATGGAAAAAACAAGGTCATTACAAGATCTAATATTCTTCAAAACTACTAATAATTCATGTATGTCTATGTAATGTAAATATATTCTTTACTTAGAATTACAAAAATATACTTTTTTTTCTCCAAAAATTTGACTAACTTCATCCCAATCATTGCACCTCATCTAATCATTGAATTAGAGCATATATTTGATGTTAAGATAAGTAGGTATATGGAGTCCATGGCCATAGAAGAGGCTTATTGAAAGAAACGATTTGTCTAAATTCAAATAGAAAACTAACGATCCAAATAATCAAATTTTAGATGGTACTGAGTGCTACAATTTATTAATTTACTTTATTTTGATCTAATAGTTTGATTTAGAGTTATTGTCTTTCAAAAAACACAGTTTTTAGTTTATAATAGTTAAATTTTGAAGCATGAAAATGACATCTGTCGTTTTACAAAATTGATAAAAAATTAGATTCTAGAATCCACTTTGTTGACAAAATTGATTCTAGAATCCGAAATTTTGGACACACTAACGTTTCTATTATGAGAGTAAAATTTTCATTTTTAAAACTTTTTTTGGTCCATAATGAAACAAAATTTCACTTTATAGGGCAGAAAAAAAATCCGTCGAACGAAAAAATTTCCAAAAAAATCCGTCGATGGAAAAAAATTCTGTCAAAAAATCCGTCGACGGAAAAACATTTCGAAAAAAATTCCATCGAGCGACGAGAAAAATTCATCAACGGAAAGAATTCCGTCCATAAAAATTTGGATACTAGAATCCACTTGGATTCTGGAATCCACTTGGATTCTAGAATCCAAATTTTCGTCGATTGATTGAAGATTCCGTCGACGGATTTTTTTTACGTCGACGGATTTTTTTAAACGATAATTTTTCCATTGATGGAGTTTTTTGACAGAAACTTTTGAGGAGGGACTAAATTTTTCACCTAATAAAAGTGAAATTTTTGTTCATTATGGACCAAAGTTTCTTTTTTTAAAAAACAAAAATTTTGATGTCACGATAGAAACGTTAGTCTCAATGGAAATTTGGGTTCCAGAATCCACTTTGTCAATAAAGTGAAATTTAAATTTCCATTAGTTTTTTAAAACGTCAACTCTTATCATTTTAATGGCTCAAAATCTAACTGTTATAAACTGAAAACTGGTTTTACAAAGACTATAACTCTAAATCGAATTATTAAATCAAGTTAAAGTAAACTGATAAATTATAGTACTCATAACCATCTAGAATTTTATCATTTGGATCATTGGATTTCTATCTAGATCTAGAGACATCTTTTCTTTCAATAAACCTCTTCTATGGCCATGGACCCCATAAACCTGCGTGTGTTATTATCAAAATATACTTAAATTCAACTATTGGATCCCATAAACTTGCATGTGTTATTAATCGAAATATACTTAAATTTAACTATTGGATCGACTTTGTATATAAAAAAAAATTATTTTATTAAACAATGCACTAACCCCATGTAAGAGTTTCATCAAATTATATTGAGTCTAAAAGTAACGTCACTTTTATCACCTATCAGTTTGTTGATAACACACTACGTACAACACGCAGTGTAGAAATGTGTATTGGTAAGCAACTTATCTGTGCTCAAGGGAAAGTATGATCTAGAGATGCTTAAACAAAGCAAAAAAGAAAAGAAAAGTGAAATCTATCGATGTGTGAACATGCTTAATTTGCATGATATAGAAATTGTTGTGTATGGATTTGAGTTAAAAAACTTCTTGACACTTGCACTAGAAAATAATTGATATTTTTAAGCAAAAGGTCCAATGACTCTCGTAATTGATTATAGAAGAGTTTCTTCTCTTTTGTAATTCTTTTTTAAATTGGATGTTTTTGGGTTTAGAGTAAAATGTAAGTAATGTTTTATGCATTTTTTCACAAAAGTAGTATTTTTTTAATGTTTGACATAAAAGTGTGTCTTTTGTCTACCCCCATGGCGTCGACTGGCCCGATTGTAAGCTCGCCTGCATAGAAGATTAAAATATAAGACTTATAGAATGCATGAAAGATTAACTTTGTGTATGTGAAAAGGCTTGATGGAACCATACATGTGTTTTGAGTAAATTGAGACCAAGCTTGTTGCCCATATCCTTCATTTATAATAGATAGCAGATTTGGCACATAAGGGTCTTGTGATGGGTCGATCAACATTGCTGCTACATACATGCATGAGGCAACAAAACACGATTGCTCTAACAAAGCCATACTTAAATTTTAGAGAAAAAATACATGTGATATTAAAACATTGTTAAGATCTCCTATAATACTGCTTAGAGAAGTAGGGTGGATAGTTCCCCTTTCGGATGATAGCTTCTAAGGACTTTCCACATGCTTCCCACTATTAAAGCCAAAGGCAACTCCTCTTTCACAAGACAAGGACAATGAGAAGATTGAGGGCTCCCCCTCCACCACTATAACCACTTACTCTACGGAAAACCACTCCTAACTTGACATAAGCACCATTCTAGATGGCATATAACAATGCCCCATATCTCTATACATAAGTCCATTTTTTAAACCTGGCACCCAAGGGTGCAATAAACATGAGGTTAAATGAATAAGGATACTTACCTCGACAATATCAAGCCAATCAAGAGAAATCAACAACACAAGCTTAGACAAAAATACAGCATATGATATTAGAACACTGTTAAGACCTCCTACAATACTGATTAAACAAGAAGCCCATGAACAGTGCCTCTTTCGGATGATAGCTTCTGAGGAATTTCCACACGCTCCCCACTATTAAAGCCAAAGGAAACTCCTCTTTTACAAGAGAACTATAGTGAGAAGTTCGAGGGCTCCCCCTCCACTATACCCACCTAACTTGACAAAAGAAGCATTCTAGATGGCATATAACAAAGCCCCATATCTCTATGCATAGGCTATGCATACCTTATGCACAGCCTATGCATAGCGTGGAAATAGGATATGCATAGCCTATTTCTTATCTATGCATAGTGTATGCATAGCCTATGCATAGCATACGCATACCCTATGCATACCTTATGCACAACCTATGCATAGCCTATGCATAGTGTGTGCATAGCCTATTTCTTACCTATGCATACCCCATGCATAGCGTATGCATAGCCTATGCATACCCTATACATAGCATATGCATATCGTTATGCATAACCTATATATACCTTATGCATTCCCTATCCATAGCCTATTTATAGGGGCCATAGGCTCTTGACCTAAACCACTACAAGGGATCGGGCTCATACCCGCGCTCCTAGCCACTAAAAATGACTTGTGGAAAAAAAGTAACGGGCCCGTGTATTAGCACGTGTATCACCACGGCCAGAGACATGCGTGTAAAAGCGCGTGTATAGAAGCAGTTAACCGCGCTGATACACGGGCGTATACACACGTTTTGTTAGTTCAGCTGCACTTAGAGGCGCTGATACGAGGGTGTATACACGCGTTTTGTCAGTTTAGCTACGCTTATACACGCGCATTCCATAGTGTATCCGCGTATATACACGCGTATTTTGCAGAGTATCCGCGTATATACACGCGACTTTTTGCAGAGTTGACGCGTCAATATACGCGAACAAAGAGAAAAAAAAAATCCAGAGAGTGCTATTAATTGGTACCTGAATGCTGTTCCAGCATTCCAGCACCCAATAACACTCTCTGGATTTGTTTTTCAGGGTGCATTGCACCATCCACAAGGAAGTTTTAAGACAAGAACAACATGAATGCATACATTGTCAATACACGATTCAAGACAGACATGAATGCAATACTATCAATTCACGATTCAATATTACTATCAAAATTTTATGTGTACACATATATACAAGGGAGTCCATATGTCGAAGTAGCCCATGGCTTCAGTTACAATATATATACAACCACATCCTCAATATGGAATGTGATACTATAAGTCTGAGTACTACTCAGACCTAGATGATCGCTGCTCCCTCCATCATCACATGAGCACACATCGGTCTGAATGTTCGATGAGTAGTGCTCACGTCCACCCTCTACAGTGGCAGCGGGTGGATCATGAGCAGGTGCAGCAGCAGCTTGTGCCTATTCAAGTAATATATAGTATATAAGTATATATATATATAATTCAATAAACCAAAATCATTCGTTTAGAGTTCAAGTACCTGTTGACCGTATGGTCTCATGGTGGCCATCTCAAACTGCGCATCCGTAATACGTCCCTCGGCTCTGAAGAGGGCCCACGTGTCACGTCTGCTATGTCGGCGAGCATACCCAGTATCGTGGGCTGTGGGCTTCCTCCCCGTAACCCATCGCTGTATCATAATCAACACAATTTGTAAGATTAAAACAATCATAGAATCAATGAATTAAGTAAACAATCAAATAAAGTGGCAAGATACTTACGAACTCCGCCTCCCATGACTCGGCGCTGCCAGATCCGAAATGCAAAGATCCAATGGTTTCCATCTGGATTCGTCGTGCCTCCACATGCTGCCTGCTCTTCATGCCACCCTCTGCTCGTTTCTTTGCCTCCTTCCACTCGTGTTTGTGTGCAGTGCAGGTTTCTCGGTAGCTACCCACAGCTACATTTAGCCCATCATCGTACGCGAGTTTCTTAAGGTGAGATATTTTATTGCTTAAGATCTCCCTTATTCACGTCCTTCCCCATACATCTGAGAATGTCGCATGTGGGGGATTGGGGTACCAACTATATACAGCATCTATCACCTCCCCAACTAATCGGCTATTTTGATCTTTAAATCTAATAAAAAAATTTCTATACAAGTTTGATACTACCCCACGCATGTACTCCATTACCTCTTTCCCCCTCGCATCCATCACTATCCCGCCCCTATCCGTCACATCATAGCAGATCACTCCCTCCACCTCTCTCATCTCCTCCTCATCCTCACTATCTCCTCTAACTCTTCTCCCTCTATCTCCTCTCTCACCGCGTGCCCTACTACCTCCCCCACCAAAGCACCCGCCGCATCCTCCACTCCCACTCTTCCTACTACTGCGGGTGGAGTCACGAGATGACTGGGGGATTGTCTACATGACGATGGCTGTGAGCCCTGACGTGACGGTGGCTCTGAGGGAGTACGTGATGGTGGCTGCTGTGAGCCCTCACGTGACGCTGCCTGGGAGGGTGTGCGTGAGTGTGTGTGGGACGAGGTATGTCTCCTCAGTGGGCGTGGAAGAGGAGAAGCTGCATGCCGTCTCGTCGGACTCGCAGGCATAGACGGCAGTGGAGTGACCTAGATACTCGGGGGGCGAGGTATAGATACCAGGCATGGAAGGAGGGGGATGGGCATACATGTACTGTGTAAGCTCAACTGGACCAGGATGGCACCCAAAATGATTTAGCATCTCCATCATCCAAGTGCTGTACGCAAATAGATCGGATGAAGAACCTGGATCCATAAAGAATCTGCAAAAATAAAAGTATATACATGATTGCATCAAAGCACAAATGCAAGCTAGCACATATGATTTTGTGAAGGCAAGCCATATGCAGATGGGATCATCTCTCTAAAGAACCTGGATCGCAAGCATGGGTGAAACACAGTTGCGTTCATTTTGCAGGCCGCGTGTAGGAACGCGTGTATGTCTGTAGACAGGATACACGACGCAGGCATACACGCGTTCCTACACGCGGCCTGCAAAATTTTTTTTTTTTGAAAGCGATCGACCTTTGACAAATCGTCCTTATAAAAAGCCCACTGTCGCCCACTGTTACAATCGTGCACCAGATGGCAACCAGAGAAGGAAAGAACGGAGACAAACACATAAAGGAAAGAGACAATAGCATAAACAAATGGAAGGAAAGAGACAGGACAAAGGACAAACTGACTCACCTCTGAAAAAGTGAGTCTTCTTTTTGGCTAGTTTCCTTCACCCGTGTGTGCTCCTTGTCTGTTCCTTGCACTTAGGTTTAGTGCTTTGTTGGAAGAGGCGGTGACGAAGGAGAGAAAATCTTTAGTTTGAAAATGTTTATTTGGAGAAGGCGGGTTATTTTCAGGTATGGACAGGTCGTCGCGTGTAATCGCGCGTGTATTTTCGCGTTTGTAATAATCCAGCCGCGTTTATACACGCGATTTTTAGGATGTAGCCGCGTGTATACACGTGATTTTCAGGATATAGTCGTGTTTATACATGCAATTTTTAGGATTTAGCCGCGTTTATACACGCCATTTTTAGGATGTACCCGCATTTATACACGTGATTTTCAAGATGTAGCCGCGTTTATACACGCGATTTTTATACTTTCAATAAAAACTGATTATGATTTTGTGTTTACTCTTTTGTACATAGGATGTCATCAACCTCCTCAAGCAGTCATCAACCTCCTCAAGTAGTTCTGGTGAGGATGAGACAATGCGTCATCGTAATCGCGATGTGTGGTTGGGACAAAGGATCAAGTGTATGTGTAATTGATGTCAAGGATGCATTGTATGAGCGCGTCGAATTACCTTGAATCACATCTCCATTTATGGAGAATGGAATCAAACAGGTTTAGAGGTGAGTAGATGTAAATTGATAGTATTCAAATGACTCATGGTATCCAAAATAAATTAATGGAGTTATAATATATATAATATATATACTCTAATTGAAGCAGGATGCAGTACCACACCCTAACATGGTGCCCTACGTGCGGCGAGAGCACGTAAAGCGTCGACGAGATGATGCTGGAGCTTCGGGATCTATTGTCAGAGATGAGTGGGAAAGGGATGACGATAGCCTTGCACTCCACGAAGTTGTGGAAGAGGAAGTGTTTGATGATATGGTGCGGTATCTTTTTAGGGATGATCCCAAAGGTATAGATGACGTTGATATGGAACAAGAGCATCTTTACAAGGCTTCATCGACACCGGTTTTTGAAGGGTGCACATTCTCTATTCTACGTGCTTCACTTGAACTACTCACTCGAACTGTTGATTGATGAGTTGGAGGAACTATGGAGAGGTGTTGCGGTGGTGGACATTAGTAGGCCTCCCTCCTGTCGACACTTTGACTTAAAAGCAGTGTTGATGTGGACAATGCATGACTTTCCAGGATACAGCGATTGTTATGGTAAGAATTCTAATTACCTCCCTACTCTAATACTATTGGCTATATTAATTATAACTATTGACTTTATTATTCTAACTTATATTTATATTTTAACAGGTTTGAAAACATCGGGTAAACATGCATGTCCTGTTTGTGGCCCTTCGTTAGTACATGAGTATGCTGACGGTTTGTGTAAGACCATATTCGATAATCATCATCGATTTCTCCCGTCAGATCATCCTAAATATGTTGCTAGTAAGAGTAACATTCCTCCAAAAACACTTCGTGCAAAATATTGGAAGTGTATTTGGGAGTCTATAAATATTCTTCCTCCAGATGGCATGAACAAGTATAGTAATGTTTTTTAATCTTGTTTTGTGTAGTCTCTAATTGGATTAAAGATCACATAGAGCAATCCCTTGTGTAGGTACTCCATTTTTTTCGGCTACCATATTGGACCCATCTTAAGATCAACCATCTTCTTGATCCCATGCACATCTTCAAGAATGTGGCATCTGGTATTTGGGAACATGTTATTGGTACACGAGACAATGTTAGCGTATGGGAGGACTTGCGGGTCGCAAGACGTATGCGTCAAGCTTGGCCAGGAGAGGAGGGTGGGCACGTTCATCTTCTGCTTGCACCATGGATTATATCAAAGAAAGAGGAGAAGCAGGTAAAGCAGGCCATCACCACTCTGCGTACTCCCACTGGATGCATAAGATCATTTAAGGGAGCCTTTACAACCATTAAGAAAAGAGGCATTGAGCAACTATATGGGTTGAAGTCCCACGATTGGCACAAGATGCTCCAAGTAAGTGTTTTCCAAGTCTTGTACGTTGAAATTAAATTTTGTAATGCCATAAACCATACATACATGTGCTCTTATGTGCGCAGTTCATACTACCTACTAGCATCGACCATTGTGCAAATAAGAGTTTGAAAAAATGTATTTATAAGATGTGCGAGCTTGTGAGGTATGTAAAATCCATGTCAGATCACCCTTCATTATACCTTGCAAAATGAACGTGCATGAGGTATAACGTACTATTCATTTATTTTTCACATATGTTAGCTCCAAAGCAATTGATCGAGCCATGTTGGATGATGCATGTGTTATGGCAGTGGAGGTGGTTTGTTTGGTAGAGGAGACTTTTCCGCGAACCATTCTCACAAGTCAACTACATCTCATTGTGCATTTAGTGGACGAAATTGCTTTATGTGGCACTGTGTATGCACATTGGTGGATGTTCTTCCTAGAGCACTTCATGAAGACCTTAAAAGACTTTGTGAGGCAAAGTGCAAGGCCCGAAGGAAGCATGGCCGAGGGTTGGTTGATACAAGAGTCTCTTGTATATATTTCAAAATTCCTTGGTCAGGTGGACAGCTCTTTGCCACGACTATGGAGCAATGAAGAGGACTTGAGGATGACCTCTATTGTGCCTCAAGGAAAAGGACAGAGTAAAGTAATTGATAGAACATTGATTGATGATCTCAATTTCACTTGCATCCTTAATAGTGATGTGATGAGCAGATGGGTTACAAGATATGAGGATGCGAAGACAAAAAGGCAAGCAGAAAGAGCTCTCTTTCGGAGGCAACATGGCTCTCGTAATAAGGCGTACCCTAAGCATCTAGCAACACTTCCGAATGATATCCATGTTGATTGGTTGCATGAGGAAATGGAGAGAGCAGAGAGCGACGAGGGACTGCATATCACGGTGGAAGAATGGGAGTATGCACGAGGATGCATGTTAAAGGTACATAGAACTAATGTTTTGCATTAGTTGTAAGTGATTTGGTTTTAATATTTATTCACATTGCTTACACAAATATTGCTTCTATTTTGGTCCAGTGCACTATGTTCAATGCTATATGGTGTGAAGGCAAGCATTTTCGAATACAAAGAATTGATAAAAAGAGGAATACACAAGATTGCGGTGTCATTAGTAGCTTTGAGGGAGCTAATGGAAAAATGGATGATTATTGTGGCACAATCCAAGACATATTTAGGCTTGATTTTCGTCGCTTCTTTGTGTATGTTTTGGATGTCAAATGGCAACTGAACGTGGTGGAAAAAGGGCCTAATGTAATGATAAAACGCCATGCAAGTGGCTATGTAACTATTGACTCTACAAAGTTTTGGCAAACAAAGAAAGATAGGCTCGTATTGCCACAACAATGTGAGCAGGTATGCATTTTTTACTAATGTGTTTCATGTACATATATATCTAAGCTCGCATACCCCTTGACTTTTGATATGCTAATTAATTACTGCAATATGTGTATTTGAGTAGGTTATCTATCTGCCAATGGTGCATGACATTAAATGGTGGTACATCATCCCTACTGCACCACGTTCCAAAGTGATGTATAATACATTCACTGATATGGAGCATATGGAGGATGTAACAAGCCGCAATGAAGATGATGTCGAACATGCTAATGAAGATGTTGTGATCGATGATCAAGAAATAAGAGATGATCATGATAATGAGAATGAGCGTGCCATTTCTCTCATGATCATGCGAATGACCGTACCATTGAGGATGATGGTGATGTTGATGAGGATGATCAGGACATCGATACCATTATCAATGGACAGAATATCAATAGCGCAATAAATTTAATCGTAACCTTACAAATTGATCAAATGGATATTGATATTGATCGTTTGGCAAGGATGGATCTTATTGAAGATGAGATCGAACCCTAACCAATCCATCACTGTATCATTCTAAATTGATGACATTTCTATTGTATATGTTGTCTTTTAATTATCATCTCATGATTTATTTTTGAATATATTTCATTGTTGTAAATGCATGTAGTGATATATACTGTAATGTACTATGAGATGGTTTAAAGAAAATAGATTTTAATTTTGTAAAGGAATTTAGTTTTTCTTAATAAAGCACTCGCGTGTATTGATGCGTGTATATACACGCGCTTATACACGCGTTTCTGAAACCAATATATACGCGAATTTAGATGCCAATATACACGTGCTGGTAGACGCGTTTCTTAAAGTTCAATACATGCGAATTTAGATGCCAATATACACGCGCCCGATACTATTCATATACATGCGCGACCATACATGCGTCCGTAACTTATCGCGTGTATGGAACGCATGTATGGCAGCAGTGTCTTGTAGTGAACCTAATCCTTGGCACCCAAGTGTGCAAAAAACACAAAGAGAAGAAGCATAAACAAACAGAGATTACCTCTTCTAGCGGAATCCATATGAACCGCTACGTGACCGGAACCCTTGGTGGTGAATAGACCTACAAAAAGTTATCATAATAAATCAAAACATTAGTTCATAAGCACTATACATAGGCTATGCAAAAACTATGCATAGCACTATGCATAGGCTATGCATAAGCCTATTGTTAAGCCCAATATGCATAAGCGCTATTCTTAAGGCTATGCATAAAGCCCTATTGCAATAGGCCTAGTGCATAAGCCCTATGCATCAGGCTATGCATAAGGCCTATGCATAAAGCCCTATTGCATAAGGTTATGCAGAAAGCCCTATGCATAGCCTATGCATAGGCCCTATGCATAAGGCTAAGCATAAAATAAGGCTATGCATAAAGCCCTATTACATAAAGTCTATGCATAAGGCTATGCACAAACCTATTTCATAGCTTATGCATAAAGCCCTATTCATAACGCTATGCATAAACCTATTGCATATGGCTTATGCATAACCTATTGCATACGGCTTATGCATAACCCTTTTGAATAAGGCATATGCATTATCCTATTGTAAGAGGCCTATTGACCAAACCCTAATCCCCAGCACCCAAGGGTGCAAAAACACAAAGACAAGAAGAATAAGACAAAATGAAGAAAGAGGACTTACTGTATGAGAGGCTATGCCCAAACCCTTGAGAGAAGAGGTGTGGTGGGAGAAATAGTCGAGCTGCAATTGTATCCTATGCATATGGAGGATAGGGGAAGTAGGTAGGTATTGACACTTGTCGGGGTGGGACTCACAGTTCGCAGGTCGTTTCTTAGTAGCAAAGTTTTGGTGCTAGCTTCGTACTTGGGCAGTGAAAAAACGCTACTGTGGTCGCTCGGAAACCCTGTGTAATTTTTTGTTTGCTAGTTCTGGATGTTGTTGTGTGTTTTGTATGAACCCTAAATAAGTTTTGGTCAGGTTAAAGATGTCTGGCAATGATCATCAAGGACGGGAAGTTGGTTCTGAGAAATGGTTGAGAGAAAAAATTTGATGTGTGTGTGATCGATGCAAGGGTCAGTATATATGACATCGTATAACAATTGAGCATGTCTGGGCATATAGTCTTCATGAGGCAGTGTCATGACCAAGTACGGATGATGACATGGATGAGAACCATAGCAGAGTGCTAGGTAGCATGCCACACCATTCAGTGACATCTGGTAGAGTGCGGAAGGTGGCAAGGCTTCATATGGAAAGCATGGGTGAGTCTTATCTTCTCTAACCAATGAATGAGGTGCCTCCACCATTGCCACATGAGGAGGAAGATGGTGAATGACAACATGGTGAATGACTTCTTTGGAATGGAGGTCATAGATGAAAGTGAGCAAGCTCAAATGTCACAAGAGGAGGTCATAGATGAAAGTGAGCAAGCTCAAATGTCACAAGAGGAGGAAACCTTGCCTAGACAGGCAAGCACCCCTTTGTATGAGGAATGTTCGTACTCCATACTGTGAGCAAACTTGGAGCTATTGAACTTGTAAACAACTTATGGATGCAGTGATGCAAGTGTCAGTAGTCTTCTTTGGTAAGACTACCTCATTCTATTCTCTCAAATAAAAAATGTTACATGTTCTAAATACTCTCCTTGCTAGTATTTTAACATATGATTTCTCGTTAACTTTTTGTAGTCTTCTCAAGAAGATTCTTCCCTTTCAAAATCTATTACCTGACTCATGAGATGGGTGTCGTAAAATGCTCTCTATGCTAGGTATGGATTATACAAAAATAAACGCATGTTCCAATGATTGCGTGCTATTTAGAGGGGTTAATAAAGATGCAGCACAATGTCTAAAATGTGGGGAGATCTACTATAGGGATGATTTGTAAGGAGATAAAGTTCCCCGAAAGGTTTTGAGACACTTCCCTATCATTCCTCGCATCCAACACATGTTTAAATGTAAGGGGATTGCAGAACTCATGACATGGAATGCTACTCATCTCACTCAACTGATGACATCATGAGGATCCTATTCACTGGCAGCAACATGTGGAGCATCAATGGCCAGAGTTTAAAGATAAGCTTGGTCACTTATGTCTTGGCTTGGGCATGGATGGTATTAACCCACTTGGCTTCAAGCCCATATCATGGTCTACTTGGCTTATTGTATTGGTGAATTACAACCTCCCTCCATGGGTGGCAATGAAGAAAGGTCATATCATGCTTGCTCTCCTTGTACCACGCAAGTATAAGGTGGCAAACATGGATGTGTAACTCGAGCCTTTAATTGAGGAGTTGGAGACACTATGGTGAGGTATCAAAGTATATGATGTTTCAAGGCCAATAAATAGGCATGAGGCGAAGATGAAAAGAGTTTTGCTTTGGACAATGCATGACTATCCCGGGTCCTCGGAGTGCTCAGGTACCTACTTAAACCTTATATGCATAAGGCTTTTGCCTTTAAACTTTAAGTTTATATCTCTATCTCAATCCTCTCAATTTTAAAATAGGTTTGGCAACCTTCGGACATCATGCATGTCCGATTTGTGGGCCTACACTTGTTTCAAAAAAACCCTCTACACTTAAGAAGGTGGTGTATGACAAACATCATCGATTTCTCCCTCCTTCACTACAAGAGAATCATTGTTTTTCGATGCTTATTTTCCATGCCTGGTCGTGTCGTCGATATGTGCGTCGAAATAGGCATCGAAATATGTGTGGAAAAAGGTGTCGAAATACTCGTGGAAAAAGTAGTCGAAATAAGCATCGAAATAACAGTCAATTTTTTTTTAAAATTGAATTTATATTTAATATTTTCTAGTTCCCATCCAGGAGTGTGTTTTAGCCTTCTCTTTCTACCTCTTTGCAAGCATATGTGTCTATGAGAGAGAGAGAGAGAGAGAGAGAGAGAGAGAGAGAGAGAGAGAGAGAGAGAGAGAGAGATGATCAAAGAGAAACAGATAGATAAAGAGAGAGAGAGAGAGAGAGAGAGAGAGAGAGGGAGTCGCGAGGGAGAGAGGAGGGTATAACTTCCATCACGATCTTTGAACGAGAAAAAATGCTAGCTCCTCCTCCTCTCATCACTAAGGTGCAATTAAGAAAGTGCTCTATTTTACAAAATGAAATTAAAGTTCATCATCAACTTGCTCATCCTCAGCGAGATCCATGATGGCTGCAAATAAATCTATTTCTAGAAATACTCCATCATTGTTGTCAATTGGTGGAACCGATTGCCTTGTAGTAGTAGAAGGTAATTCATCCATGTCGTCATCCTCTTCTAGCTCTAGCATGAGAGCTGTCGACTACTCAACTTGAATCTCTTCTTCTTCTGGATTATCTTTAGTATCTATTTCTCATTCTTCAAGATGTATTTGTTCAATGAGTACAGCTTCATCTGATTCTAGTCCCGTGTGAGCCTCACCTACTTCCTCAACTAGTATGTCTTCTTCTTATTCTTCTTGTTGTTCAATAGATGCTAGTGGTGCATGCTCAACCATTAGATGGTCTGGGGGGAGTTCCTCAGCATCTGGCAAACAGCCAATTGCTATTTTCACCTCTTCAAATATCTATTTTTCACGTGGATTTATGTGGATCACAAACAACCATTTATGATCTGTCGGGTCTTCCGCAAATATGACTTGCTCACAGTGCTCTGGTAGCACAAACGTGTTCCCTTGGTCAGTCCTTATCTTTGTGCAATCTACTTGAAGAAATCCACACTTGTCTTTGCGTACAGTTACTTGCACCCCTTGAGTTACCAACTTGAACCATTTCACATAAAAAATAAACATATCAAACTTTCTGAATCCAACCTTGATAATATCTTGGATTGTTCCACAATAATCTAGCATGCCTACTTCAGTATTGCCATCACTTGCACTTGAACGACTTTCTTGCATAATGAAATTAGCCTTCACACCACAATCAAATGTTGTTCTCTTTTTATCTATTCCTTCTTCTCCAAAGTGACGTCCGCGCCCCAAACTTACGATACTGAAAGCACAATAGATAAGTACTTTTATTGTATAAATTCACGAACAAACAACATAAAAGACAATGCATAGATATCTCTAACTCACATACATGGAAATCACAACCATATGGAAGCTCCTCCTCCTCATCACTTATTGATTCACCATTGTGTTTAGCTTGTAGTATGGTTTGCTCGAGCCATTTATTAGAAGGAAAGTGTGGAAGAAGTGCAAGTCTTCTTGGGTACGGTAGTGTGCAGGTTGTTCGAATCCTTCTAAAATTCAAACGAGCTTGGTCCCTTTCAGCCTTCACCAAGTTATATCTCTCAATCCATTTCTCCATAGCATGTGAGTTTAAGATGCAAAATTTATTGATCTTCTCATGTAATGCTACATCCAATGTTCTCACAAGGCCTTTCCCTTGTGGCTCTTCCCCAACTAGTCAATAATCTTCTTCTTGTGTCCATAATCTTGGCATATCGAGATCAGGCGTACTGAGAAATTTAGTTATATATACAAGTGATTCTTGAACAAGCCATCCCACTGCCATACTACCTTCAGGAGGAGCTCTTTGACAAAAAAATCCTTTAAGTGTCTTCAAAAATCTATCCAAGAAAAACATCCATCGGCTATGGACAACCCTAGCCACAGCAACTTCAATGCGTTGAACCTCTTGTAAATCATCTCGTTGTGCCTTGCTCTCCTTTGCTCTTGTGATGGTTTTCCAAATCCCCTCGGCTATATTCTTGAAAATGTGCATTGGGTCAAGAAGATGGTTCTCTAGAAGGTCATTCCAGTATGGAAGTTGATGGAAAATGGATAGACACTTCATTCCTAGAGGTGTATAGGTTGGATCTAGCTCCCATAAGGTCCACCAATCACTGCTCTTCCATATGCGAGGAGACCTCCCTAGAAATCCCTTAGGCAAAGGATGGTCCACTGGGACATACTTCTTGTGGTCCACTGGGACATACTTCTTGTGGTCCTTGTATAATATCTTCTTCATAGACTTTGAGTATCGAGCCTCAAGTTTCAGCCCACATAATGGACATCCATTATACCATGACACTGAAAGCCCTGTAGAACATCAAAAACGATTGTAGCAGGTAAGTTTGGATGACAATCATGACTTAACATAATATGTTAACAAGCTACAGTATTACCTAAGCACTCTCCATAGCCAGGCCAATCATGCTGCATAGTCCACATAAGTATTCCTCTCAATGTTAGTGCACGTTGTTCAAACCTCTTGAAAATATCATGAACTTCAATGCCCTCCCATAGAACACGAAGCTCCTTAACTAAAGGGGCTAAATATACATTCATGTTCTTCACCTTGTACTTTCGAGGAACTATCAAAGACAATAAAAGATGCCCTTTTTTTATCACTAGCCATGGTGAAAAAATATAGTTAACTAGGAGAGCGGAACGCTTGCTGAAGCTGTGCCCCGTCTCCTGCCTACGCAACCTGCACACCAGCTCCCCCCGCCATTGCGCTTGCTCTTGCCCCCCGCCTGCTGTTGTTCCTGTGCCCCCTTCCCTCGTTGCTCTGCCCGCCACCCTTCGCCTGCTTGCTGCTGTGCCCCCCCCTCCCTCGTTGTTGCTGCGCTCACTCCTTGCCCCCTCGCCCCCTCCCTCCTCGCCTCCTCGCCTTCTCGCCCCATCCCCTTCTTCGCCCATCTCACCTCTGCATCGCCCCCTTCCGCCAACATTTTCCTCCCCGCCCCTCATTAGCGCAGCTGCCCCCCCCAAGGCTTTTCCTTCGCCGTTTTTACCCCCCCTCCCTTTTCGTGCTGACCTCCGCCCCCTGGAGGTTTTGTTTCTTTTTTCCTCCGGTCTTCCGCCTTTCTGTGTGCAGCCCGTTTCTTGCAAGATTTCCGCTTTTGCCTTGCCTACGCCTGAGCTTCAGACTCTGATGGAGACTCGCCTCAGAGCCTCGCCTTAGAGGGACTCATCCGCAGCCCCCTCGCTCGCCGAGGACACCCCCATCAGGCTTTCTCTTTCGTCGGAAGAGGAAGCGAGCCTCATCGCAGAGGTGGAACGCCTTCAGGCCCATTCCACCATCTTCCGTATAGTCGGCACTCGCCCCAGCAGAGGGGAGATCCGGGATCTTCTCCAGGCCCGCCTGCTTCGCAGATGTGGGCAAGATCCTGGACGTAGAGCTTCTGGGCCGGGAACATTATCAGGTCGAGTTCGAGACCGCCCAGAGTGTGGCGAATGTCCTTGCCATGAGTCCCCTTGACATCAGGGGTGCTCGGGCTTTCTTCAGACCTTGGCAGCATGGCTTTGATCCAGCAGCAGCTAAGCAGGGAGAGTGCCTTTTTCATGTTACAGTTTGCTTCCCTGGACTCCGCCGGGAGTATCTTCCGCTTCTCTCTCGGCTAGGAGCATTGGTGGGCTCGGTACTCGAGACTGGCCCCACAGCAGCTTCAGTGGTGGCCAGAGCAGCTACCCTCTGTCAGAGTTTTGGTGTCTGAGATCTCCTCCCTTCCTAAGGTCATTCAGCTACCTAGGATAGGGGGGGATGGATTGATCAGAGAATGGAGTTCTCGGGGCTCCCGAACCAGTGCTTCATATGCAGGCAGGTCGGCCATCTGGCCAAGGCCTGCCCTCGCAGGAGACCTCGACCCTCACCACAGTAGTAGGCCCCTGATGGCCCGCCCACAGATGCGGCATGGCAGGCTGCCTCCGGGACACCTGCTCAGGCCATAGAGACCTCGGAGTGGCAGCCTGGACAGGGGCGCCACCGAGGGAGATAGTCATAGCAGCACACACAGAGACCGCTGCAGCAGCAGCCCACAGGCTCAGCCTCACTGGGTTCCCGTGAGGAACAGCTATGCTCCCCTCCAGGAGGAGCCCCCTGCAGTGTGACTGAGGACCAGGAGATGCCAGCACCCCCTCCTTCACCCCCCCACCCCCACCCTCATCCCCTCCCATGCCTCGCTTCCACCTTCGCCTCCGCCCGCGCCCGCTCCGGTCTCGTCGGCAGCGGCTCCCTCTCCGCCCCCCTCGCCCCCCCTCCTCCCCCCACCCGCCTCGCCTTCCCGGGAGACCCTGGCAGCCCCCTAGCGCTCGCCCGTAGTCCGGAGGGCGCTGAGTACCGATCTCGCTCGAGCACCACAGAGGAGACCTGCCATGCCGATCCGGGCTTCACGGATATCATCTATCCGCAGTCGGCTGAGTCGCCTCGGTGTTAGACAGCGATCGGAGGCTTTCGGTAACGCCTTCACTCGGCTTTTTGGAGCAGAGAGCCCCCATGAGCCAGCACCATCCGCGTTCATGTAGTGATACGTCCGGCCCGCGGGTTGGAGGCACTTGATTCAGTAGTGGCCTTCTCGTTCCCTCTCTGTGGCCCTTGCGACCGGGAGTGGACTCTAGAGCTCGCTATTAGCACTTTGAAGACTCAGGCAGTTGAGTTTTCACATCATGTGAGCGACTTGGAGGTGACAAATGTGATAGGCTGGCTCTGGGAGTTGGCTCATTTTTTCTTGGATCCCGGGAGTGTGGATGCCTCAGGGATTCGTCATTTGGTCGTGCATATAGTGGCAGACTTAGCACGCTGTCGTGACGTGGACGATGTCGCTGGGAAAGTGCGAGACTTTTAGCTGTGAGAGTAGCTTCTAATCCCAGCAAGGAAACAGAATATATATCTCATCAAGGGAAATCACCAGCAGAAGATGGAACCATAATATATTTACATACCAAATCTCAACAAAACATATGAGTTGTACCAAAAACCATCATAAGCATCATGGCTCAAACCAAAAACCAAGGTAGATAACATTATAACCCACTTTTTTGATCCACAAATCCACAAAAAAGACAGCCTCAAACGGCTCACAAATCTCTCCTCGTTATCGTCAGCAGAATCACATTATAGAAATGCTCATCACCCCTTCTCTTTCATAGTACAGCCCAAAGCCCACTGATATGGCATGCAACAACAAGCACAAAGGATCCTATTATGCCAACTCTTAAAGTATAGGCCAAATGATCATGCCTCGTTTGAATCCCAAGAGCTGTGATGAGATGGCTGCCTTCTTCCATGCGACGCTCCAAATCATCATGTAGAAGCATGATCCTGTGAATCCTTAGCATATTCAGGACACATGACAATAAGCATAGAGAACTTGCCTTATCTTAATCTACAAATTTTGCATAGCTTGTCTCCTGGAGTATAGAGAAACATGTCTCCTCCTGTCTAGTTGCTGTTTTCATAGATTCAGACAGTTGACGCTGTAAAGCCTGCAGTTTCCAAATAGACGATACACTAGAGGCCTTGAGCTGGACGCTCACCCTTCCTCTCTGCCCTCCTAATTCCTTCGCTTTACCTTGCAGCTGCCTCTTTTGCCCTGCACTTGATCACTGCGCCACCCTCATGTAGCCACCGTTTCCCTACTGCAGCCTTTTTCAACCCAATCGCCTTCCACACCTTTCTTGTCTGCAGAACCCGGGCCCTCTTCCCAAGGCGGTTCCCCCCCTGGCTTCGTCTTGCAGCTGCCCAGAGAGCTTTTCCCGGCGACTTCACGTACCAAGCTTCAGCAGCCTTTCCCCACACACAAGGCGGCTGGCCTTTATTCTTCCACGCCTCCTCTCTGCAAGCCCATCAGAGCCGTCCCAGTTCCCCTTTTTCTATGGTGCAGCCGCTTCAGTCCACTGGTGGGGGAGAGAGAGAATCCCTTCGCTTCAGTTTATCAGTGAGAAAGAGAGATCTTCGCTTCGCTTCAGTCCACCAGTCAGAGAGTGATTCACCTTCGCTTGGTCTGCCGGGAGAGAGAGCCAAAGTCGAATGCTTGGTGCTGCTAGAAGAGATTGCCCCCAGTCGGCTTCGCCTGGGTCCCCTTGTACAAAGCGGCAGCCACCTCCTTCACTGCTACCAAATCACCCTGCCAGGCAGCCCTTCCTTCTACGTCAGCCTTCTTCTCTGTCGCCAGCCACACCTACGCACCCAAGGCCTCTGGCACCAGACGGCTGCTTCACTGCTCACTTCCGTCCTGCCGAATCCCCCCCGTCGGTCTCCAGCAGAATCCCTAGCGCCGCATCTTTCTCCAGGCGGTCACCTTCACGTGCGTGCCAACCTTCTAGATAGTGTGCGCTGGCAGCCATTCAAAGCTCCACGCAGCATGCTTTTACCACCTTCATATCATAATTTTCTTTTTGCTTAAAACCTATGGATGGCCACCATGTTCTCTTCTCACACCAATGCCCATGCCTCCATACCTTTTCAAGGTGTAACTTTCTAATGCCATTTAATTCTGGACACATACACACTCCAAGACGACCAAGCAACTAATATCATCACCAGCCGTTCGTTCCGGATAGGCCTGCGTTCCCAGAATTTCATCATTGTCCCTGCACATACACTCCATCAAAGTCCCTAGCTTGATTGCCGCATCCATGACGCCCTCAAAAGCAAAACCCTCCACACGCCATACATCCCATATGTACACATGCAGTTAATCCCATGCATCTGGATTTGCATTTAATGGCCTCACATGCATGGTTTCACACCATAGACATGCCGTGGCACGACATCCACCCCCTCTAAACCTGCACATCCTCTGGTATGTGCCACACAGGTCCTGGAATTCAGTGTCCATGCATTATTTGCACACCAACATTGGTATATGTACAAGCATCCAACTAGGCGTCTTAAACCCTGTCAAACCTTACCCAGTTGGTATCACCCTAGTAAGCATGAAATAGTAGAAGAATATACATAGTGCCACTCACAAGGGGTTATCCTTTGTTGAAACATAGCATGACATCTTAACCTACCCCCTAGCCTGCAATATATTTATATCTCAGCAATCACATCTGAATGGTTCTGCTTTCCCACCTGGATCAAATACCAATCGCTTTTGGCATATGTGCCATATCCTTTGCTCATATGAAGCCCTATTCTCACTTAGATTCTCTGCATATACATAATTACCCTCATCATTCAAAGTGGGATGCTCTTCAAAATGATTTGCTTCAAAATTTTCCTCAGGCCATGTTTGAAGCCTTTGCACCACATATTGTATGGCCACACCAAATAACAACTGCATTAACAGCATGGAACACACACTTGATAACATCCCATCCAAATCTACCTTGCTTGGATCCAGCTCACCCACTGACAAACATTCATTCTTCTCATCCAAAGACGGAAAAGCATGGTCTTCATTGGCTTCCTCTATGCTATTATATACCTCTTCTTTAGGCCGTTGCAAAGTATGCAAAGCATCCACACCATCAATACATACAAAGTCCAACAAGGCATCATCGAGAATAGCCTCCAGCTCTAGATCAATCTCATCACAATCATTTGGCTTACATAACACCTGCATATCCTCACTTGCAACCGACAGTTGACTAGCATCAAGAATAGAAGAGCCCAAAGCTGATGGGGATCTATTATATATCATGAAATCATCCAATGCATCATCTAAGATAGCATCCAATCCAGGATCAATCGCATTCAAGCCATTATCATCTTGCAATCCCACATGTTGATTATCATGAACATTCATACCCCCATAGCTATATCCATTTGGTTGTTCATATGCAGCCTCATGAGGCTCTCTGACCACACTTTGCATATCTTGCATGTTATCTCCCAGTATTTCTTGATACCTGTCTGCAGATGGGCTTAGAATTATGGATCCCTCACCCAAGTACCCTTGAATCTGTATGTCATTGAACCCTGTATGATCCAAAAAGACGGATTCAATTTCCTTCTCCAAATCATCATCATAAACAGGCTTCCAAGCTCGAGATTGTTGCTCACAAATGTGCTTGCAAGGTAACCCTGACACTGATGACATAGCATCACCCTGTTTATTGTTGGAACACCCTGTTAGCATTCCAGAATAACCCAAATCCAAAGAACCTTGGCAACCAGCTTCAGAAGCAACATCACTCTTGGAATCACCCATATCACTCACCCCCTCTAAATCAATCACACATACTTGTGGCCCATCTGCATATTCATGTACATCATCTTGCTTATAAGCATCATAACCAGATAAGAATGCAGTAATGATAGCATCTCTTCTTGTCTTAGATCTTCAAACTCTGCAATCATGCTTTCAGCAAGAAGCATTGGTTCCTGCTGTTCTTCACACATATGATACGACACCTGAGGAATACCCTTCAAATGAGCACTTTCGTCATGAGAATCCTCAAGTTTACACAGCTTACATGCTTCACAGCCCAAGAGGAAACTATTAGCGATGTCCTCTTCCTCATGTATTGGGTCTTGAGCACCTGTCCTGAAGCTCTCTGAATCAAGTGTCTCCTCAAGCATAGGCATACACACATCATTTGGTATGATCATAGGACCCTGTATGTCTGCACCCTCAAACAAGGAAGACAGATTATACTTGCAGAGTTCACCCATTGCATCTTTATGAGGCTGTATAGCAAAGCATCCCTTTTGGCACTGTGAAGGCCTTGTTGCTCACTAATGGCTTTTTGCAGTCCCAATTTAGCATAAACAGCCTCCACAATCTCTGTATCAGCCTTGAATAGGAATTGATTGTCCTCCATAAGACATGCATCGACAACCGCGTCTAAATTGGCTCGGATTGTTGCTGGAACACTATCACAGCTCACATTATACCTGGAACTCGCATAAATAAGTGCATCTGCAAAATCACTCCATCGTTTGGAGTGATACTCTGCTAGTTCCAGCACTTCATCAGGACTTACAAGGTATGCAAAAGATGCAATCATCATGTTTTCAGAAACCCCTTGATTCTTCATCTCTGACTCGTAACACCTTAGATAGCTTTCTGGATCGTAACCATCAAATATATTGACCCTGTCATATACCAATTGCACCACAATTTCCACCGCTTCCTGAATTCGCTTTTCTTCTTCAATCTTCCTAAACTGCTCTTCAAGCTCTTTCATCTCTGCATATAAATGCTCCATTTTGCTAGCCATCTCTACGTACTCTCACCCCAGCGGTTTCACGTCGGGTTCACCAAAAGCTATCGTGACGTGGACGGTGTCGCTGGGAAAGTCCGAGACTTTTAGCTGTGAGAGTAGCTTCTAATCCCAGCAAGGAAATAGAATATATATCTCATCAAGGGAAATCACCAGCAGAAGATGGAACCATAATATTTACATACCAAATCTCAACAAAACATATGAGTTGTACCAAAAACCATCATAAGCATCATGGCTCAAACCAAAAACCAAGGTAGATAACATTATAACCCACTTTTTTGATCCACAAATCCACAGAAAAGACAGCCTCAAACGTCTCACAAATCTCTCCTCGTTATCGTCAGCAGAATCACATTATAGAAATGCTCATCACCCCTTCTCTTTCATAGTACAGCCCAAAGCCCACTGATATGGCATGCAACAACAAGCACAAAGGATCCTATTATGCCAACTCTTAAAGTATAGGCCAAATGATCATGCCTCGTTTGAATCCCAAGAGCTGTGATGAGATGGCTGCCTTCTTCCATGCGACGCTCCAAATCATCGTGTAGAAGCATGATCCTGTGAATCCTTAGCATATTCAGGACACATGACAATAAGCATAGAGAACTTGCCTTATCTCAATCTACAAATTTTGCATAGCTTGTCTCCTGGAGTATAGAGAAACATGTCTCCTCCTGTCTAGTTGCTGTTTTCATAGATTCAGACAGTTGACGCTGTAAAGCCTGCAGTTTCCAAATAGACGATACACTAGAGGCCTTGAGCTGGACGCTCACCCTTCCTCTCTGCCCTCCTAGTCCCTTCGCTTTACCTTGCAGCTGCCTCTTTTGCCCTGCACTTGATCACTGCGCCACCCTCATGTAGCCACCGTTTCCCTACTGCAGCCTTTTTCAACCCATTCGCCTTCCACACCTTTCTTGTCTGCAGAACCCGAGCCCTCTTCCCAAGGCGGTTCCCCCCCTAGCTTCGTCTTGCAGCAGCTGCCCAGAGAGCTTTTCCCGACGACTTCACGTACCAAGCTTCAGCAGCCTTTCCCCACACACAAGGCGGCTGGCCTTTTATTCTTCCACGCCTCCTCTCTGCAAGCCCATCAGAGCCGTCCCAGTTCCCCTTTTTCTATGGTGCAGCCGCTTCAGTCCACTGGTGGGGGAGAGAGAGAATCCCTTCGCTTCAGTTTATCAGTGAGAAAGAGAGATCTTCGCTTCGCTTCAGTCCACCAGTCAGAGAGTGATTCGCCTTCGCTTGGTCTGCCGGGAGAGAGAGCCAAAGTCGAATGCTTGGTGCTGCTAGAAGAGATTGCCCCCAGTCGGCTTCGCCTGGGTCCCCTTGTACAAAGCGGCAGCCACCTCCTTCACTGCTACCAAATCACCCTGCCAGGCAGCCCTTCCTTCTACGTCAGCCTTCTTCTCTGTCGCCAGCCACACCTACGCACCCAAGGCCTCTGGCACCAGACGGCTGCTTCACTGCTCACTTCCTTCCTGCCGAATCCCCCCCCGTCGGTCTCCAGCAGAATCCCTAGCGCCGCATCTTTCTCCAGGCGGTCACCTTCACGTGCGTGCCAACCTTCTAGATAGTGTGCGCTGGCAGCCATTCAAAGCTCCACGCAGCATGCTTTTACCACCTTCATATCATAATTTTCTTTTTGCTTAAAACCTATGGATGGCCACCATGTTCTCTTCTCACACCAATGCCCATGCCTCCATACCTTTTCAAGGTGTAACTTTCTAATGCCATTTAATTCTGGACACATACACACTCCAAGACGACCAAGCAGCTAATATCATCACCAGCCGACCTTCGTTCCGGACAGGCCTGCGTTCCCAGAATTTCATCATTGTCCCTGCACATACACTCCATCAAAGTCCCTAGCTTGATTGCCGCATCCATGACGCCCTCAAAAGCAAAACCCTCCACACGCCATACATCCCATATGTACACATGCACTTAATCCCATGCATCTGGATTTGCATTTAATGGCCTCACATGCATGGTTTCACACCATAGACGTGCCGTGGCACGACAACGCGACCCTGGATATGTATGTATACACGAGGTTGCTCTGTCAGAGCGGGAGGCAGTCGCCATGGGCCACAGCCACTGGCGCCTGATCCGGGATTCTTGCAGTATACCGGGTGGGCAGATTCGCAGCCGCTCGGATGGGGACTACTCTCCATCCAAGGCCTGCCGCACAGCTGAGACAGCATCTACCTCAGCAGGTCATCCATGAGGATCATCTCATGGAATGTACAGGGCCTGGGTGGAGCACATTTTATACGCTATCGAGGTTGCTTGAGGCAGGAGCTTCAGCGATGCCTGGTTGGTGGCAGCATTGATATTTTGATGATGCAAGAGCACCACTTGGGTGAGAGTAGGATCCGGAGATATGGTTCGGTGATGCCTGGTAGATGGGATACCTTTTGGTCTGCAGGGTTTGGTCCTTTGGGTGGACAGGGAGGAGTTTGCATGGTCATTGCAGATGTATGGCGGCAGGCCATTGTGGATCGAGGGATCATTGTGCCTGGTAGAGCACAGTATGTCATTCTGAGGATGCATGATGAGCTATTGGGCGTGCTCAACATCTATGCGCCTAATCATGCTAGTGCTAGAGCAGAGTTCTGGACCCAGGTTACGGATGCATTGCTAGAGGCCACACATTGGTGTGTCAATATGCTTGAGGACCCGGCCGATAGGGTGGGAGGCAGTCATGTTACAGTGCACGGCACGGAGCTTGCAACTTGGGATCGGTTTTGCATGACACTGAGGATCACTGATGCATGGCAGCATGGGGCTTTCTCCCGTTCTCAGGACAGTCTTAGTTTCTCTCGGTCGGATCGTCGACAGGGAGGGACTAATTTATCACAGATTGATCGCTTTTATGTGGGCGACTGGTTAGGGGAGCGAGGGGGCTCCGTCGGCATTCTCGCTGGCACCTCATTTTCAGATCATGCGCCAGTTATCCTGACATGGGAGGAGAGGACATGGGAGCCCAGCTTGCAGTTGAGGATCCCAGAGAGGGTACTTACAAATCCCAGTCTCGCTGAGGACATTGAGAGGATCTGGCATGATAGTCAGTGCTCTGACCAGGATGCAGCAGGCCACTGTGCCCACGGACTCATCGAGCTTAGCTCTTTTCTGCACGCTACAGCTTTGACACGGCTCGGAGAGATTCGCGAGAGGGAGCATCGGCTGAGATGCAGCCTTGCCTCGTTACAACGCCTCCAGGAGCAGCAGCAGCCGGCATGTGAGTGGTTGGCGTCCCAGCTGAGCCAGGCACGCCAGGAGGTTAGAGAGGCAGAGGAGCAGAGACATGAGTTTTACTATCGTCGTCAGGCCTCTCAGTGGACGCAGCTTGGTGATAGAGTGACTGGTGAGTTTTTTGAGATCACTGGACCCCGCCATGCTCGGGGAGGAGTCCGTCAGCTTGGTAGACTGGATGGTTCGGTAGCTATTGAGCCCGGGGAGATCAGAGCCATAGCCACTGCATTTTATAGAGACCTGCTTTCAGCGGAGCCAGCCACTGAGGACAGAGATGCTTGCAGACAGACTATGTGGGCCCATGTGCAGAGGAGGGTCACAGATTGTATGCGTTCGGTTCTTGGTGTGCCTCTTTCAGAGATTGAGCTTGTCGAGGCCTTGAGGGTCCTGCCGCGACATAGTTGCCCAGGGGAGGACGGACTGACGCCGGCCTTTTTTATGCGCTATTGGGACCTTTTGGGGCCAGGCCTCCGCAGGGGCTTTCAGCATGTTTTGGACACTAGGGTGATGCCGCAGAGCTTTTCAGAGGGCTTGATCTATCTTATCCCCAAGGGGGAGGGAGTATCAGATGATATTCGGCATTGGAGGCCTATTACGATCCTCAATACTATCTACAAGGTCTTAGCAAAGGCCTTGAGCTTTGAGGATCCAGCCCTTCCTGGGGGAGTTGATTCATGCTACTCAGACAGGATTTGTCAAGGAGCGCAGTATCCTTGACAACATCTTTACTTTCTGGGAGGTGACGGCCAGAGCTAGATTTCTTGGCGAGGACTTGGTCGTGATGCTTCTCGATTTTGAGAAGGCATACGATAGAGTTGATTGGGGTTTCTTAGAGGGCACTATGCTTCGCCTGGGCTTTGAGCCACGATGGATCAGAGGGGTGGCGGCTCTGTATTCCTCCACAGCTCGCAGCCAGGTGTTGATTGTAGGAGGACGGGGGCCGAGTTTTGAGCTGACTAGATCAGTCTGTCAGGGGTGTCCCCTCGCCCCCTTTCTTTTTCTCTTCTTTGCGGAGGCTATGAGCATGTATTTGACGGCAGAGGAGGTTGGTTTGAGAGGACTTCAGCTCCCGGGGGGAGGACTTGCTTGATGCTAAGTTTGCAGACGACGCGGGCTTATTTTTGCATGGCCAAGAGGCCAATCTTCATATATATATATATATATATATATATATATATATATATATATTTCGGGCAGAGCAGTTGCTCCAGGTTTTTAGTGCAGCTTCGAGAGCATTGATCAATTGGCGCAAGATAGTGGCCTTTTGGATCAGTAGTGCTCCCACTCCGGCATGGAGCCCAGACCCCGATTTTAGATGGATTCCTCTAGGCACAGCAGTGCGGTATTTGGGATGCCAGATTGGCCTAGATTTGTGACTTGAGTAGCAGATTGCCCTGCTTCTTCTGAGCATTCGGAAGAAGCTTTTGTATTGGAGTACAGTTCGACTATCCTTGGCTGGGAGGGTGGTGGTGGCAAATCAGGTGCTGTTAGCGACCATGTGGTACATTACGTCTTGCTGGATCTTCTCGAGCTCTTGCATCAGCCAGGTACAGAGGCTGATCAGGAATTTTCTGTGGTCTGGGCGGGACGGTCAGCTAGCTCGGGCAAAGGTTGCATGGGCAGTTATTACACTTCCGTTGGCTCAGGGAGGTTTGGGCATTATAGATCCAGTCGATCAGAGTAGAGCCTTATTGGGGAAGCTTATTGTTCGAGGGTTGCTTCCAGGCGGTGAGCAAGATCTCCTCTTGCAGCAGCGGCTGCAGGCTCGGGCACCCCCAGCAGGGGGCACTTGGGCACCAGAGATTCACTGGATCTTTATAGAGATGAGGAGGACAGGCCTCAGTAGAGGATGGGAGGATAGATTTGCTTTGAGTATCCTGAGAGCTTGGGAGCTGCTGAGACCGGGGCTCTCTCAGCGACCTCCTTCTTGTGTTGAGGAGCGGGCCAGACAGCCGCTCATCTGGAGCCCAGCGATTCGCACAGAGCAGGGTCATATGCTGGGTTCTCGGCCTCGTTTAGCCTGGGGGCCTTTAGCGGCAGGCCCAGCTTGTAGTTTTGGAGACTGGCAGGCCTTTTGCAGTCTCCCAGAGGAAATCCAAGTGGAGAGGCTGAGTCACTTCAGAGGGGGGTTTATTATGAGAGATGATATTCAGGAGGCACTCACAGAGGAGTGGTTCACGCCTCTCGAGCCAAGGACCCCACGGTGGATGGGAGCCTTTACATAGTTGGAGATCCTGATTGCTCTCAGAGCTTGCACTGAGGATGGCAGTTGCCTCTACTTTGAGATTCAGGATGAGGGCAGACTCCAGCGAGTGGAGGAGGAGTCGCCTTTGGTTGCAAAGTGCACCTTTCAGAGGATTGTGGGTAGTGGAAGTGGCATATAGACCCCGATCCTGCTGATGTGCTCCCGGATTGGCGCATATGGGCATATGCAGTGCGCCCCTTGGTCCGGCTACAGTGGGACCCCGGGGAGTATGAGTGGCACAATCCTTATGTATCCCTTGAGGCCACAGAGATTACCTTTTTCCAGTATACTGTTCGGCTGGGGCGGCATATTTTGACGGCGAGGAGGACGGTCTCTCCATCGGCAGAGCGGGGCATTGGCGTCTACAGGGACTCTCACAGGAGTTCCTGGAGGATTTTTAGGCTCGGCTTTGGGCTAGTCGACAGGCCCGCAGGATCTCGACTTTTCAGTGGTGGCTGGTCACCCACAGGGGCTCACCAGTTTTTTGGCACTTGGCTTGTTTACAGCGGTCTTCCGGCGGCCTGCGTCGATGCGGCCACCCTATGGAGACACAGAGACACTGCCTTTGGGATTGCCCTCACGTGCACAGCAGATTTGGCTCTGCAGATGCTGCGTATTCTGGCTCCCCTCTCTCCAGAGGGTATGTTTACGTGGGGTGCCGCTGCTTGGTCGACTTCATCAGGGCGTGCTATGGGCTATGAGATGGAGCAGGGCAGTCAGGCCATCAGATTTATTAGGGGCCAGCCTCGCCTGGTTCCGGCACCGGATTTCTCGTCTGCCAGCTGGACACAGGCGCGGGATTTACGATGGGAGCTCCTCAGCAGCCTCACCATCTGGTTCACCTGGAGGGCCCGGTGCTTTACGGCCTTTGAGGGGAGATTGGAGCCACCAGCAGAGATTGTATGTGGGATTTGGCAGGAGTTGATCCACACCTTGCGAGGACAGTACGACCGCATCCGGGGAGACTCGACGGATGAGGCGATCTTGCGGCGCCAGGCCTTTCACACCACTTGGCGTTGTGGCCCCTTCTACACCTTACACACGGGATCCCCCCGTTGGCACTACAGGCCACTTGTTTGGCTCTTCCCCCCCCTATTGTATGATTTAGCCTCTAAGTCCTTTGTACTGATGCTTGTATTTTGTAGCACCTAGGGAGAGTCTCCCGGGCTGCCATGCTGTATTCACTGCTCTGTTTCTCTTATGAGTAGGAGAGATCTTTTGTAGCCCTACGGGCGTTTTTTCTATAACTAATGAAAGGATCTTTTCTCAGAAAAAAAAAATATAGTTAACTAGACAAATAGGCCATGTACTCTATGATGAACTTCGTAGACCAAATGGATTCACTCCATCCATCGCTAGTCCGAGTCAAATATGGCGAGCCTCCTCCTAAAAGGCTACCCAGTTCTCTTCAATGTGCTTCCATGCAGGGGAATCTGCAGCAGCAGGCACACGCATAACACCATCCGTGGACCTAATGTTACGGTGCCAAGTCATCAATCCTGCAATGGATTTACACTTGAACATTGTTTTAATCCGAGGGATAATGGTAAAGATTTGGCACGGATGATACCATGTAAAGAAACAAGAGCTTGAGCTTATTATAAGCTATCGAGACGATGAGTAATATGGTGGCCATTACATCATGAGGTGTAGGCTTGAGAGAACACAAAGTTGATGTAATTAGGACATTAAAGATAAGATGTGCTTTTGTATGAGTTGTTGATTCAACGGAGAAGCCTTCTTTACATAGAAGGTCAAATTCAAGGCCACCAACGTTTGAGGTCAAATTCAAGGCCACAACTAGTGCAGGTGGGCACGAGGTTTAAATGTCGTAGAAAGCTAAACTATCCCCAGAGACATAAGCTTGATGATTCATGAAAGCTTGATCAGACTCAAAAAACACGTCAAATAAGAAATTCCAAAGCCCTTCTTCCCTTAAGCTACTACAAAAAGCATACAAAAGGAGCACATGTATGTCAAGTTGTGTGTAGAAAGAGACATGAGAAAAGTACTAGGGCTAGTGCATGAGAATTCGAGATGCAAGGCCGTGTGTGTTTTGTGCTTGTGCTTTATTTTCTTATATGTTCTTACATGACAACTCCATATGCTAGGCCGTATGTGTATGTCGCAAGTCTATGAAATGAGTTTGCTCGTGTAGGACGTTGACGGTCATGTTGTGAATGTTGTTAGTATGGCTCGCTGGTATGAGCTCTTGATTAGGCTGTGATCAAGTGCTACTCTTTACAGCACTCCAAACCACAAGCTCAAGGCCCTCTGGTGGTGTGGGAACTACAGGCTGTTGTGTTTTGATACATAAACGTGTGAAGAGTAGTGGTTTCCTTGCTGCTTAAGGTGTTGCAATCACCACTAACAACCTTATCGTGAAGCTCTTTGGCGTTATACCAACAAGTAGGCATTATGAGTACAAAGAGCAGTGATTACTAGCTCTTAATCAATACTAATCAAGCTCTGAATCAATACTAATAAACCCTTGATGATGCTGATGATTATGATGTTTGCCTGCAGTTAGCAGTTAATTGAACCTCATCTTCCACGCATGGCACGGTACTACTGACACTTGGTTGTGGGATTGAGCTTTGCTGGTTACGTAATCATGCGGTTTGGTGCACAACCCGTCATGAGTGTATTAATGATCAGTGGTTGTTGTTAATGTTGCAAAAGAGGCCTGTTCAAGCTGCATGCGAAACTAATTAATAGCCATGGAGCTTTTCAGGTTTCTGGCGATGGCTTCTACGTTGAATACATGTGTTTTATTGACGGTGGTAATATATATATATATATATGAAGTGGCCTATCTTGAGAGAAAACCCATCACCGGGAAAAAAAACCATATATATATATATATTATAAAGGCTATGTGTCCAAACCCTAGAACATAAAATCAACTCATCAACCTTGATAGTTTGCCAAATACCGCAATATATATACTAGTGGCTTGACCTGTCCAGTAAGGGCAAGAGAATTCTTATTTGTCGATCACACAAATCAGTGTAATAGAGAGAGGTGTTGCTCTAGAGTCCCAAGATCACGGGTTCAAGCCCTCATTGCGAAAGCGATTGCACGCACGGGTGTGTTTTTTTTTAAACTTTCTAATTCTAAATAATTGGAAAAAAAAAGAAACGTTCACGGGTAAGTAGGGATAAGCCTTATATTTGAAGCCCATGATGGGCCCTATGGTCCCTAACTTACTAACTTATATATAAACACAACATGCTTGACATATATACACTCCTAATGCATGCGCGCGCTGTCGTGCCATGGCACGTCTATGGTGTGAAACCATGCATGTGAAACCATGCATGTGAGGCCATCAAATATAAATCCATGGCATGTCTATGGTGTGAAACCATGCATGTGAGGCCATCAAATATAAATCCAGATGCATGAGTTAAGTGCCATGACGAGTCATTATATGATGCCATGTACATATGTTCATATTGTAAATGAGGTTCAATAAGATGAGTTGAGGCTGAGCTAGATCTAGGAGTTTTTGTACATGAGTGTGGTGTGAATTATGGAGTTTTATGCATATGGTGGACCTTGTAGTAGGGAACACCCTTCTTAACATGTATGGAAATGCAAAGGTTTGATGCCAGATGAGTTAAAAGAAATTCAGTGGGAGCCAGTGTTGCGAGAACTCATCCAAGTCCGTCGAGCCATCAAAAAAGAGCTTCTCTCAGCTTGTTGGTCCAGAGCTGGCATGGGCAGATTTTGACTATATAAATGGGTAGTTGCAATGGTACACAGTTCTTACTATTGCCCACAGAATCAACACTGTCATTTATTGTGATAGACTCTTGGTTTTGGCACATGCGAGGTAGCATATGAGAAGCCGCTACATAGAGGTCTTTAAGGGACATCCATCTGACAAGCAGTAGGGTGCATTGCGTATGGTTGGGCGAGGAAGTGCTAATGGGACTGGGAGTGGAAGCATCATCAACACCGGAATACCTGGATTTGCTGGAACTACCGACATGGGATACACGGGCGTCATAGCATGAGAGGCATCCCCTCCAGTTGCACCTCGGCCGACATCGTTTTTTTTCAAAGGCATGCAAATTGTGTATGATGGGATATTTCTTTCTACTCATGGAGATGGTCGGCCTACTGGGGCCTACTGGCGGGTGGCAGCTTACGTGTATAATACCTTGGGGAAATTTCTCGAAGATATACAAGCTATAAACGAGCGCAGCCTTTTTTAAAATGGAAGGCCGATTCTTAAGCTGAAAAAGGGTGGTGAGGCACTGCATTCGTTGCGGGAAACAGAGGAAATAACCAGAGTTGGAAAAAACGGCATATCAGAGTTTTGGGGAACGTCTGCAGAAACTCGAACCAGTGTGATATCGACCAGAGATTTTCATTTCAAGGAGATACCTACTGTTCATAGCTTGTAGGTGCTAGAAATGAAGAGGGAAATGAGTACTTCATGAAGAGATGATTTTGACTAAATCCATGTTTTCTCCGTTGCATGGTCTGCGCTGATGCGACTCGTGTATTCTGCATCGCGTAGCCAGCTCTGCGACTTATGAGTTTAGCAAAAATAAAATCAAGTGTAAATTCACTCGTAATGTTCAGATAAGTTTTTTTTTACTATTTCTTTTGATTTAGAAAAAGGCGAAAACTCATAAATCCTTAAAGGATTTGGAAAATGAGTAAAAAAGCTTTGGAGAACAAGTAAATGGTTTTGAAACTTGATGTTTTGTGGGAAAAAGGTATCTAAAGCACATTTAAATCACGGGAAGTTGGTCTTGCTTCTGCTTGATTAAGTTTTGGAAATCATGAGCATGTTATAGCTATGACGTATGCCATCTTTTGCTTGTGAGATGTTAGAATATTAAGGCAGGTTTTCAGGTGATTAAGAGCATCTTGAAATGATGGTTTTGATGGCACTGGATGTAAAGAATGTAAATGGTCACATGTATATTAGAAAAATTTGAAGGTTTTGTTATGCCTACATGTGAATGGTTCAAAGGATTTGGAGAAAGGAGTCAGTGAGTAAAGGAACAAACACTTGGTATGCAATTTTGTGCAATCATCAGGATGAATTCAAGGATGTATTGAGGTGAATCGACACATGTATATGTCATGGAAAATGGTGATGTTCAATACTCCTTGGGAAATTTTGTGTGTGAGTTTCCTTGTTAGATTTGGTACCTACTCTCACAGCTAGAAGTCTCGTACTTTCCTGGCTATACCGCACACATCACGACAGCTTTGGTGCGACTTATGAGTTTAGCAAAAATAAAATCAAGTGTAAATTCACTCGTAATGTTCAGATAAGTTTTTTTTACTATTTCTTTTGATTTAGAAAAAGGCGAAAACTCATAAATCCTTAAAGGATTTGGAAAATGAGTAAAAAAGCTTTGGAGAACAAGTAAATGGTTTTGGAACTTGATGTTTTGTGGGAAAAAGGTATCTAAAGCACATTTAAATCACGGGAAGCTGGTCTTGCTTCTGCTTGATTAAGTTTTGGAAATCATGAGCATGTTATAGCTATGACGTATGCCATCTTTTGCTTGTGAGATGTTAGAATATTAAGGCAGGTTTTTAGGTGATTAAGAGCATCTTGAAATGATGGTTTTGATGGCACTGGATGTAAAGAATGTAAATGGTCACATGTATATTGGAAAAATTTGAAGGTTTTGTTATGCCTACATGTGAATGGTTCAAAGGATTTGGAGAAAGGAGTCAGTGAGTAAAGGAACAAACACTTGGTATGCAATTTTGTGCAATCATCAGGATGAATTCAAGGATGTATTGAGGTGAATCGACACATGTATATGTCATGGAAAATGGTGATGTTCAATACTCCTTGGGAAATTTTGTGTGTGAGTTTCCTTGTTAGATTTGGTACCTACTCTCACAGCTAGAAGTCTCGTACTTTCCTGGCTATACCGCACACATCATGACAGCTTTGGTGAACCCGACGTGAAACTGCTGGGGTGAGAGTGTGGTGAAATATACAGGGAAGCTATGGCTGAGAATTCTGAGGGTCAGGGGGTTCATTTTGACCCCAGAGTTATGCAGATGTTTCAGATGTTTACCATGTACATGCAACAACAACAAGCTGCTGAAAGGGGACAAATTTCCACGACCAAAGCATTACAATCAATTGTGAAAAAGATGGATCAATTTGATGGGAAGGACATTACAAAGTACCTGCGCAATTATATAAAGGAGATGGAGCTAAACAGGGTGACTGAGGAGGATATGGTTCGAAGTTTCGAGCTGGTATGTGTACCTGAAATAAGAGAGCACATAAGAGGATTGCAGAGAGCACATGGTGGCAGAAATTGGGAGGAGTTCAAGCTTGCTTTAAAGGATGAATATTTCATGGAGGATTCTGAGCGAGTGACCAAACGAACTTTCTTGGAATGGGTCACAAAACCTAAAATGGGAATTTCTGCCACAGAATTGCTAAGAGAGTTTGAGAAGCGCTATGCCCAGCTGTCAAGGATAGAGCGTACAACTTTGGACAGAGAAAAAACAGAGCTCTTCTTACAAGCAGCTTCTGGGAAAGATCTCCAGGAGAAATTGGAAATCCTCCTTGAGGATAAGGATACAGAGCAGGGATTAAAGAGTGATTGGAATGATGTTGAGGATACAGTCACTATGTTAGCAAAGCGGCAGCGGAGGAGGGATAAAATGGTGATGGGCTCTGCAACCCCCATAACTGTTGTTACCCCTGAGAATCTACCCAAACCAGCTGCTACAATTCCAAAGGTAGATGGGCCGATGGATGAGCTTATCAAGGGTATGCGTGACCTAAAATTCAAGATGTCCAGGATTGAAGAAAAAGGTCTACCATTGGGGCAGGCTTCTATGCAAAGGCCTCAAAGCAAAGAAGGGTTTACATATAGATGCATAAGGTGTGATGACCCAGAACATGCAAAGAAGGATTGTGCTAGCTATAAAGAAGCTCTTAAAAATCAACTTGTGTTTTTCAAAGATGGGAAAATCCATCTTACAGAGACTGGTCTTCCATTGAGTACAAATTTTAGGAAAGGAGGGATGAAAAAGCTGGTAGAGGATATGGCTGCTAGTCATGCCATTTCTATGGTTGAGGCAACAACCTATGGATTAAAGGTTGGTCAATTAAAGCAGGGATTTGAGAATGATGAGGATTATGAGAATGAGGATTTTTGGCCATCAACAATGGAATTAATTGCGTCAAAGAAAGTGTCAAAGCAAGCTTTGCATGAGGCAGGTGATTGTATACGTCTTGAGACTGGCTGGGAGGAGCGTGTGGATTCTTTATCTATTCATGCCTATATTGCCAAATGCCAAAATAATGAGGCGCAGGTAGAGGAGAAGCGTAAAAGGGAAAATGAGGAAGGAGGGCCATCAAAAAGAGTTACACGTGGAAGTGAAAAGAAGGATCCTGGGCCATCACATATGCCTCCACAGCATAGCAGACCTCCACAGGATGTTTCAATGGAAGAAGTGCCAGCAAAAATGAAGGAGAAGGGTAAAGGGAAAAGTCCACTCTACAAGCTTCAATCTGATATTAAAGTTGTAACAGATCTCAAAAAGGTGCTTGAAGAGAGGATTCTAAACAGCAGGGTGGAATTCACACTAGGGGAAGTTTTGGGGATTACAAAGAAAGAATTTCATGATGAGATAATTGATATTATACGAAGAAAAAGGCAGTCCATAATTGAATCTATTCCATCACAAGGGGAGTCAAGCACTTCCAAGACTCATGGAGTACAGGTACAGAAAAAGGAAGAGAGAGAAAATGTGGTGGAATGTAATCACTCTGCTGATGGGGCACGACAAGTGCACTTTGTGGAAGAGGATGATGAAAAAGAAGTTCTTACAAAGAGTCATTACTCCAGGAGCCATTGGGCAAGAGCAACCACTGAAACCCTTGTCAAGATAGGTGATTTGGAAGAGCCATATGTCGCTCTAATTGATCATGGGTCTGAAATAAATCTTATGGCTAAAAATCTCTACAACAAATGTAAGTGGCCAATGGATGTGGATCATGGGTGGATGATTAAAGCAGCTAATAACTCATCTGGAGAGCTTTATGCAGCATGTCCAAATGTAAGGGTAACTATAGGGGATGTGAAAGATGATCAGAACTTCTTTGTTCAGGAGATGTCATCGTATCCCCTTATCCTTGGGCAACCCTACATTACAGTTGTGAGGATGGAAACAAAAGTTTTGGACGATGGCTCGTCATATGCAAGAATAAGGAGTAAGGATGGCAAGAAAGCTGTTCAGTTCTTGACAGTTTGCATTAACCATGAAAGGAATCGTGAGTCTCTTCGAGCACAGTCACTCCTGAAGATAAACAGAGAATTCATGAATTACAGGGAGATGAGGGATTTTGGCCAGGTGCCATAGTAAAGCGGGATTCCAATGGTACAAGGGGAAATGAGTTCTCGCAGGACTCAATCAATGTAAATAGCTTTTCAGCAAATTTTCAGGGATTCTCCAGCTATGGGTCATTGGTTTTTGTAAAAAGCAAGGATTTGAAGCGTGGCATGCGAAAACATATACAAAATGAACAAAAAAGTTTTGAACAGTGTGGTCTTTTGGGGAAGAATGAGTTTATTTCAGGGGTGCTTGATGAGGTGTCATTTGTAGATACTATGGATGTGCTTTTTGATATGGGAAGAGCATGCTTACAGGGTGGAAATGAAATGATAGAGGTGTCATCTGTGGAGATGTATGATATAATCCAGGAATTCGAGGGGGTGGAATGTAAAAACATGAATTGCGAGATGGATGCTCATGTTGATACAAAGTACAAAACGGTTGCAAAGAAGGTGAAACCAGTTGCCTTGCCCTTGCCACCAAGAAGCAAGGAGAAGATAGATGAAGCTTCTATGCAACCAAATCTTAGAGATCCGAAGAAAATTGGGCATAAATTTACTCAAGAAACTCTAAAAGAGCTGAAGATTGGTGAGAAGGATTTTGTGTTGCCACTTGAAAGGAAATGCTTTGAGGAGATGCTTGTAAAACATGGGAAAGCCGTTGCTTTTCAGCCGCATGAGAAAGGCTGTGTTGATCCAAGTGTAACAGCACCAATGGTGATCTTTACTGTTCCACATGTGCCCTGGAACCTGCGGCGGCCAATTCCAGTACCAAAGGCTCTCTTGCCAAAGTTGATGGAATTACTAAAAGAAAAGATCAAGATGGGAATCTTGGAGCCATCATGTGCCCCATATTCCAACAGATGGTTTACTGTACCAAAGAAAAATGGGACATTGCGCTTTATTCAAGACATGAAACCTGTAAACAAAGTCACAATCAGGAATGTGGGAGGAGGTCCGATTGTAGATGAGTTTGCACAAGCATTTGCAGGGAAAGCTATATACTCTATGGGTGATCTGTATTCGGGATATGATCAGTTCCAGCTAGATATACAAAGCAGGGACTTGACCACAATGAGAACTCCTTTGGGATTAGTAAGGATGTGTACCTTACCACAGGGAGCCACCAACTCAGTGGCACATATGATGAATGGAATGAATAAAGTCTTACGAGACTTCATACCACAAAAAACTATGCCATTTTTGGATGATGTGCCAATAAAGGGCTGTGATGAGAAAGACAAAGATGGGGATTTGGATTCAAAGGGGTGCCGCAAGTTTGTGGCAAATCATATAAAGGATTGTGACATGATTCTATCCAGGCTTGAAGAAGTGAATCTTACTTTATCTGGTCTGAAATCAGTGTTTGGAGTTGGTGAAGTGCTAATAGTGGGACATCTTTGTAGTACTAGTGGACGCCGACCTTGTCCAGCCAAGATAGATGCAATACAAAGAATGAAAGAGACATGCATTAATGTTACAGAGCTGGGGAGATTTCTTGGAGCATGTGTCTTTTATGTTATTTGGATCCCACATTATGCACATGTAACAGATCCTCTTTATCAACTTTTGAGGAAAAATCAAAAATTTCTGTGGAGTGTGCAGTACATATTAAAGCTATGCGGAAGCTGAAATGTTTGCTCCAATCATCACCCACTCTGAGAAAGGCAGATTATGAGTGTGGCAGGCCTGTGATTGTTACAGTTGATACTAGTCCTACTGGGATAGGATGGGCAGTAGGGCAAGATGATGAGGATGATCATAGGTATGTAATTAGATTTGGAGCAAAGGTATTAAGCTTTCGGCAAACAAAAGTATCCACAGATCAAGAGAGAGTTATGGGGAATAGTCACTGCTCTAAAATGTGAAAAAGAATATCTTATTGGGGCATCTGTACTTGTGGAAACTGATTGCTTGCCACTTCTTGGGATGATAGCAAGTTGTACCACTCCAGATATTGCTATGCTTAGGTGGATTGCTTATATCAAGTCACTAAATCCTGAGTTTGAGCATATTGCGGGAAAAGATAATCCAGTTGCAGATATGCTATCAAGAGCCAGGTATGAAGATGAGAAAGAGATGATTAGTGACATTGATGATGTGGGAACAAAGTTCTATACTACAGCATATGCAAAAGGGGACCATATTTGCCTATTAAATGCACTTGAGTCTTTTATTGAGGAAATATATGAAGGAGACTGGTTGCTTATTGGTCAATATTTGAGTACTCTGACAAGGCAAGAAAATTGGTCCGACTCAGAATTTAAGAGGATCCGCAGAAAAGCATATGGTTATTTCCTAAAGGATGGGTATCTCTGGAAGCATCCTAAGCAAAGGAATGCTATGCCACAGAGAGTCATATGTGATAAAGAGACTCAAGGTGGAATGAAGGGATGTAATGCATGAAAATTATGAGTAATCACCATGTAAACATGATGCCTAAGTGTGTTTAGTCTCTCACCAAGAGAATGGAAATAGCCTTCCACAAGCCAAGAGAGAAGCCATGAGCTCCAAGAAACATAAGTTTCCATTTCTAAAAATGATCATCAAAAGTTACAACCATGGTCCAAGACCCCTCTTTTATACATGGACTTGTCCCATTATTAACCCTATTGAATAAAGTTCCTACTTTATTACAAACCATCCCTTCCCAAAGATTTTGTCCTCAAAATCAATAACATGTACAATCTCAAAGTATGAGACTCTAATGTAATCAATGGGAGTTCTCAAGTACATCCAAAGCACATATACAATGAAAATCCGGATGTATACAAGTCCACAAAGCTTCAAGCCCAAAGTGTATGAGTGGGACTGTTATGACAGCCCTTCTAGTCGATGAAGACCCTTGAAAATCCTTCATTTAGACTCCATATATTGGGCTGAAAATGATATGTACACTCAGCCATATGTAGCCCACATCATAATCTTTCATTAGGATACGCCATGAAGCTTGTTGGAGTAGAAAAATAGGCCCAATAGTAGACCTTCCCAAAGCTGTCCAGAAATTACAGCATGTATACTTCTCCTCATATTACCCAATTTGCTCAAGTAAACCATACCACTTGGTCACGGAAAGTCATCCACAAGTAAGCCATGTTGTTGGACATACTCCAATGATTGCCAAGTAGCCTCATCCATGGGTAATTGCTTCCATTTAACAAGGTATTCATCAATATTCCGATTCCTCAACTCTCTTGTCCTCTTGTGCCAATAACCCTCTCCGGCTCATAAATGATCTCACCTTCTTCATTCATGGGTGGAAGCTCTTCCATCTCTTGAGGCAAAGATCCCATAAACCTCTTAAGGTTAGATACATGAAACACATTATGGATCCTTGTCGAAGAAGGCAAATCCAACTTGTAAGCCAAATCACCAACCCTCTTGATAATCAAGTATGGTCCATAATACCTATGAGCCAATTTTGAGTTGGTTACACCTTTGAGAGTGTTATGCAGACTCTTGGGAAGCTTCAATAGCACATAATCATCCTCTTTAAACTCCACATTCCTTCTATGAACATCCGCATTAGCCTTCATGACATCTTGAGCCTTCTTCATATTGTCCTTACAAAGTTGAAGAAATTGTCTCATTCTTTCCAACTCTTCTTTTGCCAATGGATTGACCACTTTGTCTTCATGGAAGGCTATCGATGGCACATGTACTGGATATCCATAGAGAGCCTCAAATGGTGACATGCCAATACTCAAATGCTTGCTTGAATTATGGCAAAATTCAGCAAGATAAAGCCACTCATCCCAAGATGTTTGCATGTCATGACAATAGTGCCTCAAGTACACCTCAAGCCATTTGTTTGTGCACTCCGTTTGCCCATCCGTTTGAGGGTGATAGGCCATAGATGGAGTGATTTGGGTACCCAAGCTCTCATATAATGACCTCCAAAAAGTCCCCATGAACTTGGTATCTCGATCACAAACTATGTTGAGTGGCAAGCCATGTATCTTGAATACATGTTCCAAAAATTGCTTGGCAATATGAGATGCTCCATAAGTGGTCTTTGAAGCAATGAAATGGGCTGATTTTGTAAGCCTATCAATCACCACAAATATTTGATCCCATCCATGCTTTGTCTTTGGTAGACCCGTGATGAAGTCCATAGAAATGTGAGTCCATTTACCATCCGGAATAGGTAATGGATGAAGTAAACCACTTGGGAGTTGATGGCTATCCTTATTCTTTTGACAAGAAGCACATTCCATCACAAACTTCTTCACATCTCCCCATATACCTTTCCAATAAAAACTCTTGCTCACTTTATCATAGGTTTTGAGTACACCAAGATGGCCCGAAAGTGGTGAAGAATGCATCTCATGAAGCACCTTTGGTATGTAGAATGAGGTAGGAACCAAATACACCTTATCCTTGTACCACAAGAGACCATTGTGAAGCTTGTAATGAGGAAAATCTCCACCATCACCTTGCTGTAATTTGGTATAAATATGGGCAGCACCTTCATTGATGAGGTATTCCTCTTGAATCCCCTTGATCCATTCACTATATACCTCCATGATTGAAGTTGTAGCGCATGCCCACATTCTAGACAATGCATCCGCCACTACATTGTCCTTCCCGGGTGTGTAGGATATCTCAAAATCATATCCTTGAAGTGTGGCCAGCCATCTCTTTTGCTTTGGAGAAAGATTTGGTTAGGAGAGGAAAAATTTCAGCACCCTATGATCACTTCTCACCTTGAAATGAGCACCATAAAGATAGTGATCCCACTTCTTGATGGCATGAAGTATGGCTAGCATCTCTTGCTCATAAACATGAAGCCCCATCTCCTTTTTGGTAAGCTTTCTGCTTTCAAATGCAATGACTCCATGCTCTTGATACAAAACTGCCCCAATTCCTCTACCACTTGCATCTGCCACCACATAAAATGTCTTTGCAAAATCCGGACATACAAGTATAGGGGCTGAAGTGAGCAACTCCTTGAGCTCATTGAAGCTCTTGTTGGCAATGGAATCCCAAAAGAAAGCCTCCCTCTTGAGCAAGTCGGTAAGAGGTGCCGCAATGGATGCATAATGTTGCATGAATCTTCTATAGAAAGAAGAAAATCCCAAAAATCCTCTCAATTGAGTTGTATTGCTTGGTGTTGGCCACTCTTTGACACATGCCACTTTCTTAGGATCAGCCCTTATGCCATTCTCACCCACCAAATGTCCAAGATATTCCACTTCATTGACCATGAATGTGCATTTGCTCTCCTTTGCATAAAGCTTGTGCTTCCTCAACACTTCAAACACTTGCTTCACATGACATAGATGTTCCCCTTTGCTCTTGCTATAGATCAAGATGTCATCGAAGAACACTAGCACAAACTTGAAAAGAAGGGGAGCCAATATCCGATTCATCAATGCTTGCAAGGTGGCCGGAGCATTTGTAAGACCAAAGCATGAAGTGAAACAATCCCCTTTCCGTCCTAAATGCTGTCTTCTCTTCATCACCTTCCTTCATCCTTATTTGATGATATCCCGATCTCAAATCAATCTTGGTGAAGAACTTTGCCCCTTTGAGCTCATCAAGAAGATCATCAATGCGAGGTATGGGATACCTATTCTTGATTGTGACCTTGTTCAAGTCACGATAATCAATGCACATGCGAAAGGATCCATCCTTCTTCTTCACCAAGAGAACGGGAGATGCAAATGGAGATTGTGAAGGTTGAATAAGACCCATAGCAAGCAAATCTTGCACTTGCTTAGCCACTTCCTCTCTTTCTACCTTAGACAAACGGTAAGGAGGCTTGTTGACAACCTTTGCATTCGGTTCAAGTACTATGGCATGGTCAATCTCCCTCTTAGGTGGTAGACTCTTTGGCACTTGCAAAATATCTTCATACTCCTTAAGAAGAGTTGCCATTTCCTCATCCATGTGCTGTCCACTGCCTTCCATCCCCTCTTGGGTAACATGTAACACATAGATAGTGCCAAAAGCCTTAATCTCTTTCTTGAGTCGCCTTGGAGTGATCAAAGAGAGCTTCTTAGATGCATTTGCAGCAAGTACCACTTGTTGCCCATGATGTAGAAAGCTCATGAAACCTTGTTGAAGGTTCATGTGAATGTCACCAACAAGTGAAGCCAACCAATCACACCCCATGATAATGTCGATGGGACCCATATCCAAAACCACCAAATCACCTTCCCAAGTGTATGAAGAGGATAAAACCACTTTTGTAGAAGGGCAAACCAAGCTAGTCTTCTCACTTTCCCCATTTGCCACTTGCACTTGGAACGTTGTAGGTGTCTTCTTTGTGTTGAGTTTGAGAGAGTTGATGGATTTAGAGTTGATGAAGCCCTGAGTGCTCCTGGAATCCACAAGAATATGTGCAACCCTCCCATTGATGGTCCCCACTAACCTTAGTGTGCTTGGGTTCTTGCAACCCGACAACAACTCTTGTGAGATAGAGCATATGCAAGCTGAAATTTCTGCATTGGTAGGCATGTCTCCGTCCACAAGGCTTTCCTTAACTCCACCTCCCGGATCAAACGGAAACTCACCATCCTCCGTGATGAAAGAATGGTCTTCAAGTGACTCCTCATGTGCTTCTTCATTGCAATCCTCCCATTCCTCAATGTCATGAGAGTCATCCTTGTTCTCTTCCTCATCCATGAGGATCATAGTGGCCACAATCTTCTTTGATTTGCACACATGCCCGGGTGACCACCTCTCTTTGCACTTGAAACATAGCCCTTTGCTTCTCAACTCCTCAATCTTTGGATCATCCATTCTTGGAGTCTTCTTGAAGGGTTGAAAGGGCTTCTTCTTCATGAAGTCACTACTCTTTTTGGCATCAAATTGATGTATCCCATTCTTTGGCTGTCCACCCCCAAATGATGTAGGAGTTCTTGGATTAGAGGATGGTAATGTAGAGGTAGGACCTTTCCCAAAATTGTAAGAAGTAGTGGTTGGTTTGAGTGTGTCTTTGGTAAAGGTCATGGGCTGAGACCTCTTGTACTTTGGCTCATAGAGTTCGGCTAACCTCATAGCTTCTTTGAGAGAGCTAGGCCTTTGAGCCGACACATCCGCCTTGATGAAGTGTTCAAGCCCATGCACAAACTTTTTCATCTTCATGTCTTCACTCAAGCCTTCCACGTACATTGAAAGCTTCAAAAATCTCTTGATGTAACCACTCACCATCATCCCCTTTTGAGAAAGCTCATACCATTCTTCATGGTATCGGTCAAGCACTAAGGGTGAAATGAAGGCCAAGTTCATCTCCCGCTTCAATCCTTCCCAAGTTGATGGCGTGTTCCCTTGTTTGACCAAGTGCCTCCACCATTGATGAGCATAATCTTTAAGATGTAAGGAGAAAAATTGTACCATATCACGCTCACTTTTTGGGTAAAGTTGGAAATAGGTGTCAAGCTTGGTAGCCCACTCCTCCAACTCTTGCGGAGATGACCCGTCACCTTTGAACTTTGATAGTGAGATTTTGTCTTTGACATCCTTGGAAGATATGTGGGATGGGTTATCATGTTGGGTAGAGGGCTTGAATCTTTGCATCTTCGAGTATGACTCCATAAATTGTGCAAAGTCTTTATAATCCCTCTTGATGATATTCGACAATTCCATCCACTTCTCGTGAGCATCCCTTTGTCTTTGGGCAAAGGACATTTGATTCCAATCCGAGTGCAATCTCCTCATCATTCACAAACACCTCATCCTCTTCCCTTGAATGCATTGCCCTAGAAGAGGTAGGACCCTTTGATGCATTGAGGTGAGACAAACCCGAATGAAAAGAAGGAGGAAACATGTCCTTGACAAGAGGTCTCCGTGCATCCGCCATGAATCCCCGAGTGGATGCTCCCAATGGATCCTCTTGTACGGCCTTCATGGAATCCTCATTCAAAATACCCTTGCCTTTTCTTTGCTCATAGTCACCATAATTCCCATGCTTTTCTTGTGCTTGAGACTTCCCAAACTTGTCCTCCATCACACCAATCCGTGAGGATAATGTTTCAAAATGAGAATCAAGCTTGGAGTCTAAGGTCTCCAACCGTTGTACAAGCATTTGCATGAGGGAGTCATGGTTAACCGCCGCTTGTGTCCCTTGAGGGAGTCATGGTTAACCGCCGCTTGTGTCCCTTGAGAAATTTGATTATGTACATTGCCCCCATTGTCTTCATTGATGAATGCATCCCTTGCATCCATATTACCTTCCATGTCCTCATCACCAATGATCATGTCTTGCATAACATCCCCACCCTTGCGTGGTCTTCCTTTCGGCATAGTGAAGAAATGCAAGATGTTGGTAGAATGCCCAAATGATGTCAGAATTGGATAAAAGAAGGTTCTATGGGTAGGTAATGGTGTCTACTATCCTCCCAAATGAACACAGTAAGAATTAGGTGTGGGCAAGTACTCTCTGTTTTAGGGTTTGTGCGGGACAGCTGAAAGTAGTAATTTGGCTCTAAAATGCAAAATATATGTCAGAATTAGGATTTTGACGGCTCTATAGAAAGCTAACGGAAGATAGAACCTACCCCTAAAAGCATTTTGATTCAATCAAAGTGGAAGTATATTTTGTTTGACTTTGTCCAGAAAGTCAACATGACTACTTTGACCGAGATTGTGATATCTGATTAAGGGGTTCTATGGCTCATTTGAAAACTCTCAATGAGTAGAATAGAGTCGTGTAATCACTCAGACCTAATCCCAAAAACCCTAGGACTGAATTAGGGTTTTGTAAAATCCCAGAAATTCCCAAAATTCGGTCCCAAAGCTCAATCCGGCTACAAATGATTGGTGTTTCTCCCCTTGGTAGTTGTGAATAACTCTTCAAGTGTATCCATGGGGTAAATCTCCAATAAATAAGCTTGTTTGGCTCCCTTGTTGGAAAAATTCCGCCATAGTCTCCTTTGTAATTGGAACCAAATCTCAAATGAAAATGCAACTTCTCAAATCACCATGCAATAGTCTTTGTATCCCCAATGTCATGAAAGATCATATGCACTCTTTGTCCATCAAAGCATTTGCAATATCCACACAATATGATGGAAAAAGGAGCCCCATTTCCCAAATGCATCCACAAAGTCGATGGTGAGGATTGTTGAGGACGCGCGTTGAAGCTTGCCGATCTCCCGGCCAAGCTCTTCTCACCCCTTCACCGAGTTTTCCTCCAAGGTGAAGGTTGAGGCCATTTCTTCACACCGGTGTACCTAATCCCCCTTTGTACCGCTTTTCCAAGGCAATCACGGCACAAAGAGTTCAAGCCATTCTCCCCTTGGCCTCTCCAACCAATGCCAAGGTACCCTCACACATTGCTAGATTCTATAGAAACTTGAAGTGGTAGCAATGGTGAGTGTAGGTACAAAATGATGTGGATAATATCAAATGATAGAACAAGTTTGTTGGCTTACAAGTATTGAGCATGACTTATGCCCTTTTACAATTTAGAACTCATCAATAAAGCATGGACTCATGCCTCAATCCATCATCCAAAAGCTCCAACACAAACCAACAATTCACAATGCCCTCACCATGGCATTTGCATAAGCAATTGTTAACCACAATCAAGGCATTTGCAATTGCATTCCAACAATCCCTTTCACATCATATTGACAAATGCATACTTCCAAATGCTCTCTTATGCCCATGTGTAAAACATAGCATTGGCATGGCTATGTATAGCATCCATAGTGTCCATATGGCATCAAGATGAGCATGAGGGACTCCAAAAACATTGCATAAGCTTGCTATTCCATCAATGGCATGCCAAATGAGACATAATGAAGAAAATCCCCCAAAATGTGATCTATGAATTGGCCAAGCTCATGTGGAATCAATTCCTTTCACCATTGCCACCATCAATAATGCATGGAGAAGCAATATTGGCATGTGAATGGTCTGGTTAATTTCTGAAAATTAGGGGAGTTTGAATGTGTCCAACCCTAATCCATTCCCAAGCTCCACCAAATGCTTCAAACTTGCAAGAAATTGATCAAACCACTCACCAATGTCATCCGGAAAGCTTCAATGGTAGAAAATGTTGAAGAAGCCTCTTGTTGGAGAAAAACGTGGCCTCTCTTTGCTCTCAATTTTGCAGCCAAAGAACACCTCCCATGTGCTTGAATCATGTGCTTGAATCATAGCTTGAAAATTGCTCCAAACAATGGCTAAGAACCCTATTGAAAGGCTTCCAACTCATGAGGTAGTAGAGCTAGGCTTCACCTAGCTCTCCCTCCACATCTTCAGCGCGATTTTGAGGCGGCAGAGCCTGCAGCCCGCCGTTTTCGCTTTTCTTGCCTCCCTTCATGAGATGATTAGGCTAACAATGATGCTTATGAAGAGTAAGAGAGCAAGATTTGGTCAATGTGGCAAGGTATACTAGGGTTTCTCACAGCCATGGAAGAATGAACAAAAGCTCTCCAATCTTGAGAAAAAATTTGCAAGAAGAGGCTCAAATGAAAGATCTCAGTGAGCTCTACAAAAACCCTAAGGTTTGGCATCAAAACGAGTAAAGGAAGAGCATCCCATGGCTATGGAAAGCTTGAGGAAGAAGAAGATGATTACTAAACATGATTAGCAAAAAAGTTAATTGCAATTAATCACTTGCCCTAAGTTTTGGCCCGGCCGACTGCCCTAAATTTTTGGTCCAGAGGCCCAAAATTTGGTCCAAAAATGGCAAAATTTACCAAAATCACTCAAAATTCAAGCAATTTCCATGAAATGCTCACCATGTCCATGAGATTAAGCAAGATTAGAGAAGATTTGTCAAGAATCACTCAAGGATTACAAGAAAATGAGAAAAAAAATGAAAGAAACTCAAATTTTCAAGCAAATTTTCCCAACAACCCATGCATGCCCATGATCAAAATCAAGAGCTCTGATACCAATTGGAATGAAGGGATGTAATGCATGAAAATTATGAGTAATCACCATGTAAACATGAGGCCTAAGTGTGTTTAGTCTCTCACCAAGAGAATGGAAATAGCCTTCCACAAGCCAAGAGAGAAGCCATGAGCTCTCTCTCTCGCTCACACACACACACACACACAATAATATGGCATTAAAAAAAAACACTTTAAAAAACTTTAATAATTCAAACTATTTAAAAAAAAAGCTTATAAGCTCCGATATTTTGATAAACATCCATATTATGGAATTAAAAAAACATTTTAAGAAACTTTAAAAAACTTCTCTGATCTCTCTCTCTCTCACACACACACACACACCCACACATAATACTTTCACTCTCTCTCTCTCTCTCTCTCTTTGTCTCTCTCTCACACACACACACACACACACACATACACACACACACACACACACACACCAATCACAAATACACAAACTGTGATAAGCTCCCATATATTCATAAAATTCCATAATATGGCATTTAAAAAAAACATTTTAAAAAACTTTAATATTCTTTACTCTCTCTCTCTCTCTCTCTCTCTCTCTCTGTATCTATCTATCTCTCTCACACACACATGATACTTTCAAACACACACACACACTCTCTCTCTCTCTCTCTATCTCTCTCTTTCACACACACACACATGATACTTCCAAACTCTCTCTCTCTCTCTCACACACACACACACACATTTTGATAAACATCCATATTATGGCATTAAAAAACAACAGTTTAATAAACTTTAAAAAACTTATCTCTCTCTCTCTCTCTCTCTCTCTCTCTCTCTCTCTCTCTCTCACACACACACACACACACACACACACACACACACACACACACACACACTTGTATATTTATAAGAAAAGAATAAAAATGATTAAGGTTTTATTTAAGTGTCATAAGATGTCCCTTGCATGCGAATATTCTCTCTCTCTCTCTCTCTCTCTCTCTCTCTCTCTCTCTCTCTCTCTCTCCAATGGAATCGAGCATGACATGTATGCAACTAAGCACCACGGCCAGAGCGGCCACATGAATAGTAAGCACAACATGCATGCAAGCGTGCACAACACCCAGAACAACCACATGAAAGCGGCCGCATGAACAATAAGCACAATGTGCACAATGCTCAGAGCATGAACAGAGAGCATGACAAAGATAACGAAGGCCACCCACCAGACCAAATACCCTTAACACATTATTGTGAGGAGGGCCAACCAGTAGTAGGCACCACAATGGGCAATACGTGGCCACGCTACCTAGTAGACCAGAGGAGGGACATGCCGGGCTCCAATACCCTGCAGAAAAACAAAAAAGATGAGTACGAAATAGAGAGAGAGAGAGAGAGAGAGAGAGAGAGAGAGAGAGAGAGAGAGAGAGAGAGAGAGAGAGAGAGAGGGAAGATCACCAGGCCAGGCAACATGGGAGTCTTCAGTATAGCACAGTGAGGCTAGCCACCGTATCCTACAAAAAAAAATGATTACACAGCACGGGCTGAGAGAGGGAGAGAGGGAGAGAGAGAGAGAGAGGGAACTTACCAGTTGAGGTGTTGAAGGCCGAGGAGCACAATTCACAATCTGCATGCAAGACCATGCAACGTTTTCTCAATAAAACATGCACACAGAGAGCATGCACACCGGTGTGTTCATGAATGAGAGACAGAGAGAGGAAATTAAACATGCATGTTACACTCGCAGAGAACAAACCTGGAGAGGTCAAGATCGAGGAGTGGGAGAGAAGGTAAAACCAGGAGAGCTCAAGGTTAAGGAGCGGGAGAGCAATTTGAACGAGGATGTGGCGGGGCCCATGCAGATTAAATCAGTAGAGCTGACGGAGGTGGCGGCCACAAACCTCCTTCGTTCAATGTGGGGGAGCTCTAGCAAAGGGTGGCGCCTGCAAAGCGTAGTGTAGATGGTGTCATAACTCTTAGCGGCGGTCGATGTAGCCTCTACATGGCATGCACCCAGAAGCCTAAGAGGGCTAAAAAGTTTTCCATGTGGAGGGCAAACATTTGCCCTCTTATATATATAACGATAAAGATGTATCGAGCGTGTTATTACAGTTAGATACTGTTAGTTTGCCAAACATGAGCTAATCCACCTTCACATTTAATCGGCTAAGGTAAATTAATAATTTAGTATAAATATATATAGATAGTTAAGCTAAATTATTAAGTTGAACATATGTACACATTGAGTTATTAAAAATGTCAAGTCATTTAGATTCTTTCCAGCTTGTGTTAGGGCTTTTTCTCATGATCAAGAATGGGCATTGTTACATTAACATATTAATTAGTTACAAAAAACCCCAGAATGGCTATTATGATTATTAAACCCTAAAATGGCGAAAATGGATTAGATTAGCAAGCCCTACAATGGCCACCATAAGATTAGCTTCTCTTAACTCTTCTCTTTTGCCAACCCCTAGAGAGCACACTCTGAGATGATTATTTAAATGATCGAAGGCAGCTTGTGATTTGATAGGTAAGTTTTCAAGCCCTAGCAAGCAACCTAGGGTACTTATTCAGACGGTTCAAGTAACCTCAGACTCTAATACTTATTGAGACGGTTCAAGTAACCTCGGACTCTAATGTGAGGACTCTGAGACAGTTCAAGTAACCTGCCAGTGGGGCATGTTTTGATAGCAAACCCTAGCAATTGGGAACCTGCATTGATGGATGATTTCAATCTCGGGATGCATAAATATGGCTGAAATCACGTGGTAGAAGCAAACCTGTTGCCAGAAAACTTCTGAGGCTTCAGTTTTTCATCAGCCGAGAACTTCCCTCGGTTCATATTTGGCTTCAAGTTGTTGATCCGTCTCAGCCTGCAGCTGTTCACAGCGCTGCATGCCTGCAGGAAAAAGGAAGAAAAACCTTTCAAAACAGAGTAAGAGACGACGAGATCGAAATGATCAGATAGGGTCAGCCGTATATATATTATAGCTAGTAATAGCGCCTTCAACTGCTTTAGAACCGTGATTAATTCGCTTTATAACAGCGTAAGAGGATCATAATTAGCTAGATCTATGCTGGATTTGAGCTTCATTTTCACCTGTTTTCTTGGCCAATTCGTTCCAAGGCATGCTGAGTCATTCTCGTGCAGCTTCTCATCTTCATCTTTAGCTAGATCTATGCTGGATTTGAGCTTCATTTTCACCTGTTTTCTTGGCCAATTCGTTCCAAGGCATGCTGAGTCATTCTCGTGCAGCGTCTCATCTTCATCTTCTGTAGGAGACGACAAGATGATGATAAGATAATACGCTTCCGACCAATTAATAACACCAGCATTTTAATCTCCTCAATAAAAGCTTGTCAATGAATTATTACAAGAAATCATCCAGGTTCAAATTTGCCAGTTATCATGAGATGTGCATATCAGTTCAATATCGGAGGTTGCTAATCCTCCGAGCGTGCATGTAATTACAATTACCGAATGGTTAGTTATCTTAGCGAAGGTGCTTAATCTAGCTGCAAACATTATTATAGGCCGTCTTGCAACGTGGTGAATTCTGTGGCAAGAAAACTTTGTAATATAAGTGCGACGTGATATGCGTAGCGCAAGAAAGGTGAAGCTGTGGACAGAGAGAGAGAACCTATGTCTACGAGAGAGAGAACGTACGTGTAGTACTGTGTGTGAGCTGGGTTCGTAACTTTCGTGTATTAAACCACCTCCAAACGGTGTAAGTGACGTTCATGCGGCTCTCTTTAATATATATATATATATATATATGTGTGTGTGTGTATTACAATTACTCCTCTTTTCAGACAATTACCTCTCCTAAATAACATGGCTTCATACCAGAATGAAAGACTGTATTGATAACATTTACAACTGTGTAGTTAACTAGATGTTGTAATAATGCTTCACTATAGTAGAGTTTGTTGGTCTTTTGTGAGCAAAATCCCCTTTCCATGGATTTTTATCCGTGTATATTTTCATATTTGTTTGTTCCAACAATTTCTAACCTGATTTTGTTTTAGTATTCTTTTAGATGGTTCAGTAGTAGGGGGTCTATTAGACAAGGCTGTTCCTTTTTTTTTCCACTCATGATGTCTTATTCCATTCCTAGCTGCACACAAGAATTCTACCTATGTACACACACCATACTATTCACCACACACACCCTTGAGTACCACAAGGGGACACTACCTTTCCAATATTGGTCACTTTTGTAGGCAGTGGACAAGCCATGGGACGAAGCTCGCATGTTGGTCACTCGGCTAATCGGAGTGAACACCTCCCTAGAATTGGGCATCGCAAGTTGAGCGGCGATCTTTGATAACCATCATCCCTAATCAAGAGTGCGAGCTTAAAGGGCAAGCATTGCACACAGATGTAGATAAAGGATCACCAAAGAGGAGGGTCGAAGCAAGTACCATGACAATCAAACAACAATGGCCTATGGAGCTTGAAGGGCAAGCATTGCACATTGATGTCGACATATGATCACCGCAAAGGAGGGTAAAAGCAAGTGCCATAACGATCGAATGATGACGGCCCTAAGGTGTGCAGATGTGTTACAAGACCAAGGTACATAGAGAATTGATTAATCCATAAATTTATAATAACAAAAATAAACCATAGATACCATAACACAACTCAAGGGCATAAGATCAAAGAACACAAGATTGGGTGCAATCTCCCCCCTCATGTGTATAGCTCCACTTCCACGACATGAGTATTTTGAGAATTGTATTTAATAAATAGCCCAAGAAGCTATAAATAGTCGTGCATACAAAATTGGGCTTTTATTTTTCACTTTTTACAAAAATAGCTCAAGCACTAGAGCTTTTTCACACACTAAGTGTAAATAATCAAAACTCTTCTAGCATATGTGCTAGGAATATAGTTCATAAATAATTTGTACAAACATTTGGCATATGGCCAACAAAAATAACTCATAAAATTATCTTGTCCACGTTCGTACATATAATAACCTTGTGCACATTAGCACATTCCATTAAGCTTATTTTTGCACACATTAAATAACGTATGTTTTTTTACGATCATTAAGCATATAAATAAAATAAAGTCAATATTAGATAAAGTGGGAAAAATCCCATTCCCATGAAAAAAGGGGGGGTATGGTAAACTCATCCAAAAGTTTGACAAAACATATTCATGTGACATATCATTGGAAAGAGCTTGAAAAGTAGAATCTAGATCTACTTTGTCCGACAAATTTGGAGTTTGCATGTTCAAGTTATGGCCAAAACAAATTTTTTAAATACATTCCCATTTTGAGGGATTTTTCCCATTTTATCTAATATTGACTTAATAAGATACATACCTATAACAATCCTCTCATTTGAGGAAGCATCTGTCCTAAGTTGTGTAGAAGAAAATGCTACAACAACAACATTATGCCCGTAGCTATCGTCATAACCTGCAAGGTAAACTTAGAGGTGTGAACATGGCTCAGAGCCTAATTAGGCATGGCTCATAAGTTCTTATGGACATGGAATACCACAAACAGACTCAGAGGTTCATGGACCAAACATGGCTCACAGGCACAAAGGCATGGCTTAGAGGCTCGGATGGACATGGACTATAACAAGAAAACTTGTGCGACACCTAAATTGGTGATCCTCATACTCATCATTAAATCACAAATAATAATATGATATAGAAAAGATCCTTTATCACTACAAGGAAAAGCGACCGTTAGGTGTGTTTATAGATGCATTTTGACAACGTGGTTTAAAATGTTACGAGCGAGTTTATAAGAGCGTCTAAAATTGCGTCTACCGATAGGCGTCTATATGCGTGTCTATGTCAGTATAGATACGCTTATAGACACGCCTATAGATGCGCTTATAGGAGCACCTATAGATGCACCTATAGATGCGCTTATAGGCATGCTTATAGCCTCCATTATAGACGTGCTATGGAATTTAAAAAAAAATCCAGAGAGTTGCCTCTGCAGATGTACATCTACATTTTCTACATAGGCAGCTCTCTGGTTTGAGGTTTCGCTTACTTGTACATAGATGAATCAAGATCAGCAAAGATATCAACATAAAAACTTAAATTAAAGATAGATATGCACAAAAAGATTTTTGAACACACTTCGAATATTGATTAAAGAAGATGGGAAATTACATTTTATATCCAAAAAATTATCCATACATGATCGTAGCCATATAAGGCTTGAATAAAAACATAGATACATAAAGAAGATGAAAAATTTCATCTTATATCGAAGAAAATGTCCATACAATGATGGTAGCCACATGAGGCTTGAAAAAGAAACATAGTTGCATAAACTAAAACTGTACATAAAGAAAAACTAGCGGGCGACTACTCGAAGGAGTCATCACTCTCCGAGTCATCTTGTCCACCTTGTGCCTACACAAAGTGAAGATATATATAAATAAAAATAGAAAGTATTATAAAGGTAGAAACATGTTTTGCAAATAAAAGTAAAAAAGTATTACCTACATTGGTGCTCTCCTTGCTCGATTGTATTGTTCATCGGAGATGATCCCTTCATCATGAAGGTTATCCCATGTATCTCCTCTACTATGGTGACGATAGTAGCCAGTCTCTGTTGGGGTAGGATCTCTAGCCACAACTCACGCTGCATCATAAGACACACATTATAACACAACTCAAATAGAGAGAATACAAAGAAAAGACATGAAGTTGCGCTGTACATACAAACTCGGCCTCCCATGATGTACGACCTCCAGATCCAAAGTGTGACGATCCATATTGCTCCATTTGTATTCACCAGGCTTCTCTTTTTTGCTCGTTCTCACTACTCCTTCTAAGAGCACCTTCTTGGCTTTCTTCCAGTTGCCCTTATGAGCAGTAGATGGCTTACCACGTCCATTTTGATCGACATCTATTCGGGCTTTCTCCTCCTTTGCATGTCTCCTTGCTAGAAACCTCCTATTCTTAAGTATGTCTTTGATTTTATGTTATCCCCATTTACTGTTAAACCTTTGGTCATGAGAACTAGGATACTTCTTGTGGACAGCTTTAATGCAATCATCCACTAAGCTCTCCCTTTGCTGCTTGAAATGTATAAAGCAGTCTTTATAGCGTGCCAAAACTACTTAGCGTAAGTGGTTTACCACCTCCTTCCCACAAGAGTCATCAACTATGCCACCCATATCTGTGATATCACCATGATGTGGTGGTGACTTTGAAGAACTATCCCCACCCCCAAAGCATTGCCCTAGGCATCCTCTATCTCCTCTACCTCCACTCTTAGTGCTAGTGCCACGTGAGGTACGACGGCCCACTATCTCCACGACTACCCTCCCTACGATGATGAGTCCACTCTCATGAGAGCCATGATAACTGTGAGGTGTCACATCTCCTGAAGGTGGAGGTGTAGGAGATGCTGTAGCACTAACTGGGGCTGACAGATGAGGGATGAATGTAAAGGCAGGTGAAGTGCCTGTCAAAGGACTCTGTTGGGCTATGGGCTGTGGCGGTGGGCTGTGGGACCTGATGGTGGTAAAGGGGTGCTTGCTGCATAGGCTGCCAACTACTCGAGGTTAGGAGTATAGCTAAAGATGCCCTCTACCTCCCTAGCGAACTGTCGTTGAGACTCAATGAGAACCTCAACCTGTGGGTCTATGGGACAAGAGGATGAGGACCCATGCCACATCTATACAAACAAAGAGAATATTAAAAAAATATTATGCAAGCCTTATGCAAGCTAGAGAAGCCTTATGCAAGCATTATGTTTAAAGTACTATGCATAAGCTTAAAACACTATGCATTATGTTTAAATCACTATGCGTTATGCAAGCCATTACGCAAGCCTTGCATAAAGCGTTATACATTAGGCTTTATGCATAAAGCATGCATGAGGCCTTATGCATAAAGCTATTCATGAGGGATTAAGCATAAAGCTTATGCATAAAGCACTCTACATAAGGCCTTAAGCATAAAGCTATGCATGAGGGATTAAGCATAAAGCTATGCATAAGACCTTAAGCATAAAACTATGCATAAGACCTTATGCATAAGGCTTATGCATAAAGCACTATGCATAAGGCTTTAAGCATGAGACCTTAAGCATAAAGCTATGCATGAGGCTTTAAACATAAAGCACTATGCATGAGGCCTTAAGCATAAAACTATGCATGAGGACTTATGCAGAAAGCTTACATATAAGGCTTATGCATAAAGCTATGCATGAGGCCTTAAGCATAAAACTATGCATGAGGCCTTATGCATAAAGCTTATGCATGAGGCCTTATACATAAAGCATGCATGAGCATTATTCATAAAGCTTATGCACAAAGCTACAAAACAAATCCCAAGCACCCAAGGATGCAATCATAATAGAGGAAAGAGAGGAAAGATATGAATGCACTTATCTCTTTTTCGTGATGTTGAAAGAGAGGATTAGAGGACCTACAAAACCAACAAAAGGGTGAGAAAAAGATTAGTAATGCGTACATTCAAAAGCTTATGCAAGACATACCGCTATGCAAGCCCTAAGCCTTATGCAAGCTATGCTAAAGCTTATGCATAAAGCATGTATGAGGCCTTATGCATAAAGCTTTAAGCATAATGCTTTATGCATAAGGCCTTATGCATAATAAAGCTTTAAGCATAAATCTTTATGCATGAGGCCTTATGCATAAGGCTTAAAAGCATAAAACTATACATGAGGCCTTATGCATAAAGCATATGCATAAAGCTATGCATGAGGTCTTATGCATAAAGCTAGCATGAGGCTTCTGCATAAAGCATTACGCATAAAGCTTATGCATATAGCATGCATGAGCATTATGCATATTGCATGCATAGAGGTCTATGCATAGAGCTTAATATATGCATAGATCTCTATGCATTATGAATGCATGCCATAGAGCTTAATCTATGCATTAAGCTCTACGAATAGAGCTTAATGCATAGATTAAGCTCTATGATTAGACCTCTACTCATAGATTAAGCTCTATACATAGAGGACCTGCAAAACAAAACTTCTCTTTTTGGTTGAAAAAAATAGAGGAAAGAGAGGATAAAAAGATAGGAAAGCACTTACCTCTTTTTGGTGATGTTGAAAGAGAAGATTAGAAGACCTACAAAACCAACAAAAGGGTGAGGAAAGGATTAGTAATGCATGCACACAAAAGCCCTTAGCATTAGGGCCAAAAACGGCTAGAAAAGGGCTGTTTGTTAATCTAAGGATTAAGAAATTGTCCAATTGTGAATTGACACGTATACAAAAGTATGGCATTCTTGTCTCCTCTAAATGTCTTCTTAACGGTTCTATTTTAGTGGCAAACGGCTAAAACGGCTTAATTTAGACGTTTACGATGGCTAACATTAAAGTTTGGGTCCAAAATAGTGACATCTTGTTCCATTTTATATTTCAAAAAATCAAGCAGGAAGATATGAAATCCTCTTTTCGGGCTCTGAAAACAACGCTACTAATGACAAATCACCAAATTTTTTCAAACGTCTACTTTCCACCTTCCCTCCATTTTGATATGGCTCATTCCCTTTTCCACCTTCCATGGCTCATTCCTTTTTCCACCTTCCCTCCATTTTGGCATATGGTTTATTCTCCTTTCTTTGCACTTTCAAAAGACTCACTATTTTTCTCTCATCTGTGAGCTTCTATGGCGTCCTCATGTCGTCCTTCTCATAATATAACTTCTTGTGATTTTCATAACACCAGAGAAGATGGTGTTTGGAAACCCATGTCTTTTCGTGTGAATGATTGGGTAACAATGCTTCCCTCTTGCAAAGGTGCCCACAGGGTGAAAAGAACCAAGCGAAATGAAGTGAAATCCCATTGGAAAGGTCGTGTTCTTGCCTTCAAAGTGACCGACAATGGCTGGCTTGCAAAAGTTCAACATGTCTACATGGCCAAAGACATGGTGTTGAACTTGGATGAACATCCAATTCTCCATTCTTACTGTAATTCAGCAAAACTTTATCTATTTGATACAACACAATATTTCTCCTTCTGATATATTTGTTGTTTGTTTAATTTCAGTTATCTTTCCGTCAACAGTTGTGGAGTGGCAGCCTGTTGAGAGCTTAAGTGGCACATTCAAAGCAATTCACAAGGGGATTGCAGATGTCATGTATGCAGACAAACCACCTTCATTTTACAAATCAGTGGATTTATTTGTGTATTTTGCAGAATACTGGGTTCCATCAAGAGAAGGTGTTCATGGAGAATTATATGACATACCTATTCCCACATTAATGTCACTGGAATGAGAAGTTCCTGATCCAAATACCATAACAAGCTTTAAATCCAAAATCAAAGATGATATTCTTAAAGCTATGTCTCCTGGAAGGATTTCAAGAAGGATAAAAATTCAATGGTTCTTGCCTATACATGTCTTTGTGGCATGTTTCAATACAATGGAATTGGAGAGGACAAGAACGATGTGGCTTAATAGAAGACTATCTCTGACTGATTTGGACACTGTACTAGGATGGAGTACCAAGGAAACTTTTCATATGGGGGACAATATTAGTTGTAGAGTAAGCCCAAATTCTTTGTCTATCTCATACCAACTGTGTCGTCAATCCCTAATTTTGGGCTATGACTATAGGATATGGAAAAGCAAGCTTGGTAGTTGGGTCCCTTTGGATTCTGAAGAGAATTGTCCAGAGTTTGAATTTAACATCATAGTCCATCCATTCATAGATCCCAGGAAACTCATAGTAACATCAAACTGGCGACTACAACATGTAAGGGAGTCGCTTGAGTTTCTGGATGAAATATCACTTGAATATAGATTCAAAGTAGATTATATTATTGTCAGTACAAGGATGGAGAGTGTAACCTCATGCATCACGTCTCCCCCCAAAAAAAGTTGTATTTGAGCCACTTGCAAGGGCAAGTGGCTATAGCTGAAAAGGATTTCTCCAATAATGTAATCAATATATTTTGCTAAATTTCGTCTTGACTTCTTCACAAAAATGGTCAACATATTGTTCGCAACACAGAACAAGGTTTAATAGTTGAATATCAAATTATTGATACTGAATTTAAGTACAGAATATTGTCCCAAAAAGGGCGTGTTCATATGGACAAAATGAACAAAACAAAAGCCAATTTGTGGAATCACTCAACACAATCAACTTTCCTTTTGGCATGAGATGACCCTGCATCTTTAGAGAATCTTTCTCTCTTCTGTTTGCTTCGATCAAATTTTGCTGATTCAGGTTCAAGTTCTGGAGTTTTCAGCTCTTCTTGAGGTATTGGAGAGGAAGACTTTAGAGTGAATTCCTCAAATGGTGGTAAGTTGGGCTCTTCTCTGAGATCTTTAGGTGTTGGTGAGGGAGATTTGGCAGTGGGGTCTGGTTTTGGAGAAGGTTTCTTTGGAGGTTGGCCTTGGAGACTTGGCAGTCTTCTTGGGGAACATGAAAAAGAAATTTAATGGAGAGCCAACATTTGCACTCTTACTATCTTTGTTGGATAAACGACGCTTATGAATTTTAAATTTCACTGGTGAGTGAAACGGAAGACCTTTAGTAGCTCTCTTCTCTTTGACAGGGATCTTCTCTTTGATAGGTGTCTTCTCTTGAGCTGGAGAAGAGCTCTTCTCTTTGGCAGCAGGACTAGGGATCTTCTCTTTGATAGGAGTCTTCCCTTGAGCTGGTGAAGAGCTCATCTCTTTGGCAGGAGGGCTACGGGGTCTTCTCTTTAGCAAGAGGGCTAGGGCTCTTCTCTTTAGCAGGAGGGGTAGGGCTCTTCTCTGTAGCCTGAGGGATCTTTCCTTTAGAATGGGTCTTCTCTTTAGAATGGCTCTTTTTCCCCTTGGAAGATCTGCTCTTAGTAGGGCTCTTCTTTCTTTTCTTTTTCTCTTTGGCAGAGGTCTTTTCCTTTTTGGATGAGCCATCCTTGACATTGCTTTCCTTCTCCTCCCTTTTCCTTTTCTTTGAAGTTGTATCCTTGGCTCCTTTATTAGGTGGAAAGGGGGAATCAGGATCATATGGATTGATGGATCTATTCAAAACCATGGACACTGCCTTCTCCCTTACCCAACTTACCCAAGAATCTGGATATTCATGCAACTTAGACAAAAGAAACTAAGAAAATAAGAAAATAGGTCACTAAATGTATTCACTAAATCAATCAATGGTTTTCATTCATGAACTTACAGTAAGTGTTGTCATTCTAAATCTTGACTCAAGATATCTCCAAGCATTAGCAAGCACCATCCATCCACAAGATGTTGAGTCTTTCTGCAAAGGAACTTCTTGATTGTAGTACTTAAAATCTTCAAGTTTGTAGTCTACATAGGTAGAATCTAGAAAACTCAAGATAAGTTTGGCAGCACTGCAAGCATAAAATATTGAGGGTTAACCAAATAATTGAAAACATACAAAATATTGTTCTAGGACATAAACCATGGAAAAGTTTATTCTTACATTTTACTTCTCCCATGAATGGATGCTAAAGAATTCATAAAGATCACATCTCTATCCAATAGATTAAAGATAATAAGACTCCAATGGCCTCTGTGATAAGATGAATACTGCAATTAGTTGTGAATATTGTAATGTCTATTATAGGCAAAAGATAATTGAGTGTGAGTCTTACACTTCAACATAAGGGTATACAATGTAATTGCAGGTAAGCATATCAAAGTTTTTGAGAAAACTTGCAAGATCCCCTTGCCTATTCAAAAGGCACTGTGTAACAAGGGGATCAAGAATGGTCACTTGCACAGCCATTGATTCATGAAGATCCCTCATAAGACATCTGGAGACATAAACAAAACATGTCAACAAAATATGGAATCTGAGAAATTGATCAAGAAAGCAAAAGCAAATCCACAAAAACCTAAGACAGATGAAGAGGACTGTGTCAGATATCTCAATATTGTGATTCACAAGCATACTTGTGTCTTCAGGGGCAATGTCACAATAAACCTCATCCTCTCCATGCATGGACACATCTACTATCATTTGACCTGTCACATTCTGATAAAGCTCTGAATTGGATGCATGGAGAATTTCAGCTTGCTGAGAAAGAATGGCATCCTCTGTAATCTTCTCCTGCTCTCTCTCTTTCTCAACTTCTTCTTTAATATCCTGAGCTTTTCTAGTACCATAAGTATGAGAAATATCTTCAATAACAACTGATTGTTTGGGTTGTCTTGCTGGAGGGATATTAAGAATTTCAAAAGCTCTCATATCTTGACTTGGAATGGGCTCCAAAGCTTTGTCAAACTTATATCTAAGTCTGGACACAAGCACAAAATCTTTGCTCATAAGAGTGATCCTATGAGCAAATGCAACAGCAATGTATCCATCATTCATAAAGTCGATTAAAAAATCTTCAGCAGCCTCTTGAAGACACATAAGGGCCTGTGACTCCCATCGGACTTTATCAAGATTTGTGTTTCTCATTTTGCCAACTAACCTTTCTGATATGTCCCTGACAACCCGAGTAAATGGCAGTCGAGGGATGAGAAGACTAGTAGATTTCTGTGTTGCTCTGATCTCTCTTAAGGACTTCACTTGATAGTTTAATCTCTTTCTTACTGTTGCCCTTGCACGAGGCTTTGGAAGAGGCTTTTCTTGTTTGGAAGGTCCTGGTTTGTCCTCAGCTTTTTCAGTCTCCAAAGGTGGGTAGACTTTCCTTGCAGTCTGTTTTGTCCTCGCCATTGAAGTAAAAAAAAGAGACTCGATGGAGGTGATTTGTGTAATAAGATAAAAAAATAAAGTGGCCCGAACGAAGCGATAGAGAGGATCCAAAGGTGTTGGAAAGGGATAATCGCGTGATTCGGGAAATTACAAATGAAGGTTTCCAACTGTTCAGGAAATAAGCAATCGCTCAGCCAAGTGAAAAAGGAGGCCCGAACGAAGAGATGAGGGAAATCCAAAAATGTCGGATAAGCTTAATCGCTTGATTCGGGCAATCAAGAAAAAGACGGAACGAAGCGATTGAAGGAATGCAAATGTAGTGGAAAGGTGCAATCGTTTGATATGGGTAAGAAATGTAAAAGTAGTTTTCGGGAAATAAGGTGGACTGATCTCGCTTGATACCGTGTCGGTGAAAAATAGAAATATTTTCAACAAAATCAACTATTTATACCTCGAATCTGTCGTACAAAGGACCGTTAGATACACGTGTCATGTAATCATTTTTGCCACGTGGCATAAACAGTCACTATTTAAGGTGTTTTTACCACGCTACAAATATTCTTAAAAACTCTCTTTCAATTTTTTCCCCCGCTTTTGGACCACTTGTTTTCGTCTAGTCAAGCTGTGCACTATAGTGTCTTCCTAGCCCTATTTTGCAAAACTCTATATTTTTTTGGGGACCTTGGAATTGCCAAAGCTCGCACCAAGTGATAGAGGAATTCCAAAAGTTTTGGACCATTCATTTTCGCTTCGTTCGGGCTCATCAGAATTATTCCAGCATTTTTTTCAAATATCTCAATGAGTAAAAGTGTTGCGGGTCGACATGAACTTCTTGAAGAAAGCCCAAGTGAAAGACTCTTGAATGCTATTTTGCAAGATGGTCATGATATGAAGATATTCGTAGATGCAGTGGAGATATTCAATCCAAGGTTTTCTCTTTCAGATGTTTTGTTGAAGCTTAAGGACATTCTTGAAGAGGAGTACAAACAATTTGAAATGTCAATTGAAGCTGATTGTTTTCATATCGGAGACAATGATTTTTGTCACCTTACCAATTTTACACAGCTGTCAGTGGAGAAAGCCAAAGTTACAAAGAGGTTCAGTAGATTTTCGAATAGAACCTCTTTCACATGCCCTTCATCCATTTCTTGTCCAATCCATAAACGGCATTGCAACCTTGTCCCCAAGGATGTCTCCTTTCTTTTCTTCCTATTTTTGAAAGCAAAAAAACAAGATAAAGAGCAACAACCAGAAATTGATGTAGAGAATGAGAAAGAAAACTTTAATGTCACCACAGTCTCAAATTTAGAGAAAAGTGAGATTTTAGAAGAGGAAGAAATTGATGTTCAAGCTGAGGAGAGAGAAAGTGCCAATCTTGATGTTGCAGAATTTAGGGCTTTCACTATTACTGAAGAGCCCTCAGAGGAAGCAAGCATATCTGAATCCTCAATTACTGTTCCAAACCTTCCTTTCTTCTATATCAATGAGAAAGATTTTATTCCTCTGCCCTATCTTCAATGTCTCTTCAATATCAGAGAAGACTACTGTATTGCAGCAATTTGAGAAGCTTGTGAAGTGACCAAAGACTTTATTGATACAGAAGTAGAGTCAAAGGAAGAGTTTTTGGTACTTGATTTGCAAACATCCGACCACTCATTTATCCCTGCCTACTGATGCACTTGCCTTGTGCCTTAAAAAAGTGGATGAGGGGAAACCTTCCCTTAGAGATGAGGATTTTGAGGACAAGCTTATTGAGTTAGGTATTGAGTTTTTTGGCAGAGATTTCAAGCTTTAGGCAGATTCTGATAAAGTGGAAAGGGTTGGCTCATGCAACTTGATTGAAGACAAAGTAGTAATTGAGGATGAGTTGCAGAAGGTAGCTTCCATTTAATCTTTTGTAAAATGTTATTGTGATTGTAATTTTTTTAAATTGAGGTTTTTGTCTTGCAGATTGAATTGCTTGATAAGGATGATTTTCTAGGAAGAGCTAGAGGCAGCAGAGTGAAAGCTACAAACACTAGGTCAAGAAGGCCTTCATCTGCTCTCATGCACTACTTACCTACATTGGATAAGGCTGTGCTCTGTGCATTCCACATGAACTTCTCTGAAGATGCTGAGTTGCCAATATTTGCCATGAAGGTGTTGTCAAGGTTCATGGGATACACTCCCCTTCAAATAAATGCTAACAAGGTTTTGCTTCTAGAGAGAGCTGCTGCTCTCTCTAGAAGGTTCATGGGATACACTCCCCTTCAAATAAATGCTAACAAGGTTTTGCTTCTAGAGAGAGCTGCTGCTCTTAGAATCTTTGGATATGCTGTCGGTTTCAATGCCTCAAGAGCAGGATACTTTCTTTGCTACACTTTAGCTATGCAGCTGCTGCACAGCTGAGGTGTCAGATATCAATCTTCTTGGAGGTTATAGAAGGAGACAATTTTTGAGATACAGAGGTGATATGCCAAATAGTCCCAAGAGAATCAAAAACTAATGTACACAATATTTTGCAAGGACTGATTATATTTCAGCAAATATTTTGTAAGAGGTACAAATGTGTTAATAAATCATTAGTCTCTGTCTTGAGGTGTTTGTGTAGTTTCATATTGCTGGGTCTTTGATCTCATCCTTTGTAATTGCCTCCTGTAGAACCAATTGAATAATTCTTTAAGTGCATTGCTTCTTCTTTGACTACCTCCTCTTCTGGTACATCTAAAAAAGGAAGTTCTCGCTTGATAGTGAGACTTTTCCATTCCTTGTGTATTCCATGTTGCAAGGGGTCCTTCTGTAGCAAAATATGATCCATGCAACTAAAGAATATGCTATAAAGATAATTTTTTGTTAGTAAATTTAAGAAATTACACTTTAATTTTAACTGTTTTGATAAGTCTGAACACTCACCAAGTAATAAGTTATGTCTTTTTCTCCCCAAGCATCTATGATAGCTTTGATCAAAAGCTTTATTGCTTTTTTGAAATCATCTGCATAAGTATTTGAAGCAACTTGTTGTCTAAGGACTTTGAAAAAATTGTCGAGTTTTTTCCAAACTTCCATACGTTTATTGGCTACATCTGGTCTACTTTTGACATTTGTGGTGATGATACATAGCTGTTTCCAGCAGTTCCACATTGCATTGACTTGTTTGATGTCATGGTTGCTCAAAAATCTTCTCGCTTTTGCTCCTCCCATTGAAACATCTTGCAGAACATCACCTGTACCTCCAGAAAGAACATGATCTTTTTTAAGATGCACTTCCCCACCATGGAAACCCATTTGAGAGAGCAAGGCTTCGCATTTTTCTATGCACTCATCTGCAAGTTTAGTCGGCTTAATAGAATATGCATAGTCCAGATGAAGTCTGAGCAATTTGTCCAAGATTCTTATCTCTGCATGCAATGTACATATATGCACATTTTTTAAATGTATTGGTAGAATTGGATCCCATATTTTAATAGAAGTTGGATAAACGACAACATTCACATTATTTCTGGATGGTGGTTTTCCAATCTCATTTTCTGCAAGCCATTCTCTTGTCCCTGTGCTTGCCATGCAATAAAGACATGGATATTTGGTATTTGCTCCTCCACATACACCAAACATACACTTCAACGCCTTGAGGTCGGCACTGAAATGCCATTCCACAATGAAATCATCTATGTCGTCTACATGAAGGTGTTCACCTGTATTTTGGCTCTGAATAACTGAAGGAATGTCTGTTTGTGAGAAGAGCCACTTTAATGTTTCATGACTCTCTACTGGTACATGAGCTGATCCAATCCACCATAGCTCCATTTCTGATTGAGTTTTGTGGTATGGAGAATCAAGCTTACCTTGACTATAGTTCAATGCTTTATTCATTAGGGATATAGATATTCTTTCCATTTTTTGACATTTTTGGATTTAAGCTTCATCTAATTTTAAAACAAATACAAGTTTTCCTTCATCTATTTCTCTTATGTTGTAATATCTCACCATAAAAGATTGGACTTTTCTAATGTTCATCCAAATATTATTATAAACGTTGTATTCAAAGACGATTTTTTTTTTGTCTCTCATATGGCATTGTTCCCTCAATATGGAAATACTCTCCGAAATGTTTAGAAATTTTCTCATTTAACAGAGTTCTATATTTTCCAACATTGTGAGGTCTAGGCAACCCAAAAGCTTTGATTTTGTAATACTTAAGGACCCTGAACCAGGTTTTAGAGATGGCTCTCTATCCCTTTCTACTCACTCCCACTGTGTCACAAACTTCTTGCATTTGGGAAGGCTGGACTAATAAGTCCATATCTTTTAATAGATGTTGAAAGACTAGTTTTTTTTAGTTTGATTTTCAGAAAGTTCCAAAAGTTTCAAGATATCCGACCTATTCATAAGCTCATTCAAAAATCTTACCCTTTCCTGAGCATTAGACGTCAAATCCTAGAAGGTTAGTAACATGATCTCTTACAAGCTTTAACCTTTTTTTTATTTGTCCAGATCTCTCTGTTAAGTTAACTACATCCCGCATTCGTTTTACTCGTGCTCTTAACCCTATTGGAGTTTCTTTTAAGGTTTTCAATTGATCATTTTCTTGTTTCAAAGACACTATTTTGTTTTCAAGTTCTATAATTTTTGTTGCATTCAAATATGAAGTATTTTGAAGATATGTAGTATATTCTGCATAATTAATATGTGATTGAGATAGTCTTGAACTATAACCAAGTAAGCCATCCACCCCATCACCAACAAATCTAATCAAATCATGTGGTGTGTGAAAAGAAGGATACCTTCCTGTTCTGGGATCCGGTGGATATAGACTTCCATCTGTCCCCATAGGTCAATATGCTTCTTTCCTTCATTGCGAAGATGTTGAGCTTCATTTGCACATGAAAGGGATCTTTGGTAGACACTCCGTGTAGTTGCATACTCTTGGTTGAGCTTGATATTCAAATGAAACTTACGATTAGATGTATCACTCATTACTAACAGAGCTAAAAATATTAGCAGAGCTATTCGAACATGAGAGACACAGAAGAATGAGAATGAGATGTAGCTTGTGAAATTCTTAGGGAAGCAGAGGAGTGAAATTTTTTTGGAGAATGGATGAGAGCGCGTTTGGAAGGAATGGTCATTTTGCCGCGAAGTCACTAAAAGAGGACAAATTTCGAGACGAGCCATTAAAGAGTAGCATGAAAACGATATATTTTTTTAGATTTTAAAATATGTACTTAGATACGTGTTCAATCAGATAGATACGCTTTAAATATCCAAAACGGCCAAATTTGGAGCCGTTTTGACCGTCAACATTCTACTAATTAGCAAGTTAGCGAAATTCCTTACACAGCCCATTTTGAGACGTTTTTGGCTCTAATGGAACCTAATGCATACATATAACATCGAAAAGATTTACCGCTATGCATGCATGCAGCTCTATGCATAGAGCTTAATGCATGCATAGAGCTCTATACATAGAGCTTAATCTATTCATAGATCTCTATGCATTATGAATACATGCATAAAGCTTAATCTATGCATTAAGCTCTACAAATAGAGCTTAATGTATATATTAAGCTCTATGATTAGAGCTTTATTCATAGATAAAGCTCTATGATTAGAGCTCTATTCATAGATTAAGCTCTATGCATAGAGGACCTACAAAATAAAACCCTTCTTTTTGGTAGATAAAAATAGAGGAAAGAGAGGATAAAAAGATAGGAAAGCATATACCTCTTTTTGGTGATGTTGAAAGAGAAGATTAAAAGACCTACAAAAACCAATAAAAGGGTGAGGAAAGGATTAGTAATGCATACATACAAAACATTAGGGGAAGGTTGAGGTCTATAGGGGCCCTTTAAGATGCCATGTGATTAAAAGGTTATTAAGGAAAAAGCCAATCGTGTGATGCCATGTATACAAAAATGTTGGGTGATTAAAGGTGGTCAAAAGATTCTCTAAAAGATGCCTTTTTGTACTTTTCATTTCTAAAAAGTGGGGGGGGGGAGTTTTTGAAATTTCGGACGTCCATAACTTCTACATATGAGCTCAAAATTTGTCAGAGATTACAGATCCAAAATCTACTTGTTGAGCTCTTTCCATAGATATGTCACATGATATAGTTTTGCTCGCTCGATTTCAAATTCAATTTTGGCGGGAAACTTTGAAATTCAAACTTCTAGCCGTTTGAAGAATAAGAAGGTATCTAAAGTCAAAGAAACTTAACGTTTTAACAAAAAGTCATTAAAATCATAATATGGCAGCTTAAAGGGCCCCTATAGACCTCAACCTTCCCCTAATGGCCCTAAGCACCTAATGCATACATACAAAATCAAAAAGAGAGGAAAGAGAGAAAAGCATTTATCTCTTTTTGGTAAGGTTGAAAGAGAGGAGTATAAGACTTGCAAAACAAAACAAAAGTTGAGAAAAGAATTAGTAATACAAAACCCTAAAAGTGTGAATAGCATGGATACACAAGGAGGTTTAAGCCTTATGCATAAGGAGGTTTAAGTATAAGCCCCTTATGCATAAGCCTCTTAGGCTTATGCATAAGAAAGAGAGAAAGACAGAGAGAGATAGAGAAGAGATTACCATTCAAAAATTTCAAACATAATAAGCTTATGCATGAGAGAGAGAGAAAGAAAGACTGAAGAGAATACGAATCAAAAACCCTAATTCTAAACATTCAAAAACCATGAATATATGAAGAGATGGGAGAGACAAGTGGGGTAGAGATTACCTTGTGAGGAATCCTCCTTGGGAGGAGACTTGAGACGAGACTTTGTGAGGAGAGGACAAAGGGTGAGGTGTGCAACCATCATGAGGAAGAGGTACAACATAGGGAGCAGAGGGAAAGCGAAAATAGTTGTGGCATCGATGCGGGATTATTCGGTTTTTTTTAAATCAGAGCACGTCTATATACACATCTGTATGCGCGTCTATAAGCGGATCTATATCAATATAGATGCGCTTATAGATGCGCATATATCCGTACATATATCTGTGCATATAGCCATGTCGTAAATCTTGCCAGATCGCAAATTCACCCATGGCTCCTCTCTCACTTCCATCTCTCTCTAGTTTGCGCGGCTATGTTCTCATTGTCTTTAGTGTGTGTGCAACACACGCACTGCTCATCACCTATTTCTGTAAGCATATTCCAATTAATTGATAATTAATCCTAATATGACATTTCTGTAAACATATCCCATTTAATTGCCCTTCTGTACAATTAATCCCAATATGAAACATTGATAGGCACAAACACAACACACCACTTGTTTCACTATGATGAGAGTATCATTATATACACATTATCTAGCATGGTGTGAGTTACAATTTGTTATACTCTAAGAGCATGGCACATCAATTGTATAAACCACTCGTGTGCAGTTGTTTAGCATAGTCCACTTGTTTCACTTTAACCACAATACAGTTGTCAAACATGGCACTAGTTGTTACAACTCAACAACATACACCCGTTAAGCATGGTCTCAAGCTATGCCAATACCACTAGGTAATAATGTGAAGTCACCTATGATACCAATTCACTAGGATGACACACTAGCATCCAAGTTTCCCGTACAACTAAATGGTGGACATTATGTAGCATCTATCCTACTTAGATAAGCAACTAACCTCAAATGTGTGTGTACTTATTGCGAGTAGGGATTTAATATTCACATGATCACAAGATTTTTTGTGATAATAACACATGTGAACAAGTTATTCACATGTTCTCATGTTACCGTTCACAAAATAACAGGTCACTTGCCATTTGGGAACCCCTTAAAAGCTTGGCTACACATGGGAATAAGCTATTCACATGTTCTCATGTTAGCATCTTCACATAATAGCAGGTCAGTGGCCACCTAAGAAGATTTTTTATGCCCGACAAAGATAATTTTTTTAGGCCCTTGTGAAAGCTTTATGAATATAACATGTGATCACAAGATTTTTTGTGTTATTAACACATGTTATTAACATGTTCACATGTTTTCGTTTACGTCAGTGAAATCCCTGATTGTGAGCAAAGGAGATCAATTGTCGTATAATATATAAATTCGAGTATCTTTCCTAATTATAACAAAAGACATTCTATCAAGGACTTCTATGTGTAATAAACTCTACTGTCCCATACCACCAGAAATTATCCCACACAGATCTAGAGATAAGTATGTGTTAGAATCCTTCACATAGGATTAATCTTGTGTCCCATACAACGAGACTAATACATAGTGAAAAATTCATATAGAATAGTTCAAGAAAGAGGGGGCAGTTTCTTTAAGAAGCTCTACTTTTGATGCATAAAAATTCTCCTTAAATTTACCAAAAGGTGTTAAATAATCAAATGAAATAAATATGATATCTCAAGATTTGGATATGAAAAAGGATACGAATTTCTCGAATGATTGAATTTGTATGAAATTGGTTATCTATAGTCAGGGTCAGGAAAAAAAAGACTTTCCAACAATATTATAAGAAATTGATCTACCTCAAAAATTAGTCGTTATAATTATTAACTTCTTTAACAATTGAATTAAAAATATTATACTTGTTAAATACAACTAGATTATATTTAAAGTATGCTCACAATTGCAAGCATAATAATGAGAAGCTTACTTGAAAAGTACTTGAATCGTTGTCTAAAAAATAAAGCTAACATAGAAATATAATGCTTAATACATGTTGTATTTTGTTACAAGTGTATATTTTCACAGTTCAAGCTAAGTAATAACTATAATTTCTAAGTTTTATAAATTAACAATTCAAGTTTGATATTATATTGAAACTAGCCTGCAGATTAGTATATGCAGAATCTCTGATGATTTACTAGTTAAGTATTCACCTTGTGTAATTTGACTATTTGCATAAAATAAAAATTGTTATTTGTCAATTCGTTTTCTTCGAACTAATATTTTGTAGTCCAGCCTAAGTAAGTTTGTCCATTCTCCATAATTTTGAAATCAACATATTAAAACTTCAGATATGCTTGCAATATTTGTGTCATTTTAATGATGTGTTTTGTAGCAAAGTTATCCGACACTTGCAAGAAAGTTGCTACCCTAAGTAACATATTAAAAAATTAAAAAATTACATATTTGCAATACTTTTCATATGCGGAGCTTGTTGACTTGAGCTATAAAATAAATGGTTAGACAAGGCACAAAATATCCCTACAATAATTTGCAAGTGTTGATACTTAGCTTGTTAAGTGTCGAGTTGAAGAACAAAAATGATTAACAAGGTACAACTATCAACATAGGAATAATTCAGCAAAGTTTCAATTGTTATCTCGTGGTCCATAGAGCTTGAAAAATACTTCCAATTTCGAAGAAGAATCCTTAAGAATTTTCTTGGTTGTCCGAAAGCTGTTTGATTTGTACGCTATTAAGGCTTTCATGTTGGAAAATGTATAAGCTTTTTAAAGCCCTTTTAAATCTTATAAGCTCTCTTTGAATTAAAAAAAAAGGTTTTCTCATATTAAGCTTTCAAGATTTAAAGGTTATACATTCAACTTTAAATAAATAAATAAATAAATAAACTTCTTAATGGTTGGTTGCCCACGCATAAGGGGGTTTGTAACCCAAAAATTAAAGCTTTTATTTTAAAATATTTAATCAAAGCTTATATAATAATAAGCTTTAATCAAAGATTTTTTACTAAGCTTTAAACCAAACTTATAAGCCTTGTAAAAAGCTCCAATAGATGGTGCACGTAGCCTATGTTGCCTCCGCCGATTGGAGAGAAGAGAGATAGAGGGAAATTTGCCACAACCAGTGGCCACCCAACGATGGGGAGAAGAGAAAAAAATAAATTGTCGATTGCTGTATATTTTTTAGAAAGATTTTTAATAATATAAGCTTAATATTATTAAGCTTGTTGTAAACCTTCTCCATGGCTGCCAAAAGCACCCAACACACATCAGAAAAAGAAGAATTTCAGGTTAAATTCGCCATCGTTACCCAGGGGACAAAAAGAAGCCCTCGTGATTTGTCAAACAAGCTAGCTGTGTGCAAGTGTTAAAGATGGAAAAACTAGAGATGGCACCTTAATAACCGCCTATAAATAAATACTTTTCCTAAAGTTTATACATGACATCTTTATACTAGTTATCATTTAGCTTTAGTCCTGTTTAATATTGCCTAGCTCAATGCACTTTTCTCCTTGATAAATATCTCATTAACATCTAGGCACTTGGCCTTAAACATAATGTCTCAATTAGCACAAAAATATCATAAGCAAGTGGTTCATTAAGATGTATCAACTTAATCTATTAATCCTCTATTCCTTCACCAAGCTTGCATTATCTCAAGATTTATTCACAAAAGCATTTCTTGTAAATCACATCACGTAGGCATTTCCAATAATCACATAAATCATAGATGTACTTAAAATTTACTCCATATATACAAAATTGCTTAGAAGTTACAATATTTCACAATCCCCTATGGACCAAGGAGGTGCACTCATTGAAGACATCCTCTCTTTAGTACAATAATGGGAGTAATCAATTTGATTACTCTTGTTATTTTATCAATTTGATTAAATAGCTTAGTCATGAAGATTCTACAAAAGCCATCCGTTGACATCCACTACCACACTCTAAGGTCCTCAATTTTTGTGACTTGAAATTTTAATAACGTTGAGTCATGAAAAATGACAACGAGTCATGAGTTATCGTTTGCAACAAGATGTCTTGATTTTTTACTAGTCCTAAAAACTGATCAATTTTACACTCTTTTAGAGACATTGAAGAGAAATGTATTTAGAAATTTTACAAAATAAGCATAGTTTTAAACTTCTTTTTGAAAATGTACATATTGCTAATTTAAAGGTGAAAAATTTCACACTTTTTGTGTCAAATAACAAAATGGAAAAAACAAGGTCATTACAAGATCTAATATTCTTTTAAACTACTAATAATTAATGCATGTCTATGTAATGTATAATATATTCTTTACTTAGAATTACAAAAATATACTTTTTTTTCTCCAAAAATTTAACTAACTTCATCCCAATCATTGCACCTCATCTAATCATTGAACTAGAGTATATATTTGATGTTAAGATAAGTAGGTATATGGAGTCCATGGCATAGAAGAGGCTTATTGAAAGAAACGATTTGTCTAGATTCAAATAGAAAACTAACGATCCAAATAATCAAATTTTAGATGGTAGTGAGTGCTACAATTTATAAATTTACTTTATTTTGATCTAATAGTTTGATTTAGAGTTATCGTCTTTCCAAAAACACAGTTTTTAGTTTATAACACTTAAATTTTGAAGCATTAAAATGACATCTGTTGTTTTAAAAAATTGATGAAAATTTGGATTCAAGAATCCACTTTGTTGACAAAATCGATTCAAGAATCCACTTTGTTGACAAAATCGATTCTAGAATCCAAGATTTTGGACACACTAATGTTTCTATTGTGAGAGTGAAATTTTTATTTTTAAAAAAATATTTTTGGTCCATAATGAAACAAAATTTCACTTTTTAGGGCAGAAAAAAGAACCCGTCGAGCGAAAAATTTCCCAAAAAAAAATTGTCGACGAAAAATTTTCCAAAAAAATCCGTTGATGTAAAAAAATTTTGTCAAAAAATCCGTCGATGGAAAAACATTTCAAAAAAAATTCCATGGACGAAAAAAAATTTATCGACGGAAAGAATTCCATCGATAAAAGTTTGGATACTAGAATCCACTTGGATTCTGGAATCCAAATTTCCATCGATGGATTGAAAATTTCGTTGACGATTTTTTTTACGTCGATGGATTTTTTTAAACGATAATTTTTCCATTGATGGAGTTTTTTGATATAAATTTTTGAGGAGAGACTAAATTTTTCACCTAATAAAAGTGAAATTTTTGTTCATTATGGATCAAAGTTTCTTTTTTTTAAACAAAAATTTTGATGTCACGATAGAAACGTTAGCATCAATGGAAAATTTGGATTCTTGAATCCACTGTCAATAAAGTGAAATCTAAATTTCCATTAGTTTTTTAAAACGACAACTGTTATCATTTTAATGGCTCAAAATCTAACTGTTATAAACTGAAAACTGGTTTTATAAAGACTATAACTCTAAATCAAATTATTAAATCAAAATAAAGTAAACTAATAATTATAGTACTCACAACCATCTAGAATTTTACCATTTGGATCGTTGGATTTCTATCTAAATCTAGAGACATCTTTTCTTTCAATAAACCTCCTCTATGGCCATGGATCCCATAAACCTGCATGTCTTAATATCAAAATATACTTAAATTCAACCATTGGATCAACTTTGTATACAAAAAAAAAATATTTTAATAAAACAATGCACTAACCCCATGTAAGAGTTTCATCAAATTATATTGAGTCTAAAAGTAATGTAACTTTTATCACCTATCAGTTTGTTGATAACACACTACATACAAAACGCATTGTAGAAATGTGTATTGGTACAAAACTTATATGTGCTCAAGGGAAAGTATGATCTAGAGATGCTTAAACAAAGCAAAAAAAGAAAAGAAAAGTGAAATTTGTGGACATGTGAACATGCTTAATTTGCATAATATAAAAATTGTTGTGTATGGATTTGAGTTAAAAAGCTTCTTGACACTTGCATCAGAAAATAATTGATATTTTTAACCAAAAGGTCCAATGACTCTCGTAGTTGATTAGAAGAGTTTCTTCTCTTTTGTAAATTTTTTTTAATTGGACGTTTTTGGGTTTAGAGTAAAATGTAAGTAATGTTGTATGCATGTTTTTTTCACAAAAGTAGTGTTTTTTTTAATGTTTGACATAAAAGTGTGTCTTTTATCTCCATAAATTAAAAAAAAGGTATATTTTTGGGTTTTTGGAGTTGAGTTGTCGTTTGCATTATTTTGTTGTCATTTTTCATGGCTCGCTGTTTAATGTGGTTTTCTTTGCACCCATGGTTTTGCTTTATATTGTAAAAATCTTAGTTTTAATTATAAAGTTGAATTTTTTTTTTTCATGATGCTCACTTCTATCTTCAACTTGCTTGCTTGAAGATGCATAGCCATTGTAGCAGCTTACCACTTTTAATGCCATTTTTCTTTTTATTGCACTCCTTTGCTTGAAGATGCATAGATTACTTCTTGGGAATCCGTTAGCACTAAATTCAACAATTCTCTTACTCCACTCTAGTATGGCTCCGACCTTAAATAGTGTAGCATCACGTAGATCATCATCAACTCCAATTGGTGCTTCATCTCATGAGGTACGCATGATAGATGATCCACCATGACAAGTTTTTTGTCAGGCCTCACAACTATAGTAAAATCGAATTCAAGAAGAATCAATAATCACCTTGTCATTCTCTCTATGAAGCATGGTTTGTTAACAAGATATAAGAGGACTTGATGATCAACATAAAAAATAATTTATTAGCAAGAAGGTAATGCATGAATTTCTTACACTACAGTAGAATGAGGGTCTAGATCTTGCAGCAAAAATAGTAGCATTTTTATAACTAGAAGGGTAGGTAGATGTCGAGTTATTTTCGCCTGCTAGAAACACTGCTATTTTGCACTGCATCCATGCCCACGATTTCGGACAGGGGACTTTGTACCCATAGTCATACTCCTCCTTTGTTGGGTCACGCCCAACAACCTTCCTCTATAAAAAATAATTAAGAAAATATATAATTATTTAAAGAAAATAATATAGTAAAAAATAAAATTAAAGAGGAGAAGGAATGATTACTTATGAAATGAGCAATAAGGAGGATTTTCTGCTGGAGCTGAAGTACAAAGCCCCTTGCTTCTGTAGTTGGGAAGCACTCGCCGTCGCTTGTTATTGTGAAAAGCACTTGAGTGCTTTCTCATCACGAAGCTGCGTGCGTCCCTCCACTCCTCGACCATGGAAATGCTAGGTTTCTCTAAGTTATTCTTTTCTCCTCTCTTGATATTTGCTCTCCTATTAGAGAGCAAAAGCTTGATTTGCCTCTTCATCCACTCCTTAGAGAAGCAAAAACCTGCATGTGGAATAGGGAACTCTGACTTAAGCACATCGATACTGTGTTACTTTGAAAGTTCATCTTGTGCTTTCCACTTTTTGAAGGAGTTCATGAACTCCAGGTTTGCAAGTACATGCATGTGGTTCATGACTTAGTTTCCTTGTGCATCTATCTCACGAGGGCACCCTACACACGCTTAGACAAAAATACAGCATATGATATTAGAACATTGTTAAGACCTCCTACAATACTGCTTAAACAAGTAGCCCATGAACAGTGCCTCTTTCGGATGATAGCTTCTGAGAAATTTCTCACACGCTCCCCACTGTTAAAGCCAAAGGAAACTCCTCTTTTACAAGAGAACTATAGTGAGAAGTTCGAGGGCTCCACCTCCACTATAACCACCTAACTTGACAAAAGAAGCATTCTAGATGGCATATAACAATGCCCCGTATCTCTATGCATATGCTATGCATAGGCTATGCATACCTTATGCACAGCCTATGCATAGTGTATGCATAGCCTACGCATAATATATGCATACCCTATGCATACCTTATGCACAACCTATGCATAGCCTATGCATAGTGTATGCATAGCCTATTTCTTACATATGCGTACCCCATGTATAGCATATGCATAGCCTATGCATACCCTATATGTCAGGACTATGGTCCTACGGACCCTAGCATAAGTTAATAGCTTTCGGAGTCTCGAGAGTATTATAGTGCTAGCTTTCGGAGTCGCGAGAGTATTATTAGTGCTAGCGGGGTTCAGGCGTTAATGGGCGTTAGGGCTTGGTCGATGTGTGTACACATCTAAGTTAGCACAGCTCTTAAGTAAGATGGGCGGCCGGGCTAGGAGGTGTGGACACAGGCCAGGGTTTTGGTATAAAACCCAATGAGAAACCCTAACTCATTATTATATGGTTGGGAGGTGAACCGACTTCCACCCTCGCTTCTTCTCCACGCCTAGGCTGTGGCGGCTTGAGGAAGACGCAGCCGTTAGCGGAGGCGTTACACTGGTATAAGAGCCAATCCACCCTCTCTTCTTCTCCACGCCTAGACTGTGGCGGCTTGAGGAAGACGCAGCCGTATAGCGGAGGCGTTACACTGGTATTAGAGCCAGCGGCGGCAGGCGTGACCTGCACGAGAAAGAGCTCGACGCTGCAGCAAAAGAAACGAGGGCAGCCGCGCCGCCCGTATGGTGACCTCCACGAGCGCAGCCGCCGCAGCCGCAGCGGACGCCTAAGGCGGCGACCAAGGCAGTCCTAGAAGGCGATCGGTGAGCGATCGTTGGCGCGCCGTTGTGGCGAGCGCGCGAGAATTCTCCCTTACTTGAGTGGCACAAGGGGGAGGCTTCACCATCCAAGGAGTGGGGTTTTGAACCCACCACCTCAAGCTCCAAGGCAAGTGTGCTAGCCACTTCACCTTTTCACTTATGTTGTTCTTTTCTTCAAAAGAACTCTACTTATTCTTTCAAGGGAGGACACAAACTACAAGGAAAGTGACACAAACTACAAGGAAAGTGACCTTTTCACCTTCAACTTTCCTTCTTTCAATTTGTGAGAGGAGTTTTCTATGCTCCAAGTTTGGAAGTTTTTGGTGGATGGATCTTCAACGACATGCTACATGCAACACACTTTTTTGCATGCATGTGTTGATTGATGACTCAAGTGGTGATTTCTTCTCGATTTCCGTGCATGCAAGAGGAATTCTTCTACGACGCTTCAATTGGAGTTCGCTTTTGAAGGTAATCCATTCTCTATTTGTAAGCACGTGCATACCATGGCCTCAGCGGAACTGTCTCATGTTCACTTCGATTTTGAGAATGATATGCATGATGTTAGTGAGGCACACCCTTTGGGTGGTGGTGTGGGTGATTCGCGACGACAGGCCATTGCACCTGATCGGGATGACAACATGATCATGTCGAAGGGGGTGCGAGTCCAATAGATGATTATGGTTTGGTAGACACATTAGAGTTTGGGCGTCTCACTTCAAGGGTAGTTGCACATGAGCACACTTTTTACTGAATTTATGGCATGTTTTGCAAGTGGATCGACGGCAAGTGGAGGGCCTATTCCGATAGTTATGCCTCCTCTTGTTCCAAATCCTACAGTAGAATCTATTGCACCATCTACAACGCAGGAAGGGGCTATGTTGAAAAACGTGAAGCCGCCTGTGTTTAAGGGAGAGGAGCGTGATCGTAACAAGGATGCGGTCCATACATTTTTACACAAGTGGACGGACTTGCATCGCTTACGCCGCACTCCCGTTGCTGTTATGGTCACTGAGACGAGTCTCACACTTGAAGGTAAAGCCTACAAGTGGTGGATGAGTCTACCTATTGAAACTCGCCCTAAGACTTGGGAGGAGTTTGCGGTAGCTTTTAAAAAGGAGTTCTTACCGCAAAACGAGAAAGATCGGAGTTGGACAGCCTGGGACAAGTGCAAGATGGAAGGTCTTACACTTAATCAGTATGTGTCCAAATACCGTGAAGTCATTCTCAAGCTAGACGGTTTGGGCGACTTTCAAAAGGTTCGTGGGTTTGTTAGAGGCCTTGATAAAGAATATCAGGCAAAGGTTAAAACCCAGTATCCTAAAACTTTGGAAGCGGCTATCCAAAGTGCCCTTATCTTTGATGACACCATGGATAAGAAGGGCATGGATAGACCGGCCAAATTCAATGGCTCGCAATTTAATGCTAATAAGCGTAAACTTGCCAGCAATTCTACTGAAAACACAAAGAAGTCTAAAGGGTCAAGTGGTCCATTGTCTCCACAAGACTAGACTATGAACGGTAGACTATGAACGGGCTAAGAAGGAGAAACTATGTTATCATTGCTTAGGTAGTGATCATGAGAAGAAAAATTGTCCACAGTTGCCTCGCAAGAATAAGGATAAGGTCAAGGAGAAGGCTGTACACATGGTGCAAACGCTTCCCTTGATCCTAAGTATTCTGCGGTAGAGGTTTCGCACACTGTCGAGATGCATGAGTGTAATCTCACTGCATCTATGTGGCAAGAGACAGTTGGACCAGATGATTTGGTCCGTATGCATGGCTCCATTTATGGTCATCGAGTACGTATTCTCATTGATGATGGTGCCACGCACAATTTCTTGAACTATGCATTAGTTAAGAAATTAAAGTTGCCGGAGACAAAGAGTTCTCATCGTTATGTGGTGTCCACCATTCAGGGGGATGATCACGATGTGTGGGATACTCTAGTACGGCAAGTGCCTGTGTTTGTGCAAGAACACTCGAGACTCCGAAAGCTATTAACTTATGCTAGGGTTTGTTGACTTCCGTAGAACCATAGTCCTGACATTCCTGCATGAGAAAGAGACGATGCAACGGCAACTCACTGGGCTGATATGGCATCCTGCCACATGTGCACTGATCGGGAATCGAACCCGAGTCTGTACCGTGGCAGGGTACTATTCTACCACTAGACCACCAGTGCCTCGGTACAGACCCGGGTTCGATTCTTGGCCACCAGTGCACATGTGGCAGGACGCCATATCAGCCCAGTGAGTCGCCGTTGCGTCGTCTCTTTCTCGTGCAGGAATGTCAGGACTATGGTCCTACGGAAGTCGAACCCTAGCATAAGTTAATAGCTTTCGGAGTCTCGAGACTCTGAAAGCTATTAACTTATGCTAGGGTTCGACTTCCGTAGGACCATAGCCCTAACGCCCATTAACCCCTGAACCCCGCTAGCACTAATAATACTCTCGAGACTCCGAAAGCTATTAACTTATGCTAGGGTTCGACTTCCGTAGGACCATAGTCCTGACACTTTACATAGCGTATGCATATCGTTATGCATAACCTATACATACCTTATGCATAACCTATACATACCTTATGCATACCCTATCCATAGCCTATGCATAGGGGCCCTAGGCTCTTGACCTAAACCTAATCCTTGGCACCCAAGTATACAAAAACATAGAGGAGAAGCATAAACAAAGAGGGATTACCTCTTCTAGTGGAATCCATATGAACCGCTACGTGGCTGAAACCCTTGGTGGTTATTCGCTTGAATAGACCTTCAAAAAATTATCATAATAAATAAAAACATTAGTTTATAAGCACTATACATAGGCTATGCAAAAACTATGCATAGCGTATGCATAGCACTATGCATAGGCTATGCATAAGCAAATTGTTAAGCCCAATATGCATAAGCCCTATTCTTAAGGCTATGCAATAAAGCCCTATTGCAATAGGCCTAGTGCATAATTCCTATGCATAAAGCCCTATTGCATAAGGTTATGTTGAAAGCCCTATGCATAAGGCCTATGCATAAGCCTTACGCATAAGGCTAAGCATAAAGCCCTATTGCATAAGGCTATGCATAAAGCCCTATGCATAATGCCTATGCATAAGCCCTATGCATAAGGCTATGCATAAAGCCCTATTACATAAAGTCTATTCATAAGGCTATGCACAAACCTATTTCATAGCCTATGCATAAGCCCTATGCATAAGGCTATGCACAAAGCCCTATTTATAATGCTATGCATAAACCTATTGCATACGGCTTATGCATAAGCCCTTTTGAATAAGGCCTATGCATTATTCTATTGTAAGAGGCGTTTTGACCTAACCCTAATCATCAGCACCCAAGGGTGCAAAAACACAAAGACAAGAAGCATAAGCCAAAATGAAGAAAGAGGACTTACTGTATGAGAGGCTATGCCCAAACCCTTGAGAGAAGAGGTGTGGTGGGAGGAATAGTCCACTTGTTAGTGGCAGTTTAGGTGGGAGTCAAAGTTCGGAGGTCATTGCTTAGCAGCAAAATTTTGCTGCTAGCTTCGCTGTTGGGCAGCGAAAAAAATGCTACTATGGTCGCTGTGTGTAGTAGCAGTGAAACCCTATGTGGTCGCTGTGTGTAGTAGCAGTGAAACCCTGTGTGGTCGCTGTGTGTAGTAGCAGTGAAACCCTGTGTAATTTTTCTTTTGCAGTTCTGGATGTTGTTGTGTGTTTTGTATGAACCCTAAATCAGTTTTGGCCAGGTTAAAGATGTCTGACAATGATCATCATCAAGGACCGGAAGTTGGTTCCGAGGAATGGTTGAGAGAAAAAATTTGATGTGTGTGTGATCGATGCAAGGGTCAGTATATATGACAACATCGTATAACAATTGAGCATGTCTGGACATATAGTCTTCATGAGGCAGTGTCATGACCAAGTGCAGATGATGACATGGATGAGAACCATAGGAGAGTGCTAGTTAGCATGCCACACCATTCAGTGACATCAGGTAGAGTGCGGAAGGTGGCAAGGCTTCATATGGAAAGCATGGCTAAGTCTCATCTTCTCTAACCAATGAATGAGGTACCTCCACCATTGCCACACATGAGGAGGAAGAGAATCTCATCATGCACGACATGGTGAGTGACTTCTTTGGGCTGGAGGTCATAGATGATAGTGAGCAAGCTCATGTGTCACAAGAGGAGGAAACCTTGCATAGAGAGGCAAGCACCCCTTTGTATGAGAAATATTCGTACTCCAGACTCTAGGAGCAAACTTGGAGCTATGGAACTTGCAAAAAACTTATGGATGGAGTGATACAAGTGTCAGTAGTCTTCTTTGGTAAGACCACCTCATTCTATTCTCTCAAATAAAAAATGTTTCATGTTCTAAATACTCTCCTTGCTAATATTTTAACATATGATTTCTTGTGAACTTTTTGTAGTCTTCTCAAGAAGATTCTTCCCTTTCAAAATCTATTACCTTACTCACGAGATGAGTGTCGTAAAATGCTCTCTATGCTAGGTATGGATTATACAAAAATAAATGCATGTTCCAATGATTGCATACTATTTAGAGGGGTTAATAAAGATACAACACAATGTCTAAAATGTGGGGAGAGCTACTATAGGGATGATTTGTGAGGAGATAAAGATCTCTGAAAGGTTTTGAGAAACTTCCCTATCATTCCTCCCATCCAACACATGATTAAATGTAAGGGGATTGCAAAACTCATGACATAGCATTCTACTCATCTCGCTCAACCGATGGCATCATGAGGATAGTATTCACTGGCATATCAACATGTGGAGCATCAATGGCCAGAGTTTAAAGATAAGCCTAGTCACTTATGTCTTGGCTTGGGCATGGATGGTATTAACCCACTTGGCTTCAAGTCCATATCATGGTCTACTTGGGCATGGATGGTATTAACCCACTTGGCTTCAAGTCCATATCATGGTCTACTTGGGCATGGATAGTATTAACCCACTTGGCTTCAAGTCCATATCATGGTTTACTTGGCCTATTGTATTGGTGAATTATAACCTCCCTCCATGGGTGGCAATCAAGAAAGGTCATGTCATGCTTGCTCTCCTTGTACTAGGCAAGTATAAGGTGGCGAACATGGATGTGTACCTCGAGCCTTTAATTGAGGAGTTGGAGACACTATGACGAGGTATCAAAGTATATGACATTTCAAGGCCAATAAATAGGCATGAGGTGAAGATGAAAAGAGTTTTGCTTTGGATGATGCACGACTATCCCGGGTCCTCGGAGTGCTCAGGTACCTACTTAAACCTTATATGCATAAGGCTTTAGCCTTTAAACTTTAAGTTTATATCTCTATCTCAATCCTCTCAATTTTAAAATAGGCTCCAGACATCATGCATGTCCGATTTGTGAGCCATCACTTGTTTCGGAAAGACCCTCTACACTTAAGAAGGTGGTGTATGACAAACATCATCGATTTCTCCCTCCTTCACTACAAGAGAATCTTTGTTTTTCGACGCTTAGTTTCCATGCCTGGTCATGTCTCTGATATGTGCATCAAAATAGATGTCAAAATATGCGTGGAAAAAGGCGTCGAAATACTCGTGGAAAAAGTAGTCGGGAATAAGCGTCGAAATAATAGTCGATATTTTATTTTTTAAAAAAATTAAATTTATATATAATATTTGCTAGTTCCCATCTTTGGGTGTGTTTTAGCCTTCTCTTTCTACCTCTTTGCAAGCATATGTGTCTATGAGAGAGAGAGAGAGAGAGAGAGAGAGAGAGAGAGAAAGAGAGAGAGGGAGAGAGAAAGAGAGATGATCAAAGAAAAAGAGAGATAAAGAGCGAGAGAGCTAGAGAGAGAGAGATGATCAAAGAGAAAGAGATAGAGAGAGAGAGAGAGAGAGAGAGAGAGAGAGGGAGGGAGGGGGGAGCCGAGGGAGAGAGGAGGGTATAACTTCCATCATGCTCTTTGAAGGAGAAAAAATGCTACCTCCTCCTCCTCATCACTAAGGTGCAATTAAGAAAGTGCTCTATTTTACAATGAAATTAAAGTTCATCATCAACTTGTTCGTCGTCAATTTCTATTTCTAGAAATACTCCATCATTAGTATCAATTGGTAGAACCGGTTGTCTTGTAGTAGTAGAAGGTAATTCATCCACTCTTCTAGCTCTAGCATCATGAGAGCTATCGACGCATCATAATCATACTCAGCTTGAATCTCTTCTTCTTCTCTCGATTATCTCTAGTGTCTGTTTCTCATTATTTAAGATGTATTTGCTCAATGAGTACACCTTCATCCGATCCTAATCCTGTGTGAGCCTCACCTACTTCCTCAAGTAGTATGTCTTCTTCTTGTTCTTCTTGTTGTTCAATAGATGCTAGTGGTGTATGCTCAACCATCAGATGATCTGGGGAGAGTTCCTCAGCATCTGGCAAACAGCCAACTGTTATTTTCACCTCTTCAAATATTTATTTTCCACGTGGATTTATGTGGATCACAATAAACCATTTATGATGGCACGGATCATACCATGTAAAGAAACAAGAGCTTGAGCTTATTATAAGCTATCGAGAGGATGAGTAATATGGTGGCCATTACATCATGAGGTGTAGGAGAGAACACAAAGAGTATGTAATTAGGGCATTAAAGATAAGATGTGCTTTGTATATATTGTTGATTTCAACGGAGAAGCCTTCTTAACATAAAAGGTCAAATTCAAGGCCACCAACGTCGTTTGAGGTCAAATTCACGGCCACAACCAGTGCATGTGGGCACGAGGTTGAAATGCCGTAGAAATCTAAACTATCCCCAGAAACATAAGCTTGATGATTCATGTAAGCTTGATCAGACTCAAAAAACACCTCTAATAAGAAATTCGAATACCCTTCTTCCCTCAAGCTACTACAAAAAAGCATACAAAAGGAGCACATGTATGTCAAGTTTTGTGTAGAAAGAGACATGAGAAAAGTACTAGGGCTAGTGCATGAGAAGTCGAGATGCAAGGCCGTGTGTGTGTGTGTGTGTGTTTTGTGCTTGTGCTTTATTTTCTTATATGTTCTTACATGAGAACTCCATATGCTAGGCCGTATGTGTATGTCGCAAGTCTATGAAATGAGTTTGCTCGTGTAGGACGTTGATGGTCATGTTGTGCATGTTGCTAGTATGGCTCGCTGGTATGAGCTCTTGATTAGGCTGTGATCAAGTGCTACTCATTACAGCACTCCAAACCACAAGCTCAAGGCCCTCTGGTGGTGTGGGAGCTACAGGCTGTTGTGTTTTGATACATAAACGTACGTGTGAAGAGTAGTGGTTTCCTTGCTGCTAGAGGCATTGCAATTACCACTAACAACCTTATCATGAAGCTCTTTGGCGTTATACCAACAAGTAGGCATTATGAGTACAAAGAGCAGTGATTACTAGCTCTTAATCAATACTAATCAAGCTCTGAATCAATACTAATAAACCCTTGATGATGCTGATGATTATGTGTTGCCTGCAGTTAGCAGTTAATTGAACCTCATCTTCCACGCATGGCACGGTACTACTGACACTTGGGTGTGGGATTGAGCTTTGCTGGTTATGTAATCACGTGGTTTGGTGCACATTGCACAACCCGTCATGAGTGTATTAATGATCAGTGGTTGTTGTTAATGTTGCAAAAGAGGCCTGTTCAAGCTGCATGCGAAACTAATTAATGAGCAGCAGGAGCCATGGAGCTTTTCAGGTTTCTGGCGATGGCTTCTACGTTGAATACATGTGCTTTACTGACGGTGGTAATGTGTATATATATATTTATTTATTATAAAGGCTATGTGTCCAAACCCTAGAACATAAAATCAACTCATCAACCTTGATAGTTTACCAAATACCCCAATATATATATACTAATGGCTTGACCTGTCCTTGACAGGCAAAAGAATTCTTATTTGACGATCACAAATCAGTGCTCTTGCTCTAGAGTCCCAAGATCATGGGTTCAAGCCCTCATTACGAAAGCGATTGCATGCACGGGTATATTTTTTTCTTACTTTCTAATTCCAAATAATTGGAAAAAAAAAACGCTCACGGCGGGTAAGTAGGGATAAGCCTTATATTTGAAGCCCATGATGGGCCCCATGGTCCCTAACTTACCAACTTATATATAAACACACCATCCTTGCCATATATATACTCCTAATGTATGCACACACACACATACATACACTCACACATACACACACACACACCCCAATCGCAAACACACAAACTTTGATAAGCTCCCATATATTCATAAAAACAAAATTTTAAAAAACTTTAATATTCTTTACTCTCTGTCTCTCTCTCTCTCACACACATGATACATCTGAACACACACACACACACACTCTCTCTCTCTCACACACACACAATAATATGGCATTAAAAAAAACTTTAATAAATAAAACCATTAAAAATATATATATATATAAGCTCCCATATTTTGATAAACATCCATAATATGGCATTAAAAAAAACATTTTAAATAAACTTTAAAAACTTCTCTCTCTCTCTCTCACACCACACACACACACACACATGATACCTTCACTCTCTCTCTCTCTCTCTCTTTCTCTCTCACACACACACACACACACACACATGATACTTGCACTCTCTCTCTTTCACACACACACACATGATACTTGCACTCTCTCTCTTTCACACACACATAATAATACTCTCTCTCTCTCTCTCTCTCTCTCTCTCTCTCTCTCACACACACACACACACACACACACACACACACGCGCGCACCAACACACCGCAATCACAAACACACAATCTTTGATAAGCTCCCATATATTGGTAAACTTCCATAATATGACATTAAAAAAACATTTTAAAAAACTTTAATATTCTTTACTCTCTCTCTCTCTGTCACACACACACACACACATGATACTTTCACTCTCTCTCTCTCTCTCTCTCTCTCTCACACACACACACACATACAAGCTCCCATATATTCATAAAAAGAACATTTTAAAAAACTTTAATATTCTTTACTCTCTCTTTCTCTCTCTCTCTCTCTCTCTCTCTCTCACACACACACACACATAGATAATAATATGGCATTAAAAAAAAACTTTAATAATTCAAACTATTCAAAAAAGAATTATAAGCTTCCATATTTTGATAAACATCCATATTATGGTATTAAAAAAAACATTTTAATAAACTTTAAAAAACTTCTCTGATCTCTCTCTCTCTCTCTCTCTCTCTCTCTCTCACACACACACACACACACACCCTAATCACAAACACACAAGCTATGATAAGCTCCCATATATTCATAAAATTCCATAATATGGCATTTAAAAAAAACATTTTAAAAAATTTTAACAATCTTTACTCTCTTTCTTTCACACACACACAAACATGATACTTCCAAACACACACACACACTCCCTCTCTCTCTCTCTCTCTCTCTCTCTCTCTCTCTCTCTCACACACACACACACACACACACACACCCCCATTTTGATAAACATCCATATTATGGCATTAAACACAACATTTTAATAAACTTTAAAAAACTTCTCTCTCTCTCTCTCCCCCCCCACACACACACACTTATAGATTTAAAAGAAAATAATAAAATTAATTAAGGTTTTATTTAAGTGTCATTAGATGTCACTTGCATGCGAATCTTCTCTCTCTCTCTCTCTGTCTCTGTCTCTCTCTCTCTCTCTCTCCAATCGAATTGAGCATGACATGCATGCAACCGAGCATGACGGCCAGAGCGGCCACATGAACAGTAAGCACAACGTGCATGCAAGCGTGCACAATGCCCAGTACAACCACATGAAAGTGGCCACATGAACAGTAGCACAACGTGCACAATGCTCAGAGCATGAACAGAGGGCACGACAAAGATAAAGAAGGCCACCCACCACACCAAATACCCTTAACACACTGTCTCGTCGGGAGGGCCAACCAGCAATAGGCACCAAAATGGGGATTACGTGGCCACGCTACCTAGTAGACCAGAGGAGGGACATGCGGGTCTCCAATACCATGTAGAAAAACAAAAAAGATGAGTAAGAAACACACACACACACACACACACACACACACACACAGAGGGAAGCTCACTAGTAGGCGCAGGCAACACGGGAGTCTTTAGTAGAGCGCAGTGAGGCTGGCAACCATATCCTACAAAAAAAAATGATTACAGAGCACAGGCTGAGAGAGGGAGAGAGGGAGAGAGGGAGAGAGAGAGAGAGAGAGGGAACTTACTAGTTGAGGTGTTGAAGGCGGAGGAGCGCAATTCACAATCTGCATGCAAGACCATGCAACGTTATCTCAATAAAACACACACACAGAGAGCATGCACACCGGTGTGTTCACGAATGAAACAGAGAGAGAGAACTTACTAGTTGAGGTGTTGAAGGCAGAGGAGCGCAATTCACAATCTTCATGCAAGACCATGCAACGTTATCTCAATAAAACACGCACACAGAGAGCATGCACACAGGGAGCATGCACACCGGTGTGTTCACGAATGAGAGAGAGAGAGAGAGAGAGAGAGAGAGAGGAAATTAAACATGCATGTTACACCCGCAGAGAACAAACCGGGAGAGCTCAAGGTCAAGGAGTGGGAGAGAAGATAAAACCAGGAGAGCTCAAGGTCGAGGAGCGAGAGAGCAATTTGAACGACGACGTGGTCGGGCCCATGCATATTAAATCGGCAGCTGGAGGTGGCGGCCAAACCTCCTTCCTTCGACATGGGGGAGCTCTGGCAAAGGGTGGCGCCTCTGCAGAGCGTAGTGCAGATAGATTCTTCCTAGCTTGTGTTAGAGATTTTCTGCATGATCAAGAATGGGCATTGTTACATTAACATATTAATTAGTTACAAAAAACCCCAGAATGGCTACTATGATTATTAAATCCTAAAATGGCAAAAATGGATTAGATTAACAAGCCCTACAATGGCCACCATAAGATTAGCATCTCTTAGCTGTTCTCTTTTGCCAAACCCTAGAGAGCACACTCTGAGATGATTACTTAAATGATCGAAGGCAGCTTGTGATTTGATAGGTAAATTATCAGGCCCTAGCAAGTAACCTAGGGTACTTATTGAGACGGTTCAAGTAACCTTAGACTGTAATATGAGGACTCTGAGACAATTCAAGTAACCTGGGACATGATTTCAATGTCGGGATGCATAAATATGGCTGAAACCACGTGGTAAAAGCAAACCTGTTGCCAGAAAACTTCGGAGGCTTCAAGTTGTTGATCCGTCTCAGCTTGCAGCTGTTCACAGCACTGCATGCCTGCAGTAAGAGACGATGAGATCGAGATGATCAGATAGGATAAGCCGTATATATATTATAGCTAGTAATAGCGCCTTCTACTGCTTTAAAACCGTGATTAATTCGCTTAATAACAGCGTAAGAGGATCACAATTAGCTAGATCTATGCTGGATTTGAGCTTCATTTTCACCTGTTTTCCTGGCCAATTCGTTCCAAGGCATGCTGAGTCATACTTGTGCAGCTTCTCATCTTCATCTTCTGTAGGAGACGACAAGATGATGATAAGATAATACGCTTGCGACCAATTAATAACACCAGCAGAATTTTAATCTCCTCACTAAAAGCTTGTCAATGAAATATTACAAGAAATCATCCAGGTTCATGTTTGCCAGTAATCATGAGATGTGCATATCAGTTCAATAACTCCTCTACGTAAGGTTGCTAATCCTCCGAGCGTGCATGTAATTACTATTACCGAAGGGTTAGTTATCTTATCGAAGGTGCTTAATCTAGCTGCAAACATTATCTTTGTAATATGAGTGCGACGTGGTATGCGCAGCGCAAGAAAGGTGAAGCTGTGGACAGAGAGAGAGAGAGACAGAGAGAGAAGCTGTGCACAGACAGAGAGAGAACCTATGTCTACGAGAGAGAGAGAGAGAACGTACTGTGTGTGAGCTGGGTTCGTAATTTTCGTCTATTAAATCACCTCCAAACGGTGTAAGTGCGCTCTCTTTAATATATATATATATATAGTATATATATATATGTGTGTATTACCATTACTCTTTTTCAGACAATTACCTCTCCTAAATAACATGGCTTCATACAAGAATGAAAGACTATATTGATAACATTTACAACTGTGTAGTTAACTAGTAGATGTTGTAATAATGCTTCACTATAGTAGAGTTTGTTGGTCTTTTGTGAGCAAAATCCCCTTTCCATGGATTTTTATCCGTGTATATTTTAATATTTGTCTGTTCCAACAATTTCTAACCTGATTTTGTTTTAGTATTCTGTTAGATGGTTCAATAGTAGGGGGTCTATTAGACAAGGCTGTTCCCTTTTTTTTCCACTCATGATGTCTTATTCCATTCCTAGTTGCACACATGAATTCTACCTAGGAAACACACGATACTACTCACCACACACACCCTTGAGTACCACAAGGGGATACTACCTTTCCAATATTGGCCACTTCTGTAAGCAGTGGACAAGCCAGGGGAGGAAGCTCACATGTTGGTCACTCGGTTAATTGGAGTGAACACCTTGCTAGAATTGGACATCGCAAGTTGAGCCGCGATCTTTGATAACCATGGCAACCATCATCCCTAATCAAGAGTGTGAGCTTAAAGGGCAAGCATTGCACACTGATGTAGATGAAGGATCACCAAAGAGGAGGGTAGAAGCAAGTGCCATGACAATCAAACAACAATGGCCTATGGAGCTTAAAAGAGCAAACATTGCACATTGATGTCAACGTATGATCACCGCAAAGGAGGGTAAAAGCAAGTGCCATAACGATCGAATGATGACGGTGCTAAGGTGTACAGATGTGTTACAGGACCAAGGTACATGGAGAATTGATTAATCTACAAATTTATAAATAACCAAAATAAACCATATATACCATAACACAACTCAAGGACATAAGATCATAGAACACAAGATTGGGTGCAATCTCCCCCCTCATGCGTATAGCTCCACTTCCATGACATGAGTATTTTGAGAATTGTATTCAATAAATAGCCCAAGAAGCTAGTTGTGCATACAAAATTGGGCTTTTATTTTCTACTTTTTTACAAAAATAGCTCAAGCACTAGAGCTGGTTCACACACTAAGTGTAAATAATCAAAACTCTTCTAGCATATGTGCTGGGAATGTAGTTCATAAATAATTTGTATAAACATTTGGCACATGGCCAACAAAAATAACTCATAAAATAACCTTGTCCACGTTCATATATATAATAACCTTGTGCACATTCGCACATTCCATTAAGCTTATTTCTGCACACATTAAATAACGTATATATTTTTACGATCATTAGGCATATAAAATAAAATAAGATATATACCTGTAACAATCCTCTCGTGTGAGGAAGCAACTGTCGTAAGTTGTGCAGAAGAAAATGCTACAACAACAACATTATGCTCGTAGCTATCAACGTCATAACCTGCAAGGTAAACTCAGAGGTCTGGACATGGCTTAGAGCCTAATTAGGCATGGCTCATAGGTTCTTATGGACATGAAATACCACAAACAGACTCAGAGGTTCATTGACCAAACATGGCTCACAAGCATAAAGGCATGGCTTAGAGGCTCCGGTGAACATGGACTATAACAAGAAAACTTGTGCGACACCTAAATTGGTGATCCTCACACTCATCATTAAATCACAAATAATAATATGATATAGAAAAGATCCCTTATCACTACAAGGAAAAGCGACTGTAGGTGCATTTATAGATGCATTTTGACAACGTGGTTTAACGCATTTATAAGCGCGTCTATCGACAGGCGTCTATATGCACGTTTATAAGTACGTCTATATCAGTATAGATATGCTTATAGACACGCTTATAGATGCGCCTATAGACACGCTTATAGACATGCTTATATTCTCCATTATAGACGCACTATATGGAATTTTAAAAAAAATCCAAAGAGCTGCCTGTGCAGATGTACAACTGCATTTTCTGCACATGCAAGTGCATTTTTGGTAAACAGGCCTCCCATGATGCACGACCTCCAGATCTGAAGTGCCACGATCCATCTTGCTCCATTTGTATTCTCTCTGTTTGCTGGTTCACTACTCTCTCTAAGAGCTCCTTCTTGGCTTTCTTCGTGACTCGCCTTTATGAGAAGTAGATGGCTTACTGTGTCCATTTTGACCAGCATCTACTCGGGATTTCTCCTCCTTTACATGTCTCCTTACTAGAGACCTCCTATTCTTAAGTATGTGTTTAATTTTGTGTCGCATTAAACCTTTGGTCATGACGATTAGGATACTTCTTGTGGATAGCTTTAATGCAATCATCCACTAAGCTCTCCCTTTGCTGCTTAAAATATATAAAGCAGTCTTTATAGTGTGCAAAAACTACTTGGTGCAAGTAGTTTACCAACTCCTTCCCACGAGAGTCATCAACTATGTCACCCACATCTGTGATATCATAATATGATATATCACCATGATGTAGTGGTGACTCTGAAGAACTATCCCCACCCCCACAGCACTGCCCTAGGCATCCTCTATCTCCTCTACCTCCACTCTCAGTGCTAGGGTGGCATGAGATACGACTGCCACTATCTCCACGACTACCCTCCCTTACGATGAGACTGCCACTCTCATGAGAGCCATGATAACTGTGAGGTGTCACATCTCCTGAAGGTGGAGGTGTAGGAGATGCTGTAGCACTAATTGGGCTGACGGATGAGGGGTGAATGTAAAGGCAGGTGAAGTGCCTTGCAAGGGACTTTGGTGGGCAGATCTGATGGAAAGAGATGTCTGCCACTACAAGACACTACTGCCATACACGCGATAAGTTACAGGCGCGTGTATGGTCGTGGATGTATATGAGTAATATTGGGCGCGTGTATATTGGCATCTAAATTCGCGTGTATACTGGTTTCTAAAACGCATCTACCAGCACGTGTATATCAGCATCTAAATTCGCGTGTATACTGGTTTCAAAAATGCGTGTATCAGCGCGTGTATATACGCGCAATTATACATGCTTCATTACACGTGAGAACTTTATTAATAAAAACTCCATTCTTTTACAAAATTAAAAACCATTTTCTTTAAACCATCTCATAGTACATTATAGTATATATCATTACACAATCCCACTACATGCATTTACAACAATGTAATATATTCAAAAATAAATCATGAGATGATAATTAAAAGACAACATATACAATAGAAATGTCATCAATTTAGAACGATAGAGTGATGGATTGGTTAGGGTTCGATCTCATCTTCAATAAGATCCATCCTTGCCAAACGATCAACATCAATTTCCATTTGAGCAAATTGTAAGGCTACGATTAAATTTATTCCACTATCGATATTCTATCCATTGATAATGGTATCGATGCCCTGATCATCCTCATCAACATCACCATCATCCTCAATGGTATCGATATTCTGTCCATTGATAATGGTATCGATGCCCTGATCATCCTCATCAACATCACCATCATCCTCAATGGTAGGGTCATCCTCATGATCATGAGAAATGGCAGGCTCATCCTTATTATCATGATCATCTCTTATTTCTCGATCACATCGATCACAACATCATCTTCATTGGCATGTTCGACATCATCTTCATTGCGGCTTGCTACATCCTCCATATGCTCCATATCAGTGAATGTATTATACATCACTTTGGAACGTGGTGCAATAGGGATGACGTACCACCATTTAATGTCATGCACCATTGGCAGATAGATAACCTACTCAAATACACATACTATAGTAATTAATTAGCATATCAAAAGTCAAGGGGTACGCGAGCTTAGATATATATGTACATGAAACACATTAGTAAAAAAATGCATACCTACTTACATTGTTGTGGCAATACGAGCCTATCTTTCTTTGTTTGCCAAAACTTTGTAGAGTCAATAGTTACATAGCCACTTGCATGGCGTTTTATCATTGCATTACGCCCTTTTTCCACCACATTCATTTGCCATTTGACATCCAAAACATACACAAAGAAGCGACGAAAGTCAAGCCTAAATATGTCTTGGATTGTGCCACAATAATCATCCATTTTTCCATTGGCTCCCTCAAAGCTACTAATGACACCACAATCTTGTGTATTCATCTTTTCATCAATTTTTTGTGTTCGAAAATGCTTGCCTTCACACCATATAGCATTGAACATAGTGCACTGGACCAAAATAGAAGCAATATTTGTGTAAGCAATGTGAATAAATATTAAAAGCAAATCACTTACAACTAATGCAAAACATTAGTTCTATGTACCTTTAACATGCATCCTCTTGCATACTCCCATTCTTCCGCTGTGATATGCAGCCCCTCGCCGCCCTCTGCTCTCTCCATTTCCTCATGCAACCAATCAACATGGATATCATTCGGAAGTGTTGCTAGATGCTTAGGGTACGCCTTAGGAGAGCCATGTTGCCTCCGAAAGAGAGCTCTTTTTGCTTGCCTTTTTGTCTTTGCATCCTCATATCTTGTAACCCATCTGCTCATCACATCACTATTAAGAATGCAAGTGAAATTGAGATCATCAATCAATGTTCTGTCAATTACTTTACTCTGTCCTTTTCCTTGAGGCACAATAGAGGTCATCCTCAAGTCCTCTTTGCTCCATAGTCGCGGCAAAGAGTTGTAACTTGTCCACCTGACCAAGAAATTTTGAAATATATACAAGAGACTCTTGTATCAACCAACCCTCGGCCATGCTTCCTTCGGGCCTTGCACTTTGCCTCACAAAGTCTTTTAAGGTCTTCATGAAGCGCTCTAGGAAGAACATCCAACGTGCATGCACAGTGCCACATAGAGCAATTTCATCCACTAAATGCACAATGAGATGTAGTTGACTTGTGAGAATGGTTCGCGGAAATTTCTCCTCTACCAAACAAACCACTTCCACTGCCATAACACGCGCATCATCCAACGTGGCTGGATCAATTGCTTTGGAACTAACATATCTGAAAAATAAATGAATAGTACGTTATACCTCATGTACGTTCATTTTGCAAGGTATAATGAAGGGTAATCCGACATGGGTTTTACATACCTCACAAGCTCACCCATCTTATAAATACATTTTTTCAAACTCTTGTTTGCACAATGGTCGATGCTAGTAGGTAGTATGAACTGCACACATAAGAGCACATGTATGTACGGTCTAGGGGCCATGGCATTACAAAATTTAATTTCAATGTACAAGACTTGGAAAACATTTACTTGGAGCATCTTATGCCAATCATGGGACTTCAGCCCATATAGTTGCTCAACGCCTCTTTTCTTAGTGGTTGTAAAGGCTGCCTTCAATGATCTCACGCATCCAGTGGGAGTACGCTGTCGTGCTGTGGCACGTCCATGCAATGAAAGCATGCTCAGAGACTATTGTGGACATGAAAACAGTGAAGTACATGTGTGTATATGCTTTAAAATACAAGCCTGTGTGGGTAATAGAGGAGGACAGGGAGCCATTTTGGAGGCAAAATATCAGGAGCAGGCAGTGCCTGATGAAGATGCTACGAACTGGAGAAATATAGTCAAACATATTGGGAACAACTTTGCAGAAGGAAGTTTTTGCAAAGGAGCTATGGTTTGAGATATTTTTAGCCTCGAATGTGGGTACTTTTCATCCAGAGCAGTTGCAGATGATAAATGGTCAGCTTGATGCAAGTGCTGAAGCCATCAATCTTATGATGGCTTTGTGTTCATGGGATCCTAGTCAGCGACCAACAGCCATTGAAGCGCTTCAGCATCCCTTTTTTCCCGGTTGGCTCATATACCCCACCATGCACCTACTATTTTGGCAGAAGGGGAAAGTTTCCCTCTCCCTTTTCAGAAAAAGCGACCTTGGCCAGACGGAATGAAAACGGAAAAAAAAAATGACATTAAAGGGAGGACAATACGGGAAAATAATACGGGCAGGCAATCTATCTTATGCTGATTATTATCAGCCTCTCTGGGGATTCCTTGGAAAATCTTGTCGAGCCCCTGGCAAGCTCAAGGCCATGGATGGTTACCCAAGGAAATCATGATGTAGAGAATATTCCATTTGTATTGCAACCATTTAGAGCTTACAACACACGGTGGCAAAGGCCATACAAAGAGAGTGGTTCAGATTCAAATCTCTATTACTCTTTTGAAGTTTCTGGCGTACATGTCCTTATGCTTGGCTCCTATGCTAATGTCAGTAAAGATTCTAATCAGTACAAATGGTTTCTGGCTGACTTGGCTAAAGTAGATAGAAGAAAAACTCCCTGGCTGATTGCAGTCATTCATGCACCATGGTATAGCAGCAATTCTAAACATCAGGATGATGGTGAGGAAATGAGGAAGTCCATGGAGCTTATTCTGAGGGAAGCAAAAGTGGATTTGATATTTGCAGGTCATGTCCATGCATATGAACGGAAGGACTTAGAGAACGGCTCAATGGGAAGAAACCGGGATGAGGCAAACATGTCGATGGAGGCTTTGCCCATCTAAAAAACCAGGATTGTATTATGATGCTATAAAAGATGCTTATGAATAGTTTGTTGTGATTAAGTGATAATGATTTATAATGTGCATGTGTTCTCTCTCTTCTCCCTTCATGATATTTGCTTATCGACTGCTTGGCCTATGGAAAAAGGGACCTTGTTTCCGTATGTGTGTGTGCTGAGTGAAAGAGAGAGAGAGAGTGTGTTTGTAAGTGTGTGCGCTCCAGTCTACCGGTGAATTGAGGGAGGCCCATCTTTGCTAGCGGCCTGTTCTCCCATGTTCCCTCGAGATCCAGAGTGCTAGCTCTCACAGCCAGACATCCAGCATGTTCCCAGCCAAGCCGTTCACGTCACGACATCTTTGGTGAACCCGACGTGAAACAGCTGGGGTGAGTGCAGAAGGGGAATCATGGGTGATCAACAGGAGCAGCAAGGATTTCGCCTGGACGTCAACACCATGCAGATGTTTCAGGCGTTTGTGCTCTACATGCAACAGCAACAGGCAGTCGAAAGAAGGCTGGGTGAAGTGGGAAAACAAAGGTAATGTTATCTGATTTGAATGCTGGATGAAAAACGATATGATATCTGGAATGTATGGATACATGCAAGATGACATACAAATCAAGATGATGCTTGAGGAAAATTAGAGCAAATAGATACACAATCAGGGCTTTCTGAAAGGCAGGTACAAAAATGAAGGAAATATACTATAATGATGCTATATCTTAGCTGCTTGGAGAACTTCTAAAGCATGACAAGGATGCAAAGGAGGTAAAAATAATGGCAGACAAAGCAAAGAAGGCTATAGGGGCCTATGACACTGATGCATTTCTCGAAAAGAGAGAGTCAGGAGCTTATAGGACTTGTAGTCTTCCATAATAAAACTATTAGGGAAGAAGAAGGATTACAAGGGCTTATGACACTTGTTCACCTCAGGAGAAAGGGGTGGCAAGGAGCTTGTATAGACTTGTAGTTCTCTCTTAGAACTGTAGAATGGCAACAAGGGCTTGTGACACTCATCCTTCTCGACAGCTGAGGAAGGAGAGGAGCTTGCAATGACTTGATCCATTCTTGCCACTTCAAGGGCCTATGACACTCATCTATTCCAATAACCAAGGATAGAGAGGAGCTTGTAGTGACTTGAAGCTAACCCTTTGTATCAAGGGCTTACGACACTCGACCTTTCTGATAGAGCTGAGGAAGGTGAGGAGCTTGTATTGACTTGAGGTCTTCCCTACAAGTTGCAAAACAGATAGAATGCTCAAGAACTCATGAATGCCGGAAAGGTGGACACTTCTTTGTACTCTGATTGTCAGGATATCTGAAAGAAACTCTTTAAAAAACAGGGCTAAATGTATGCAATGATAATCTGAATGAATAGTTCGACATATAGAAAGCCCAAAACATCAGAAGGATAAAAGGAATGCCAATGCAGAATGCTGTAGAATTGAGTGTATGAACATGGAGATTAAAGCTCTACTCGTTGTTCAGTACAGGGCATCGGTGGAAGGGCAGGCAATCTATCTTATGCTGATTATTATCAGCCTCTCTGGGGATTCCTTGGAAAATCTTGTCGAGCCCCTGGCAAGCTCAAGGCCATGGATGGTTACCCAAGGAAATCATGATGTAGAGAATATTCCATTTGTATTGCAACCATTTAGAGCTTACAACACACGGTGGCAAAGGCCATACAAAGAGAGTGGTTCAGATTCAAATCTCTATTACTCTTTTGAAGTTTCTGGCGTACATGTCCTTATGCTTGGCTCCTATGCTAATGTCAATAAAGTTTCTAATCAGTACAAATGGTTTCTGGCTGACTTGGCTAAAGTAGATAGAAGAAAAACTCCCTGGCTGATTGCAGTCATTCATGCACCATGGTATAGCAGCAATTCTAAACATCAGGATGATGGTGAGGAAATGAGGAAGTCCATGGAGCTTATTCTGAGGGAAGCAAAAGTGGATTTGATATTTGCAGGTCATGTCCATGCATATGAACGGAAGGACTTAGAGAACAGCTCAATGGGAAGAAACCGGGATGAGGCAAACATGTCGATGGAGGCTTTGCCCATCTAAAAAACCAGGATTGTATTATGATGCTATAAAAGATGCTTATGAATAGTTTGTTGTGATTAAGTGATAATGATTTATAATGTGCATCTGTTCTCTCTCTTCTCCCTTCATGATATTTGCTTATCGGCTGCTTGGCCTATGGAAAAAGGGACCTTGTTTCCCTATGTGTGTGTGCTGAGTGAAAGAGAGAGAGAGAGTGTGTTTGTAAGTGTGTGCGCTCCAGTCTACCGATGAATTGAGGGAGGCCCATCTTTGCTAGCGGCCTGTTCTCCCATGTTCGAGATCCAGAGTGCTAGCTCTCACAGCCAGACATCCAGCATGTTCCCAGCCAAGCCGTTCACGTCACGACAACGCAAAGTGGTGATGGCCTGCTTTACCTGCTTCTCCTCTTTCTTTGATATAATCCATGGTGCACGCAGAAGACGAACGTGCCCACCCTCCTCTCGTTGGCTAAGCTTGATGCATGTGTCTTGCGACCCACAAGTCCTCCCGTATGCTAACATTGTCTCGTTTACCAATAACATGTTCCCAAATACCAGATCCCACATTCTTGAAGATGTGCATGGGATCAAGAAGATGGTTGATCTTAAGATGGGTCCAATATGGTAGCTGGAAAAAAATGGAGTACCTACACAAGGGATTGCTCTATGTGATTTTTAATCCAATTAGAGACTATACAAAACAAGATTGAAAAACATTACTGTACCTGTTCATGCCATCTAGAGGAAGAACATTTGTAGACTCCCAAATACGCTTCCAATCTTTTGTACGAAGTGTTTGTGGAGGAATGTTACTCTTACTGGCAACATATTTAGGATGATCTGATGGGAGAAATCGATGATGATTATCGAATATGGTTGATCTTACACAAACCGTCAGCATACTACTAATGAAGGGCCACAAATAGGACATGCATGTTTACCCGATGTTTTCAAACCTGTTAAAATATAAATAAAAGTTAGAATAATAAAGTCAATAGTTATAATTAATATAGCCAATAGTATTAGAGTAGGGAGGTAATTAGAATTCTTACCAGAACAATCGCTGTATCCTGGAAAGTCATGCATTGTCCATATCAACACTGCTTTCAAGTCGAAGTGTCGAGAGGAGGGAGGCCTACTAATGTCCACCACCGCAACACCTCTCCATAGTTCCTCCAACTCATCAATCAATGGTTCGAGATAAATATCCATATGCTTGACACTATGTTTCCCTAGAATTAGAAGGGATAACATAAGATGTCTCTTCTTGATCACCATTGATGGTGGAAGGTTGTAATTCACCAACACAATTGGCCACACGCTATATGCGGTGCTTTTGAAACCAAATGGATTCACTCCATCCATACCTAGGCCAAGTCTCAAGTTTCTGGGCTCTATTTTAAAGCTAGGCCACTCATCCTCAATATGCTTCCAAGCAGGAGTGTCTGCGGAAATTCTCCACATGCCATCATCCGATCGATGTGAGGAATGCCATGACATGAGCTCTACTATGGATTTGCACTTGAACATGTGTTTGATGCGAGGAATTATAGGAAAGTGTTGTAAGACTTTACGAGGTACATCCAAACTCTACATCTGTTCTATACCTTGCTTCACCACAAGTGGGACAATGTCGAGCCTCCTTATGCGTCCCACGAAAGAGAATGCAATCACTGATGCATGCATGCGATCATAATCCAATCCTCCAAGAGATGTCACATAGCGCCTCGCTATGTCTCTTGAGGTAGGTAGTCTATTCCCCTTTGGAAGCATGTTTGATAATAGCCTGCATCCAATATCATCAATTAGCCCTAAACCCTAAACCCTAATTCAAATTTGCAAGTTAGAATGCTTACTTCAATAATGCGTCAAGACTTGCATTGCTCCATCCATAAACTGTTTGTATATTGAGTAGTTCAAGTGAAGCACATAAAATAGAGAATGTGCACCCTTCAAAAACCGGTGTCGATGAAGCCTTGTAAAGATGCTCTTGTTCCATATCATCGTCGTCCATACCTTTGGGATTATCCCTAAAAAGATACTGCACCATATCATCAGACACTTCCTCTTCCACAACTTTGTGGGGTGCAGGGCTATTCTCATCCCTTTCCCACTCATCTCTGACAATAGATCCCGAAGCTCCAGCATCATCTCGTCGATGCTTTGCGTGCTCTCGCCGTGCATAGGGCACCATGTTAGGGTGTGGTACTGCATCCTGCTTTAATTAGAGTATATATATTACAACTCCATTAATTTGGACACCATGAGTCATTTGAATACTATCAATTTACATCTACTCACCTCTAAACCTGTTTGATTCCATTCTCCATACATGGAGATGTGATTCAAGGTAATTTGACACGCTCGTACAATGCATCCTTGACATCGATTACACATACACTTGATCCTTTGTCCCAACCACACATTGCAATTTACGATGACGCATTATCTCATCCTCACCAGAATTGCTTGAGGAGGTTGATAACATCCTATGTACAAAAGAACAAGCACATAATCATAATCAGTTTTTGATGAAAGTATAAAAAGTCTCTATATCTTGTGTTGATCGCGTGTAATAGCGCGTCTCATTGTTTTAAATCACGTGTAACAGCACATCTACATCTGTAAAATCGCGTGTATAAACGTGGCTGTTTAATTATACATGCAAAAATACATGTGCTCCTACAGGCGACCACCTGTCTATACCTAAAATAACCTGCCGCCTTCTCCAAAAAACCATTTTCAAACTTAGCTTTCCTCTCCTTCGTCGCCGCCAAATCTTCCCTCTTCCAACAGAGCACTAAAGCCAAGTGTAAGGAGCAGACACGAGTGAAGGAAACCAGCCAAAAAGAAGACTCACTTTTTCAGAGGTGAGTCAGTTTGTCCTTTGTCTTCTCTTTCCTTCCATTTGTTTATGCGATTGTCTTCTTTCCTTATGCGATTGTCTCCGTTCTTCTCTGGTCGTGCCTGCTTTAGTACTTTTGTGAACCATTGTGTGACAGTCTGGGCTTTCTTTATAAGAAAGATTTGTCGGTGGTCGATCGTTTTTGAAATTTTTTTTGTGCAAGCCACGTGTACGAGCGCGTGTATGTCTGCATGTACCCTGTTTGCACGGATTGTTCACGCACAGATACACGTGTATTTGGATGGGTTTTTACACGCGACTTGTCCTTAAAGTTCACCCATGCTTGCGTGTCTTGCTTGTCAATCTAGCTCAAGAGAGAGATGATCCCATCTGCATATGGCTTGCCTTAACAAAATCATATGTGCTAGCTTGTATGTTGTCATCATGGGGAATCATCAAGCATGGATAGGAACAACCTTGATCAAGATGCTGCATAAAGTTTGTGCTTTCAATCTTCATCTTTGTGCTTTGATACATAGAGTGATTCCCTTCATGGCGACTATGCTTTGATACATAGAGTGTTTCCCTTCATGGATCCTTCATGTATATACTTTTATTTTTGCAGATTCTTCATGGATCCAGGTTCTTCATCCGATCCATTTGCATACGGTACTTGGATGATGGAGATGCTAAATCATTTTGGGCACCATCCTGGTCCAGTTGAGCTTACAGAGTACATGTACACCCATCCCCCTCCTGGATTGCTTGGTATCTATACCCCGCCCTCGAGTATCCATGTCACTCCACGGCCATCTATGCCTGCGAGTCCGGCGAGACGACATGCAGCTTCTCCTCTTCCACGCCCACCGAGGAGACATACCCCATCCCAGACACACACACGCACACCCTTCCAGGCACCGTCACTTCAGGGCTCAAAGCCACTATCACGTACTCCCTCATAGCCACAGTCACGTAGACAATCCCCCACCCAGTCATGACTCCACCCGCAGTACAGAGGAGAGCAAACGCCACAGTAGAAAAAGTGGGAGTGGAGGATGCGGCAGGTGCTTTGGTGGGGGAGGTAGTAGGGCACACGGTGAGAGAGGAGATAGAGGGAGAAGAGTTAGAGGACACAGTGAGGATGAGGAGGAGATGAGAGAGGAGATAGAGGGAGAAGAGTTAGAGGAGACAGTGAGGATGAGGAGGAGGTGAAAGAGGTGAAGGGAGTGATCTACTATGATGTGACGGATAGGAGCGGGGTAGTGATGGATGGGAGGGGGAAAGAGGTAATGGAGTACATGCGTGGGGTAGTTTCAAACTTGTACAAAAATTATTTTATTAGATTTAAAGATCAAAATAGCCAATTAGTTGGGGAGGTGATAGATGCTATACATAGTCGGTACCCCAATCCCCCATATGCGACATTCTCGGATGTATGGGGAAGGATGCGAATAAGGAAGATATTAAGTAATAAAAGATCTCACCTTAAGAAACTCGCGTACGATGATGGGCTAAATGTAGGTGCGCGGGTGGCTATCCTGCCGAGAAACCTGCTACCACTGCGCACAAATGCGAGTAGAAGGAGGTAAAGAAACGAGCAAAGGGTGGCGTGAAGAGCAGGCAGCATGTGGAGGCACGACGGATCCAGATGGAGACCATTGGATCTTTGCATTTCAAATCTGGTAGCATCGAGTCATGGGAGGCAGAGTTCGTAAGTATCTTGCCACTTTATTTGATTGTTTACTTACTTCATTGATTCTATGATTGTTTTAATCTTACAAATTGTGTTGATACAGCAACGGGTTATGGGGAGGAAGCCCACAGCCCACGATACTGGGGTATGCTCGCCGACATAGCAGACCTGACACGGGGCCCTCTTCAGAGCCGAGGGACATATTACGGACGCACAGTTTGAGATGGCCATGAGACCATACGGTCGAGAGGTACTTGAAAACTCTAAACGAATGATTTTGGTTTATTGAATTACATATATGTATACTTATATACGATATATTACTTGAACAGGCACAAGCTGCTCTGCTGCACCTGCTGCTGATCCTCCTGCCAACTGATGATCCACCTGCCCGCCACTGCTCCTGCTGGACGTGAGCACTACTCATCGAACATGTATACCGATGTGAGCTCATCTGATCATGGAGGGAGTAGCGGGTCATCATCTCGGTCTGAGTAGTACTCAGACTTATAGTATCACATTCCATATTGAGGATGTGGTTGTATATATATGTTTATAATTGAAGCCATGGGCCACTTCGACATATGGACTCCCTTGTATATATGTGAACACATAAAATTTTGATAGTAATATTGAATTCTGAATTGATAGTATTGCATTCATGTCTGTCTTGAATCGTGTATTGACAATGTATGCATTCATGTCATTCTTGAACTAAATCTTCCTCGTGGATGGTGCAATGCACCCAAAAAAAAATCCAGAGAGTGCTATTGGGTGTTGGAATTCTATTTAGGTACCAAATAGTACTCTCTGGATTTTTTGTTTTGCTCTCTGTTCGCGTGTATAGACGCGTCAACTCTGTAAAATTCGCGTGTATATATGCGGATACTCTGTGAAATGCGCATATATAAGCATAGCTAAACTGACAAAACGCGTGTATAAGCCCTCGTATCAGCGCGTCTGACTGCATCTATACATGCGCTTTTACATGCATGTCTTTGGCCATGTCTTTGGCCGCGATGATACACGCGCTGATACACAGGCCCGCTACTTTTTTTCCACAAGTTAATTTCTGCGGGCTAGGAGCGCGGGTATGAGCCCAATCCCTTGTAGTGTGCTGCATAGATTGCCAGCTACTCGGGGTTGGGAGTATAGCGAAAGATGCCCTCTACCTCTAGCAAACCGTCGTTGAGACTCAATGAGAGCCTCAACTTGTGAGTCTGTGGGACAAGAGAATGAGGACCCATGCCACATCTATACAAATAAAGAGAATATTAAAAAAATATTATGCAAGCCTTATGCAAGCTAGAAAAGCCTTATGCAAGCATTATGTTGTAAAGCACTATGCGTTATGCAAGCCTTATGCAAGCTAGAGAAGCCTTATGCAAGGATTATGTTGTAAGTACTATGCATAAGCTTAAAACACTATGCATTATGTTTAAAGCACTATGCGTTATGTAAGCCGTTACGCAAGCCTTGCATAAAGCATTATGCATTAGGCCTTATGTATAAAGCTTTATGCATAAAGCTTTGCATTTGGGATTAAGAATAAAGTTTATGCATAAGGCTTATACATAAAGCATTATGCATAAGGCCTTAAGCATGAGGCCTTATGCATAAGGCCTTAAGCATGAGGCCTTAAGTGCTTAAGGCCTTAAGCATGAGGCCTTAAGCATAAAACTATGCATAAGAACTTATGCATATATAAGGCTTACACAGCATAAAGCACTATGCATAAGACCTTAAGCATGAAGCCTTAAGAATAAAGCTATGAATGAGGCCTTATGCATAAAGCACTATGCATAAGGCCTTAAACATGAAGCCTTAAGCATAAAACTATGCATGAGGCCTTATGCATAAAGCCATGCATGAGGCCTTAAGCATAAAACTATGCATGAGGCCTTATGCATAAAGCTTAGCGGCATGAGGCCTTATACATAAAGCATGTATGAGCATTATTCATAGAGCATTATGCATAAAGCTAAAGCACAAACCTACAAAACAAATCCCCAGCATTGAAGGATGCAATAATAATAGAGGAAAGAGAGAAAAGATATGAAATCACTTACCTCTTTTTCATGATGTTGAAAGAGAGAATTAGAGGACCTAAAAAACCAACAAAAGGATAAGGAACAGATTAGTAATACATACATGTAAAAGCTTATGCAAGCTATGCCGCTATGCAAGCCCTAAGCCTTATGCAAGCTATGCTAAAGCTTATGCAAAAAGCATGCATGAGGCCTTATGCATACAGCTTTAAGCATAATGCTTTATGCATGAGGCCTTATGCATAATAAAGCTTTAAGCATAATGTTTTATCCATGAGGCCTTATGCATAAAGCATTATGCATAAGGCTTATGCATAAAGCACTATGTATAAGGCCTTAAGCATGAGGCCTTAAGCATAAAACTATGCATGAGGCCTTATGCATAAAGCATGCATGAGGCCTTATACATAAAGCTATGCATGAGGCTCATGCATAAAGCATGCATGAACATTATGCATAATGCATGCATAGAAGTCTACATAGAGCTTAATCTATGCATAGATCTCTACACATTATGAATGCATGCATAGACCTTAATCTCTATGCATTATGAATGCATGCATAGACCTTAATCTATGCATTACGCTCTACAAATAGAGCTTAATATCTATGATTAGAGCTCTATTCATAGATTAAGCTCTATGCATAGAGGATCTACAAAACAAAACCCCTCTTTTTGGTTGATATAAATAGAGGAAAGAGAGGATAGAAAGATAGGAAAGCACTTATCTCTTTTTGGTGATGTTGAAAGAGAAGATTAGAAGACCTACAAAACCAACAAAAGGGTGAGGAAAGGATTAGTAATGCATACATACAAAAGCCCTCAGAACCTAATGCATACATATAAAATCGAAAATATTTAGCTCTATGCATGCATTCAGCTCTATGCATAGAGCTTAATCTATTCATAAATTTATCTGCATTATGAATGCATGAATAGAGCTTAATCTATGCATTAAGCTCTACGAATAGAGCTTAATGCATAGATTAAGCTCTATGATCAGAGCTCTATTCATAGATTAATCTCTATGATTAGAGCTCTATTCATAGATTAAGCTCTATACATAGAGGACCTACAAAACAAATCCCCTCTTTTTGGTAGATAAAAATAGAGGAAAGAGATGATAAAAAGATAGGAAAGAGAGGATAAAAAGATAGGAAAGAGAGGAAAGATAGGAAAGTACTTACCTCTTTTTGGTGATGTTGATAGAGAAGATTAGTAGACCTACAAAACCAATAAAAGGGTGAGGAAAGGATTAGTAATGCATACATACAAAAGCCCTAAGCACCTAATGCATACATACAAAATAAAAAAAAGACGAAAGAGAGAAAAGCATTTATCTCTTTTTGGTAAAGTTGAAAGAGAGGATTATAAGACCTACAAAATAAAACAAAAGTTGACAAAAGAATTAGTAATACAAAACTCCAAAAGTGTGAATAGCATGGATACACAAGGAGGTTTAAGCCTTATGGCATAAGGAGGTTTAAGTATAAGCCTCTTATGCATAAGAGGCTTATGCATAAGACGCCTCTTATGCATAAGACGCCTCTTATGCATAAGAGGCTTATGCATAAGACGCCTCTTATGCATAAGCCTCTTAGACTTATACATAAGAAAGAGAGAGAGAGAGAGAAGAGAATACCATTCAAAAATTTTAGACATAAGAATCTTATGCATGAGAGAGAGAGAAAGAGAGACTAAAGAGAATACCAATCAAAAACCATAATTCTAAACATACCATTCAAAAACCATGAATATATGAAGAGGTGGGAGAGACAAGTGGGATAGAGATTACCTTGTGAGAAATCGTCCCCTTGGGAGGAGACTTAAGAGGAGACTTTGTGAGGAGAGGACAAAGGGTGAGGTGCTGCCATCATGAGGAAGAGGTACAACAGAGGGAGCAGAGGGGAAGCAAAAATAGTTGCGACGTTGATGCGGTATTATTCAAATTTTTTTAAATTAGAACGTGTCTATATTCGCTTCATTATGCACATCTATATATATGTCTATAAGCACATCTATATCAGTATAGACGCACTTATAGATGTGCATATAGACGCCTATATAGCCACCCATATAGCCGCATCGTAAACCCCACCAGATCGCAAATTCACCCATGGCCCCTCTCTCACTTTCATCTCTCTCTAGTTTGCATGGTTATGTTCTCATTGTCTTTAGTGTATGTGCGACATATGCACTGCTCATCACCTATTTAATATGTTACTTAGGGTAGCAACTTACTTGCAAGTGTCGGATAACTTCGCTACAAAACACATCATTAAAAGGACACAAATGTTGCAAGCATATGTGAAGTTTTAATATGCTGATGGTCAAAATTATGGAGAATGGACAAACTTACTTAGGCTGGACTACAAAATATTAGTTGAAAGAAAACGAATTGACAAATAACAATTTTTTTTATGCAAGTAATCAAATTACATAAGGTGAATACTTAACTGGTAAATCATTAGAGATTTTGCATATACTAATCTGCACGAGCTAGTTTCAATATAATATCAAACTTGAATTGTTAATTTATAAAACTTAGAAATTATAGTTATTACTTAGCTTGAACTATGAAAATATACACTTGTAACAAAATACTTGTATTAAGCATTATAATCAAAATTATATATATACATATTTGCAATACTTTTCTTATGCAGAGCTTGTTGACTTGAGCTATAAAATAAATGGTTACACAAGGCACAAAATATCCATACAATAATTTGGAGGTGTTGATACTTAGCTTGTACAGTGTTGAGTTGAAGTACAAAAATGATTAACAAGGTACAACTATCGACATAGGAATCTAATTAAGCAAAATTTCAGTTGTTATCTCCTGGTCGATAGAGCTTGAAAAATATTTCCAATTTTGAAGAAAAATCCTTAAGAATTTTCTTGGTTGTCTGAAAGCTGTTTGATTTGTATGCTATTAAGGCTTTCAGCTTGGAAAATGTATAAGCTTTTTAAAGCCCTTTTAAATCTTATAAGCTCTCTTTAAAAAAAAAGGTTTTCTAATATTAAGCTTTCAAGATTTAAAGGTTATACATTAAACTTTAAATAAATAAATAAATAAATAAATAAATAAACTTCTTCATGGTTGGTTGCCCACGCATAAGGGGGTTTATAACCCAAAAATTAAAGCTTTTATTTTAAAATCTTTAATCAAAGCTTATATAATAATAAGCTTTAATCAAAGATTTTTTACTAAGCTTTAAACCAAACTTATAAGCCTTGTAAAAAGCTTCAACACACAACTATAAACGACACAAAAGGGAGAAAAAATCCAACATATGGTGCAGGTAGCCTATATTGCCTTCGCCGATTGGAGAGAAGAGAGATAGACGAAAATTTGCCAAAACCAGGGCCACCCAAAGATGGGGAGAAGAGAAAAAAAACAAATTGTTGATTGCTGTATATTTTTTTAAAAGCTTTTTAATAATATAAGCTTAATATTATTAAGCTTTTTGTAAACCTTCTCCAACCGCGGTTGCCAAAAGCACCCAACACACATCAAAAAAAGAAGAATTTTAGGTTGAATTCACCATCGTTACCCAGGGGACAAAAACAGCCCTCGTGATTTGTAGAACAAGCTAGCTATGTGCAAGCATTGAAGATGGAAAAACTCGAGGTGGCACTTTAATAAAGACCTATAAATATGTATGAATAATAAAATACTTTTTCTTAAAGTTTATACATGACATCTTTATGCTAGTTATCATTTAGCTTTAGTCTTGTTTAAGCTTGCCTAATTTTTCACACAATGCCTAGCTCAATGCACTTTTATCCTTGATAAATAATTGATTAACATCTAGGCACTTGGCCATAAAAATAATGTCCCAATTAGCACCAAAATATCATAAGTAGTAGGTGGTTCATTAAGATGTATGAACTTAATTAATGAATCCTCTATTCCTTCACCAAGCTTGCATTATCTCAAGATTTAATCACATAAGCATTTTTTGTAAATCACATCACGTAGCATTTCCTATAATCACATAAATCATAGATGCCCTTTAAATTTATTGCATATATACAAAATTGCTTAGAAGTTACAATATTCACAATCCCCTATGGACCAAGGAGGTGCACTCATTGAAGACATCCTCTCTTTAGTACAATAATGGGAGTAATCAATTTGATTACTCTTGTTATTTTATCAATTTGATTAAATAGCTTAATCATGTAGATTCTACAAAAGCCATCCGTTGACATCCACTACCACACTCTAAGGTCCTCAAACTTTGTGACTTTAATTGTTAATAACATTGAGTCATGAAAAATGACAGTGAGTCATGAGTTGTCATTTGCAACAAGCTATCTTGATTTTTCACTAGTCCTAAATATTGATCAATTTTACACTCTTTTAGAGACATTGAAGAAAAATGTATTTAGAAATTTTACAAAATAAGCATAGTTTTAAAATTCTTTTTAAAAATGTACATATGCTAATTTAAAGGTGAAAAATTTTTCACTTTTTGTGTCAAGTAACAAAATGAAAAAAACAAGGTCATTACAAGATCTAATATTCTTTAAAACTACTAATAATTCATGCATGTCTATGTAATGTATAATATATTCTTTACTTAGAATTGCAAAAATATACTTTTTTTTCTCCAAAAATTTAACTAACTTCATCCCAATCATTGCACCTCATCTAATCATTGAATTAGAGCATATATTTGATGTTAAGATAAGTAGGTATATGGAGTCCATGGCCATAGAAGAGACTTGTTGAAAGAAATGATTTGTCTAGATTCAAATAGAAAACTAACGATCCAAATAATAAAATTTTAGATGGTAGTGATTGCTAGAATTTATAAATTTACTTTATATTGATCTAATAGTTTGATTTAGAGTTATCATCTTTCAAAAAACACAGTTTTTAGTTTATAACAATTAAATTTTGAAGCATAAAAATCACATCTATCGTTTTAAAAAATTGATGAAAATTTGGATTCCATAATCCACTTTGTTGACAAAATTGATTCTAGAATCCAAAATTTTGGACACACTAACGTTTCTATTGTGAGAGTGAAATTTTCATTTAAAAATAAAATATTTTTAGACCATAATGAAACAAAATTTCACTTTTTAGGACAGAAAAAAATCCATCCAACAAAAAATTTTCAAAAAAAATATGTCGACGGAAAAATTTTCAAAAAATTTTGTCGATGGAAAAAATTCTGCCAAAAAATCTGTCGACGGAAAAACATTTCAAAAAAAATTCCGTGGATGGAAAAAAAATCCGTTGATGGAAAAAAAATTCGTCCACGGAAAGATTTCCTTCGATAAAAAATTGGATACTAGAATCCACTTGGATTCTGGAATTTAAATTTTTGTCGATGGATTTAGAATTTTGTCGATAGATTTTTTTTACATCGATGGATTTTTTTTAAACGATAATTTTTCGATTGATGGAGTTTTTTGATAGAAATTTTTGAGGAGGGACTAAAATTTTTACCTAATAAAAGTGAAATTTTTGTTCATTATGGACCAAAGTTTCTTTTTTTAAAACAAAAATTTTGATGTCATGATAGAAACGTTAGTCTCAATGGAAATTTGGATTCTAGAATCCACTTTGTCCATAAAGTGAAATCTAAATTTCCATTAGTTTTTTAAAACGACAACTGTTATCATTTTAATGGCTCAAAATCTAACTGTTATAAACTAAAATCTGGTTTTACAAAGACTTTAACTCTAAATCGAAAATTAAATCAAAATAAAGTAAACTGATAAATTATAATACTCACAACCATCTAGAATTTTACCATTTGGATCGTTGGATTTCTATCTAAATCTAGAGACATCTTTTCTTTCAATAAACCTCTTCTATGGCCATGGACCCCATAAACCTACATGTCTTAATATCAAAATATACTTAAATTCAACCATTGGATCAACTTTGTATATAAAAAAATTTTATTTTATTAAACAATGCACTAACCCCATCTAAGAGTTTCATCAAATTATATTGAGTCTAAAAGTAACATCACTTTTATCACCTATCAGTTTGTTGATAACACACTACGTACAACATGCGTGTGTAGAAATGTGTATTGGTACAAAACTTATCTATGCTCAAGGGAAAGTATGATCTAGAGATGCTTAAACAAAGCAAAAAAGAAAAACAAAGTGAAATTTGTCGATGTGTGAACATGCTTAATTTGCATGATATAGAAATTGTTGTGTATGGATTTGAGTTAAAAAACTTCTTGACACTTGCACCAGAAAATAATTGATATTTTTAAGCAAAAGGTCTAAAGACTCTTGTAGTTGATTAGAAGAGTTTCTTCTCTTTTGTAATTATTTTTTTAATTGGACGTTTTTGGGTTTAGATTAAAATGTAAGTAATGTTTTATGCACAAAAGTAGTGTTTTTTTTAAATGTTTGACACATAAAAGTGTGTCTTTTGTCACCATAAATTGAAAAAAAAGGTATATTTTTGGGTTTTTGGAGTTGATTTATTGTTTGCATGATTTTATTGTCATGTTTCATGGCTCATTGTTTAATGTGGTTTTCTTTTATATTGTTAAAATCTTAGTTTTAATTCTAAAGTTGAAAAATATTTTTTCATGATGCTCAGTTCTATCTTCAACTTGCTTGCTTGAAGATGCATAGCCATTGTAGTAGCAGCTTCCCACTTTTAATGCCATTCTTCTTTTCATTACACTCCTTTGCTTGCTTGCTTCCTTGAAGATGCATAGCCATTGTAGTAGCAGCTTTCCACTTTTAATGCCATTCTTCTTTTCATTACACTCCTTTCCTTGAAGATGCATAGATTCCTTCTTGGGAATCCATTAGCAATAAATTCAACAATTCTCTTACTCCACTCTAGTATGGCTCCGACCTTAAATAGTGTAGCATCAAGTAGATCATCATCAACTCCAATTGGTGCTTCATCATTAGGTGTAGCATGATAGATGATGCATCATGACATGTTTTTTTTAAGGCCTTACAACTAGTAAAATCTAATTCAAGAAGAATCAATAACCACCTTGTCATTCTCTCTATGAAGCATGGTTTGTTAACAAGATATAAGAGGACTTGATGATCAACATAAAAAATAAATTTATTAGCAAGAAGGTAATGCATGAATTTCTTACACTACAGCAGAATGAGGGTCTTACAGAGAAAAAATAGCAGCGTTTTTATAACTAGAAGGGTAGGTAGATGTCGAGTTATTTTCTCCTACTAGAAACACTGCTATTTTGCACTACATCCATGCCCACAATTCTGGATGGGGGACTGTGTACCCATAGTCATACTCCTCCTTTGTTGGATCACGCCCAACAACCTCCCTCTACAAAAAACAATTAAGAAAATATATAATTATTTAAAGAAAACAATATAATAAAAAATAAAATTAAAGAGGAGAAGGAATGATTACTTATGAAATGAGCAATAAGGAGGATTTTCTACTAGAGATGAAGCGAAGCCCCTGGCTTCCGATGTTGGGAAGCACTCGCCGACACTTGTTGTTGAAAAGCACTTGACTGCTTTCTCAGGAAGCGTGCATGCCTCCAATCCTCGGTCGTGGAAACGCTAGGCTTCCCTAAGTTATTCTTTGCTCCTCTCTTGATATTTGCTCTCTTATTAGAGAGCAAAAGCTTGATTTTCCTCTTCATCCACTCCTTAGAGAAGAAAGGACCTGCGTGTGGAATAGGGAACTCTGACTTAAGCACATCCATAATGTATTGCTTTGAAAGTTCAGCTTGTGCTTCCACTTTTTGAAGGAGTTCACGAACTCCAGGTTTGCAAGTACATGCATGTGGTTCATGACTTGCTTTCCTCGTGCATCCATCATCACGAGGGCACCATACACATACACGTTGTATGGTAGGGTGCGTGAATTGAATGGTGGAATGGGTCTCCTGGGGGTTGGATCATAATGTGATGAAGAGCTCCCATGTTGGGGAGACGCATTGGGAGACCTAGTGCTGCTTTTGCCAAAGAAAAAGCAACCTACTCCCCCCCCGCTAGCACGTCTACAATCCCTAGCAGACTCTCTACTACATCATCATTGTGGTGAACGTGAGGGAGCAGGGGAGGGTCTAGTCAAGGAAGGTGGTGTAGGCTGATCACAACTATATCATGATGGGCCTACACACTCGGCCTTGCGCTACTCGACCCCACACCTATTAAAGGTGTGGTCTACCCCATCTCGCCAAGTGGGGTAGGTTGCCTCCACGACGTCGACTAGCCAAGTGGGATAGTCTTCCCCCATGGCATCAACAACTGGCCTGATTGTAAGCCCGCCTACATATAAGATTAAAATATAAGACTTATAGAATGCATATAAGATTAACTTTGTGTATGTGAAAAGGCTTGATGGAACCATACATGTGTTTGAGTAAATTGAGACCAAGCTTGTTGCCCATATCGTTCATTTATAATAGATAGCAGATTTGGCACATCAGGGTCTTGTGATGGGTCGATCAACATTGCTGTTACATACATGCATGAGGCAACAAAACATGATTTCTCTAACAAAGCCATACTTAAATTTTAGAGAAAAAATACATGTGATATTAGAACATTGTTAAGGTCTCCTATAATACTACTTAGGCAAGTAGGGTGGACAGTTCTCCTTTCGGATGATAGCTTCTAAGGACTTTCCACATGCTTCCCACTATTAAAGCCAAAGGTAACTTCTCTTTCACAAGACAAGGACAATGAGAAGATTGAGGGCTCCCCCTCCACTATAACCACTTACTCACGGATAACCACTCCTTACTTGACATAAGCAGCATTCTAGATGGCATATAACAATGCCCCATATCTCTATGCATAAGTCCATTTCGTAAACATGGCACCCAAGGGTGCAATAAACATGAGGTTAAATCAATAAGGATACTTACCTCGACAATGTCAAGCTAATCAAGAGAAATCAACAACACAAGCTTAGACAAAAATACAGCATACGATATTAGAACATTGTTAAGAACTCCTACAATACTGCTTTAAGCATAATGCTTTATGCATGAGGCCTTATGCATAAATCACTATGTATAAGGCCTTAAGCATAAAACTATGCATGAGGCCTTATGCATAAATCACTATGCATAAGCATTATGTATGACTTATGCATAAATCACTATGCATAAGGTCTTAAGCATAAAACTATGCATGAGGCCTTATGCATAAATCTAGCATGAGGCTTATGCATAAAGCATTATGCATAAAGCTTATGCATAAAGCATGCATGAGCATTATGCATAATGCATGCATAGAGCTTAATCTATGCATAGATCTCTATGCATTATGAATGCATGCGTAGAGCTTAATCTATGCATTAAGCTCTACGAATAGAGCTTAATGCATAGATTAAGCTCTATGATTAGAGCCCTATTCATAGATTAAGCTCTATGCATAGATAACCTGCAAAACAAACCCCTCTTTTTGGTTGATAAAAGTAAAGGAAAGAGAGGATAAAAAGATAGGAAAGCACTTACCTCTTTTTGGTGATGTTGAAAGAGAAGATTAGAAGACCTACAAAACCAACAAAAGGGTGAGGAAAGGATTAGTAATGCATACATAGAAAAAACCTTAGAACCTAATGCATACATATAAAATCAAAAAGATTTACCTCTATGCATGCATTAAGCTCTATGCATAGAGCTTAATGCATGCCTAGAGCTCTATGCATAGAGCTTAATCTATTCATAGATTTCAATGCATTATGAATGCATGCATAAAGCTTAATCTATGCATTAAGCTCTATGAATAGAGCTTAATGTATATATTAAGCTCTATGATTAGAGCTCTATTCATAGATTAAGCTCTATGATTAGAGCCCTATTCATAGATTAAGCTCTATGCATAGAGGACCTACAAAACAAAACACTTCTTTTTGGTAGATAAAAATAGAGGAAAGAGAGGATAAAAAGATAGGAAAGCACTTACCTCTTTTTGGTGATGTTGAAAGAGAAGATTAAAAGACCTACAAAACCAATAAAAGGGTGAGGAAAGGATTAGTAATGCATACATACAAAAGCCCTAAGCACCTAATGCATATATACAAAATCAAAAAGAGAGGAAAGAGAGAAACGCATTTATCTCTTTTTGGTAAAGTTGAAAGAGAGGATTATAAGACCTACAAAACAAACAAAAGTTGAGAAAAGAATTAGTAATACAAAACCCTAAAAGTGTCAATAACATGGATACACAAGGAGGTGTAAGCCTTATGCATAAGGAGGTTTAAGTATAAGCCTCTTATGCATAAGAGGTCACTTATGCATAAGCCTCTTAGGCTTATGCATAAAAAAAAGAGAGAGAGAGAGAGAGAGAGAGAGATAGAAGAGATTACGATTCAAAAACTTTAAACATAAGAAGCTTATGCATGAAAGAGAGAGAAAGAGATACTAAAGAGAATACGAATCAAAAACCCTAATTCTAAACATACCATTCAAAAACCATGAATATATGAAGAGGTGGGAGGAGACAAGTGGGATAGAGATTACCTTGTAAGGAATCGTCCTTGGGAGAAGAATTGAGACGAGACTTTGTGAGGAGAGGACAAAGGGTGAGGTGCAACCATCATGAGGAAGAGGTACATCATAGGGAGCAGAGGAAAAGCAAAAATAGTTGCGGTATCGACACGGGATTATTCAAAATTTTTTTAAACAGAGCGCGTCTATATATACATCTATATGCGCATATATAAGCGCATCTATATTAGTATAGACGCGCTTATAGAGATGCACATATATCCGTACATATAGCCACGTCGTAAACCACGCTAGATCGTAAATTCACCCATGGCACCTCTCTCACTTTCATCTCTCTCTAGTTTGCGTGGCTGTGTTCTCATTGTCTTTAGTGTGTGTGCGACACATGCACTGCTCATCACCTATTTCTATAAGCATATTCCAATTAATTCATAATTAATCCCAATATGGCATTTCTGTAAACATATCCCATTTAATTACCCTTCTATACAATTAATCCCAATATGAAACATTGATAGGCACAAACACAACATATATTCACCACTTGTTTCACTACTATGATGAGAGTATCATTATATACACATCATCTAGCATGGTGTGACCACTTGTTATACTCCAGGAGCATGGTACATTAGTTGTATAAACAACTCGTGTGCAGTTGTTGAGCATAGTATTGTTGAGCATAGTCCACTTGTTTCACTTTAACCACAATACACTTGTCAAACATGGCACTAGTTGTTACACCTCAACAACATACACCCGTTAAGCATGGTCTCAAGCTATGCCAATACCGCTAGGTAATCGGTATTTAATGTGAAGTCACCCACGATACCAATACACTAGGATGACACACTAGCATCCGAGTGCCCCATACCGCTAGGTAATCGGTATTTAATGTGAAGTCACCCACGATACCAATACACTAGGATGACACACTAGCATCCAAGTGCCCCATACAACTAAATGGTGGACATTATGTAACATCCATCCTACTTAGATAAGCAACTAACCTCAAATGTGTGTGTACTTATTGCGAGAAAAGGAGATCAATTGTCGTATAATATATAAATTTGAGTATCTTTCCTAATTATAACAAAAGACATTCTATCAAGGACTTCTATCTAGTGTCCCGTACCACCAGAAATTATCCCACACAGATCTAGAGATAAGTATGCGTCAGAATTCTTCACATAGGATTAATCTTGTGTCGCATACAACGAGACTAATACATAGTGAAAAATTCATACACAATAGTTCAAGAAGGAGGGGCCAGTTTCTTTAAGCAACTCTACTTTTGACGCATAAAAATTCTCCTTAAATCTACCAAAAGGTATTAAATAATCAAATGAAATAAATATATTATCTCAAGATTTGGATATGAAAGAGGATACAAATTTTCCGAATGATTGAATTTGTATGAAATTGGTTATCTGTAGTCACGACAGCCAGAAAAAAAGAGACTTTCGAACAATATTATAAGAAATTGATATACCTCAAAAATTAGATGTTATAATTATGAACTTCTTTAACAATTGAAGTAAAAATAATATACTTGTTAAATACAACTAGATTATATTTAAAGCATGCTCACTATTGCAAGCATAATAATGAGAAGCTTAATTGAAAAGTACTTGAATCACTATCTAAAAATAAAGCTAACATAGAAATATTGGGGAAATTATTTAACGTTACTTAGAATAGCAACTTTACTTGCAAGTGTTGCATAACTTTGCTACATATGCATAGAGCTTAATGCATGCATAGAGCTCTATGCATGCATTAAGCTCTATGCATAGAGCGTCATAGATCTCTATGCATTATGAATGCATGCATAAAGCTTAATCTATGTATTAAGCTCTATGAATAGAGCTTAATGTATATATAAAGCTCTATGATTAGAGATTTATTCATAGATTAAGCCCTATGATTGAAGCTCTATTCATAGATTAAGCTCTGTGCATAGAGGACCTACAAAACAAAATGCTTCTTTTTGGTAGATAAAAATAGAGGAAAGAGAGGACAAAAAGATAGGAAAGCACTTACTTTTTTTTGGTGATGTTGAAAGAGAAGATTAAAAGACCTACAAAACCAATAAAAGGGTGAGGAAAGGATTAGTAATGCATACATATAAAATCCCTAAGCACCTAATGCATACATACAAAATCAAAAAGAAAGGAAAGAGAGAAAAGCATTTATCTCTTTTTGGTAAAGTTGAAAGAAAGGATTATAAGACCTACAAAACAAAACAAAAGTTGAGTAAAGAATTAGTAATATAAAACCCTAAAAGTTTGAATATCATGGATACACATGGAGGTTTAAGCCTTATGCATATGCATAAGCCTCTTATGCTTATGCATAAGAAATAGAAAGAGAGAGAGAGAGATATAGAGAAGATATTACCATTCAAAAATTTTAAACATAAGAAGCTTATGCATGAGAGATAGAGAAAGAGAGACTGAAGAGAATACGAATCAAAAACCCTAATTCTAAACACACCATTCAAAAACCATGAATATATGAAGAGGTGGGAGAGAGAAGCGGGATAGAGGTTACCTTGTGAGGAATCGTCCTTGGGAGGAGACTTGAGACGAGACTCTGTGAGGAGAGGACAAAGGGTGAGGTGCAACCATCATGAGGAAGAGGTACAACATAGGGAGCAAAGGAAAAGCGAAAATAGTTGCAATGTTGACGCGAGATTATTCGAATTTTTTTTTAAACAGAGCGCATCTATATACACATCTATATGCGTGTCTATAAGCGCATCTATATCAGTATAGACATGCTTATAGATGCGCATATATCCATACATATATCTATGCATATAGCCATGTCGTAAACCCCGCCAGATCGCAAATTCACCCATGGCCCCTCTCTCACTTCCATCTCTCTCTAGTTTGTGCGGCTATGTTCTCATTGTCTTTAGTGTGTGTGCGACACACGCACTGCTCATCACCTATTTCTATAAGCATATTCCAGTTAATCCCAATATGACATTTCTGTAAACATATCCCATTTAATTGCCCTTCTGTACAATTAATCCCAATATGAAACATTGATAGGCACAAACACAACATATATTCACCACTTGTTTCACTATGATGAGAGTATCATTATATACACATCAACTAGCATGGTGTGAGTTACCATTACTCCAAGAGCATGGCACATCACTTGTATAAACCACTCGTGTGCAAATGTTTAGCATAGTCCACTTGTTTCACTTTAACCACAATACAGTTATCAAACATGGCACTAGTTGTTACACCTCAACAACATACACCCGTTAAGCATGGTCTCAAGCTATGCCAATACCACTAGGTAATCAGTATTTAATGTGAAGTCACCCATGATACCAATTCACTAGGATGACACACTAGCATCCGAGTGCCCCGTACAACTAAATGGTGGACATTATGTAACATCCATCCTACTCAGATAAGCAACTAATCTCAAATGTGTGTGTACTTATTGCAAGCAAAGGAGATCAATATCGTATAATATATAAGTTTGAGTATCTTTCCTAATTTTAACAAAAGAAATTCTATCAAGGACTTCTATGTGTAATAAACTCTAGTGTCCCATACCACCAAAAATTATCCTACACAGATCTAGAGATAAGTATGCATGAGAATCCTTCACATACTAGGATTAATATTGTGTCCCATACAACGAGACTATTACATAGTGAAAATTTCATACAGAATAGTTCAAGAAAGAGGGGCCAGTTTCTTTGAGCAGCTCTACTTTTGATGCATAAAAATTTTCCTTAAATTTACCTTAAATTGGTGTTAAATAATCAAATGAATAAATATGTTATCTCAAGATTTGGATATGAAAAAGGATACGAATTTCTCGAATGATTGAATTCGTATGAAATTGGTTATCTGTAGTCATGACAGCCAGAAAAAAAGAGACTTTCCAACAATAATATAAGAAATCGATCTACCTCAAAAATTAGTCGTTATAATTATGAACTTCTTTAATAATTGAAGTAAAAATAATATACTTGTTAAATACAACTAGATTATATTTAAAGTATGCTCAAGCATAATAATGAGAAGCTTACTTGAAAAGTACTTGAATCATTGTCTAGCGGCTCAGATGGATTCCACTAGAAGAGGTAATCCCTCTTTGTTTATGCTTCTTCTCTTTGTGTTTTTGCATCCTTGGGTGCCAAGGATTAGGTTTAGGTCAAGAGCCTATGGCCTCTATGCATAGGCTATGGATAGGGGATGCATAAGATATGTATAGGTTATGCATAGGGTATGCATAATGATATGCATACGCTATGTATAGGGTATGCATAGGCTATGCATACGCTATGCATGGGGTATGCATAGGTAAGAAATAGGCTATGCATACACTATGCATAGGCTATGCAAAGCTTATTTCTACGATATGCATAGGTTGTGCATAAGGTATGCATAGGGTATATGAGTCTGCTAATGCAGGTTATAAGTTCGGTCAAGAGGAAGAAACCTACAACATCGTAGCTGCTCACGGTTATTTCGGCCGTTTGATCTTCCAATACGCTAGCTTCAACAATTCTCGTTCTCTACACTTCTTCTTAGCTGCTTGGCCCGTAGTAGGCATCTGGTTCACCGCTTTAGGTATCAGCACCATGGCATTCAACTTAAATGGTTTTAACTTCAACCAATCCGTAGTTGACAGCCAAGGTCGTGTTATTAACACTTGGGCTGATATCATAAACCGTGCTAACCTAGGTATGGAAGTTATGCATGAACGTAACGCTCATAACTTCCCTCTAGACTTAGCTTCTGTTGAAGCTCCTTCTATAAACGGATAATATCTGTCTGGTTATGCAGTATAACTGAATACCAAACCTTTTAAAATGTATATGCTATGCATAACCTATTTCCACGCTATGCATAGGCTGTGCATAAGGTATGCATAGGCTATGCATAGGGTATGCATTAGGGCATGCATACTCTATGCATAGCCTACGCATAGCATATGCATAGAGATATGGGGCTTTGTTATATGCCATCTAGAATGCTTCTTTTGCCAAGTTAGGTGGTTATAGTGGAGAGGGAGCCCTCGATCTTCTCACTATACTTTTCTTGTAAAAGAGGAGTTTCCTTTGGCTTTAATAGTGGGGAGCGTGTGTGGAAATTCCTCAAAAGCTATCATCCAAGAAAGGGGCACTGTTCATGGGCTACGTCTTTAAGCAGTATTGTAGGAGGTCTTAACAATGTTCTAATATCATATGCTATATTTTTTGTCTAAGCTTGTGTTGTTGTTTTCTCTTGGTTGGCTTGAAATTGTCGAGGTAAGTATCCTTATTCATTTAACCTCATGTTTATTGCACCCTTGGGTGCCAGGTTTACGAAATGGACTTATGCATAGAGATATGGGGCATTGTTATATGCCATCTAGAATGCTGCTTATGTCAAGTTAGGAGTGGTTATCCACCCCATGAGTAAGTCGTTATAGTGGAGGGGGAGCCCTCAATCTTCTCACTATCCTTGTCTTGTGAAAGAGGAGTTTCCTTTGGCTTTAATAGTGGGAAGCATGTGGAAAGTCCTCAGAAGCTATCATGTGAAAAGGAAAACTGTTCACCCTACTTGTCTAAGTAGTATTATAGGAGATCTTAACAATGTTCTAATATCACATGTTGTATTTTTTCTCTAAAATTTAAGTATGGCTTTGTTAGAGCAATCGTGTTTTGTTGCCTCATGCATGTATGTAGCAGCAATGTTGATGATCGACCCATCACAAGACCCTTATGTGCCAAATCTGCTATCTATTATAAATGAATGATATGGGCAACAAGCTTGGTCTCAATTTACTCAAACATATGTATGGTTCCATCAAGCCTTTTCACATATACAAAGTTAATCTTTTATGCATTCTATAAGTCTTATATTTTAATCTTATATGCAGGCAAGCTTATAATCGAGCCAGTCAACACCATGGGGGCAAACTATCCCACATGGCTAGTCGACGTCATGGGAGCAACCTGCCCCACTTGGCAAGTCGGGGTAGACTAGAGCTTTAATAGGCGTGGGGTCGAGTGGCACAAGGCCGAGTGTGCAGGCCCATGACGATATAGTTTTGATTAGCCTACGCCACCTTCCTTGACTACACTCACCCTCACTCCCTCATGTCCGTCGTCACCATGAGATGACGATGTAGTAGGGAGTCTGCGGAGGATAGTAGACATGCTAGCGGGGGGGAGCAGGTTGCTTTTGCTTTGGCAAAAGTAGCAGTAGGTCTCCCAATGCGTCTCCCCAACATGGGGGCTCTTCATCTACACATTATGATCCAACCCCCAGGAGACCCATTCCACCATTCAGTTCATGCACCCTACCATACAATGTGGATATGTATGGTGCCCTCGTGAGATGGATGCACGAGGAAAGCAAGTCATGAACCACATACATGTACTTGCAAACTTGGAGTTCGTGAACTCCTCCGCCGAAACCGAAAAGTGGCAAGCACAAGATGAAATTTTAAAGCAATACATTATCGATGTGCTTAAGTTGGAGTTCATTGTTCCACATGTAGGTCTTTGCTTCTCTGAGGAGTGGATGAAGAGAAAAAACAAGCTTTTTCTCTCTAATAGGAGAGAAAATATCAAGAGAGAAGCAAAGAATAACTTACAGAAGCCTAGCATTTCCATGGACAAGGAGTGGAGGCACGCACGCAGCCTCGTGAGAAAGCACTCAAGTGCTTTTCAACAATAGGCGGCGCGGCGAGTGCTTCCCAACTACGGAAGCAACGGGCTTTGCACTTCAGCTCCAGTGGAAAATCCTCCTTATTGCTCATTTCATAAGTAATCATTCATTCTTCTCCTTAATTTTATTTTTTCCTATATTATTTTCTTTAAATAATTGTATATTTTCCTTATTATTTTTTATAGAGGGAGGTTATTGGGCGTGACCAAACAAAGGAGGAGTATGACTATGGGTACAGAGTACTCCGTCTGAAATTGTGGACATGGATACAATGCAAAACAACAGTGTTTCTAGCAAGCAAAAATAACCTGACATCTACCTACCCTTCTAGTTATAAAACGCTGCTATTTTCACTGCTAGACCCTCATTCTGCCGTAGTGTAAGAAATTCATGCATTACCTTCTTGCTAATAAATTTATTTTTTATGTTGATCATCAAGTCCTCTTATATCTTGTTAACAAACCATGCTCCATAGAGAGAACGACAAGGTGGTTATTGATTCTTCTTGAATTCGATTTTACTGTAGTTGTGAGGCCTGACAAAAAACATGTCATGGTGGATCATCTATCATGCATACCTAATGAAGCACCAATTGGAGTTTATGAGGATCTACTTGATGCTACACTATTTAAGGTCGGAGCCATACTAGAGTGGAGTAAGAGAATTGTTGAATTGATCGCTAATGGATTCCCAAGAAGGAATCTATGCATCTTCAAGCAAAAGAGTGCAATAAAAAGAAGAATGGCATTAAAAGTGGGAAGTTGCTACAATGGCTATGCATCTTCAAGCAAGCAAGTTAAAGATAGAACTCAGCATCATGAAAAAATATTTTTCAACTTTATAATTAAAACTAAGATTTTAACAATGTAAAGAAAAACCATGGGTGCAAAGAAAACAACCACAGTAAATAGCGAGCCATGAAAAATGGCAACAAAATCATGCAAATGACAATTCAACACCAAAAACCCAAAAATATACCTTCTTTTCAGTTTATGGAGACAAAAGACACACTTTTATGTCAAATTTAAAAAAAACACCACTTTTGTGAAAAACAATGCAAAAAACATTACTTACATATTACTCTAAACCTAGAAACATCCAATTAAAAAAAGAATTAAAAAAGAGAAGAAACTCTTCTAATCAACTATGAGAGTCATTAGACCTTTTGCTTAAAAATATCAATTATTTTTGGTGCAAGTGTCAAGAAGTTTTTTAACTCAAATCCATACACAACAATTTCTATATCATGCAAATAAAGAATGTTCACATGTCGACAAATTTCACTTTTCTTTTCTTTTTTGCTTTGTTTAAGCATCTCTAGATCATACTTCCCCTTGCGCATAGTTAAGGTTTGTACCAATATACATTTCTACACTGCATGTTGTACGTAGTGTTTGTACGTAGTCTGTTATCAACAAACTGATAAGTGATAAAAGTGACATTACTTTTAGACTCAATATAATTTGATGAAACTCTTACATGGGGTTAGTACATTGTTTAATAAAATAATTTTTTTTGTATACAAAGTTGATCTAATGGTTGAGTTTAAGCACATTTTGATATTAAGACATGCAGGTTTATTGAGTCCATGGCCATAGAAGAGGTTTATTGAAAGAAAAGATGTCTGTAGATTTAGATAGAAATCCAACGATCCAAATGGTTGAATTTTAGATAGTAGTGAGTACTATAATTTATTAGTTTACTTTACTTTGATTTATTAATTCGATTTAGAGTCATAGTCTTTGTAAAACCAGTTTTCACTTTATAACAGTTAGATTTTGAGCCATTAAAATGATAACAGTTGTCGTTTTAAAAAACTAACGGATATTAAGATTTCACTTTATTGACAAAGTGGATTCTGGAATCCAAATTTCCATTGAGACTAAAATTTATATCGTGACATCAAAATTTTCGTTTAAAAAAAAAAAGAAACTTTGGTCCATGATAAACGAAAGTTTCACTTTTATTAGGTGAAAATTTTAGTCCCTCCTCAAAAATTTCCATCAAAAAACTCCATCGATGGAAAAATTATTGTCAAAAAAATCCGTCAATGTAAAAAAAATCCGTTGATGAAATTTTCAAACCATTGATGGAAATTTGGATTCCAGAATCCAAGTGGATTCTAGTATCCAAATTTTGATCGACAGAATTCTTTACATCGAATAATTTTTTTCCGTAGATGGAATTTCAACGGATTTTTGGATAGAATTTTTTTCCATTGAGAGATTTTTTGGAAATTTTTCCGTCGATGAAATTGCATGAATTATTAGTAGTTTTAAAGAATATTAGATCTTGTTAATGACCTTGTTTTTTCCATTTTGTTATTTGACACAAAAAGAGAAAAAAATTTCACCTTTAAATTAGCAATATGTACATTTTTAAAAAGAAGTAAAATTTCTAAATACATTTCTCTTCAATGTCTCTAAAAGAGTGTAAAATTGATCAATATTTAGGACTAGTGAAAAATCAAGACATTTTGTTGCAAATGACAACTTATGACTCGTTGTCATTTTTCATGACTCAATGGTATTAACAATTCAAGTCACAAAATTTGAGGACCTTAGAGTGTGGTATGGATGTCAACGGATGGCTTTTGTAGAATCTTCATGACTAAGCTATTTAATCAAATTGATAAAAAAACAAGAGTAATCAAATTGATTACTCCCATTATTGTACTAAAGAGAGGATGTCTTCAATGATGAGTGCACCTCCTTGGTCAATAGGGGATTGTGAATATTGTAACTTCTAAGCAATTTTGTATATATGGAGTAAATTTAAAGTGCATCTATGATTTATGTGATTATAGGAAATGCCTACGTGATGTGATTTACAAGAAATGCTTCCGTGATTAAGTCTTGAGATAATGCAAGCTTGGTGAAGGAATAGAGGATTCATTGATTAAGTTGATACATCTTAATGAACCACCTACTTATGATATTTTGGTGCTAATTGGGACATTATTTTTATGGCCAAATGCCTAGATGTTAATTAGATATTTATCAAGGATAAAAGTGCATTGAGCTAAGCATTGTGTGGCAAATTAGGCAAGCTTAAATAGGACTAAAGCTGAATGATAACTAGTATAAAGATGTCATGTATAAACTTTAAGAAAAAGTATTTTATTATTCATACATATTTATAGGCCGTTATTAAGGTGCCACCTCTAGTTTTTCCAACTTTAACACTTACACACAACTAGCTTGTTCGACAAATCATGAGGGTTTCTTTTTGTCCCCTAGGTAACGATGGCGAATTCAACCTGAAATTCTTCTTTTTTGATGTGTGTTGGGTGCTTTTGGCAACCGTGGACAAGGTTTACAACAAGCTTAATAATATTAAGCTCATATTATTAAAAAGCTTTTAAAAAAATATACACCAATCGACAATTTATTTTTTCCTCTTCTCCCCATCGTTGGGTGGCCACTGATTGTGGAAAAGTTCCCTCTATCTCTCTTCTCTCCAATCGGCGGAGGCAATATACGCTACGTGCACCATCTATTGGATTTTTTCTCCCTTTTGTGCCGTTTATAGTCGTGAGTGTTGAAGCTTTTACAAGGCTTCTAAGTTTGGTTTAAATCTTAGTAAAAAATATTTGATTAAAGCTTATTATTATATAAACTTTGATTAAAGATTTTAAAATAAAGGCTTTAATTTTTGGGCTACAAACCCCCTTATGCATGGGCAACCAACCATGAAGAAGTTTATTTATTTATTTATTTATTTAAAGCTTAATGTATAACCTTTGAATCTTGAAAGCTTAATATTAGAAAACCTTTTTTTTAAAAGAAAGCTTATAAGATTTAAAAGGGCTTTAAAAAGCTTATACATTTTCCAAGCTAAAAGCCTTAATAGCGTACAAATCAGACAGCTTCTTTCAGACAACCGAGAAAATTCTTAAGGATTCTTCTTCAAAATTGGAAGTATTTTTCAAGCTCTATGGACCACGAGATAACAACGGAAATTTTGCTGCATTAGATTCCTATGTCGATAGTTGTACCTTGTTAATCATTTTTATACTTCAACTCGACAGTTTACAAGCTAAGTATCAATACTTGCAAATTATTGTATAGATATTTTGTGCCTTGTGTAACCATTTATTTTATAGCTCAAGTCAACAAGCTCCGCATAAGAAAAGTATTGCAAATATGTATATATATAATTTTGATTATAATGCTTAATACATGTTGTATTCTGTGTAACTCACACCATGCTAGTTGATGTGTATATAATGATACTCTCATCATAGTGAAACAAGTGGTGAATATATGTTGTGTTTGTGCCTATCAATGTTTCATATTGGGATTAATTGTACAGAAGGGTAATTGAATGGGATATGTTTCCAAAAATGTCATATTGGGATTAATTATCAATTAATTGGAATATGCATACAGAAATAGGTGATGAGCAATGCGTGTGTCGCACACACACTAAAGACAATGAGAACATAGCCGCACAAACTAGAGAGAGATGGAAGTGAGAGAGGGGCCATGGGTGAATTTGCCATGTGGCGGGGTTTATGACGTGGCTATATGCACGGATATATGTATGGATATATGCGCATCTATAAGCACGTCTATACTCATATAGATTTGTATATAGACGCACTTTGTTTTTTAAAAAAATCAAAATAGACGTGCATATAGATGTGTATATAGACGCGCTCTGTTGAAAAAAAAAATTTCAATAATCTCGCGTCCACACTGCAACTATTTTTGCTTTCCCTCTGCTCCCTATGTTGTATCTCTTCCTCATGATGGTTGCACCTCACCCTTTTTCCTCTCCTCACAAAGTCTCATCTCAAGTCTCCTCCCAAGGACGATTCCTCACAAGGTAATCTCTATCCCACTTCTCTCTCCCACCTCTTCATATATTCATGGTTTTTGAATGGTATGTTTAGAATTAGGGTTTTTGATTCGTATTCTCTTCAATCTCTCTTTCTCTCTCTCTCATGCATAAGCTTCTTATGTTTGAAATTTTTGAATGGTAATCTCTTCTCTATCTCTCTCTCTCTCTATTTCTTATGCATAAGCCTACGAGGCTTATGCATAAGAGGCTTATACTTAAACCTCCTTATGCATAAGGCTTAAACCTCCTTGTGTATCCATGCTATTCACACTTTTAGGGTTTTGTATTACTAATTCTTTACTCAACTTTTGTTTTGTTTTGTAGGTCTTATAATCCTCTCTTTCAACTTTACCAAAAAGAGATAAATGCTTTTCTCTCTTTCCTTTCTTTTTGATTTTGTATGTATGCATCAGGTGCTTAGGGCTTTTGTATGTATGCATTACTAATCCTTTCCTCACCCTTTTATTGGTTTTTTAGGTCTTTTAATCTTCTCTTTCAACATCACCAAAAAAAAGTAAGTGCTTTCCTATCTTTTTGTCCTCTCTTTCCTCTATTTTTTATCTACCAAAAAGAAGGGTTTTGTTTTGTAGGTTCTCTATGCATAGAGCTTAATCTATGAATAGAGATTTAATCATAGAGCCTAATCTATGAATAAAGCTCTAATCATAGAGCTTAATATATACATTAAGCTCTATTCGTAGAGCTTAATGCATAGATTAAGCTTTATGCATGCATAGATTAAACTTTATGCATGCATTCATAATGCATAGAGATCTATGAATAGATTAGGCTATATGCATAGAGATCTATGAATAGATTAGGCTATATGCATAGAGCTCTATGCATTCATGATGCATAGAGATCTATGAATAGATTAGGCTATATGCATAGAGCTCTATGCATGCATTAAGCTCTATGCATAGAGCTTAATGCATGCATAGAGGTAAATCTTTTCTATTTTATAATATGTATGCATTAGGTTCTAAGGGCTTTTGTATGTCTGCATTACTAATCATTTCCTCACCCTTTTGTTGGTTTTGTAGGTCTTCTAATCTTCTCTTTCAACATCACCAAAAAGAGGTAAGTGCTTTTCTATCTTTTTATCCTCTCAAGGCTTCCATAACGGCATAGCTTGCAATAGCTTTTCACTACAAGGGATCGGGCTCATACCCACGCTCCTAGCCACTAAAAATGACTTGTGAAAAAAGTAGCGGGCCCGTGTATCAGTGCGTGTGTCATTGTGGCTAGAGACATGCGTGTAAAAGCGCGTGTAGAGGAATCATTAGATGCACTGATACACGGGCGTATACATGCGTTTTATCAGTTTAGCTGCGCTTAGATGCGCTGATACGAGGGTGTATACACGCGTTTTGTTAGTTTAGCTGCGCTTATACACGCGTATTTGATAAATTTGACACGTTCATACACGCGTATTTCACAGATTTGACGCATCTATATACGCGTATTTCACAAATTATCCGCGTACATACATGCGACTATTTCCAGAGTTGACGCGTCTATACACGCGAACAGAGAGCAAAAAAAATAAATCCAGAGAGTGCTATTTGGTACCTGAATGCTGTTCTAGCATTCCAGCACCCAATAACACTCTTTGGATTTTTTTTTGGGTACATTGGACCATCCACGAGGAAGATTTAAGACAAGAATGACATGAATGCATTCATTGTCAATACACAATTCAAGACAAACATGAATGCAATACTATCGATTCACGATTCAATATTACTATCAAAATTTTATGTACACACATATATACAAGGGAGTCCATATGTCGAAATAGCCCATGGCTTCAGTTACAAAAATATATATACAACCACATCCTCAATATGGAATGTGATACTATAAGTCTGAGTACTACTCAGACCCAGATGATACTATAAGTCTGAGTACTACTCAGACCCAGATGATGACTCGCTGCTCCCTCCATGATCAGATGAGCTCACATCGGTCGGAATGTCCGATGAGTAGTGCTCACGTCCACCCTCTGCAGTGGCGGCGGCAGGTGGATCATCAGCAGCTTGTGCCTGTTCAAGTATTATATAGTATATAAGTATATATATATGTAATTCAATAAACCAAAATCATTCGTTTAGAGTTTTCAAGTACTTGTCGACCATATGGTCTCATGGCTATCTTAAACTGCGCGTCCGTAATATGTCCCTCGGCTCTAAAGAGGGCCCACGTGTCACGTCTGCTATGCCGGCGAGCATACCCAGTATCGTGGGCTGTCGACTTCCTCCCCGTAACCCGTCGCTGTATCATAATCAACACAATTTGTAAGATTAAAACAATCATAGAATCTGTGAATTAAGTAAACAATCAAATAAAGTGGCAAGATACTTATGAACTCTGCCTCCCATGACTCGACGCTGCCAGATCCGAAATGCAAAGATCCAATGGTCTCCATCTGGATTCGTCATGCCTCCACATGCTGCCTACTCTTCACGCCACCCTCTGCTTGTTTCTTTGCCTCCTTCCACTTGCGTTTGTGTGCAGTGGTGGTAGGTTTCTCGGTAGGATAGCCACCCGCAGCTACATTTAGCCCATCATCGTACGCAAGTTTCTTAAGGTGAGATCTTTTATTACTTAAGATCTCCCTTATTCGCGTCCTTCCCCATACATCTGAGAATGTTGCATGTGGGGGATTGGGGTACCGACTATGTACAGCCTCTATCACCTCCCCAACTAATCGGCTATTTTGATCTTTAAATCTAATAAAACAATTTCTATACAAGTTTGATACTACCCCACGCATGTACTCCATTACCTCTTTCCCCCTCGCATCCATCACTATCCCGCCCCTATCCGTCACATCATAGCAGATCACTCCCTCCACCTCTCTCATCTCCTCCTCATCCTCACTGTCTCCTCTAGCTCTTCTCCCTCTATCTCCTCTCTCACTGCATGCCCTACTACCTCTCCCACCAAAGCACCCATCGCATCCTCCACTCCCACTCTTCTTACTGCTGCGGGTGGAGTCACGACTGGGGGACTCTCTACGTGACGGTGGCTGTGAGCCCTGACGTGACGTGGCTCTAAAGGGAGTATGTGATGGTGGCTGTGAGCCCTGACGTGACGGTGCTTGGGAGGGTGTGCGTGAGTGTGTCTAGGACGAGGTATGTCTCCTCGGTGGGAATGGAAGTGGAGAAGCTGCATGTCGTCTCGTCGGACTCGCAAGCATAGATGGTAGTAGTGCAGTGCCCTGGATACTCGCGAGCGGGGTATAGATACCAGGCATGGAAGGAGGGGGATGGGCATACATGTACTTTGTAAGCTCAACTGGACCAGGATGGCTCCCAAAAGACTGGAAGCGTATTTGGGAGTCTACAAATATTCTTCCTCCAAATGGCATGAACAGGTATAGTAATGTTTTTCAATCTTGTTTTGTGTAGTCTCTAATTGGATTAAAGATCACATAGAGCAATCTCTTGTGTAGGTACTCTATTTTTTTTCGGCTACCATATTGGACCCATCTTAAGATCAACCATCTTCTTGATCCCATGCACATCTTCAAGAATGTGGGATCTGGTATTTGGGAACATGTTATTGGTAAACGAGACAATGTTAGCGTACGGGAGGACTTGCGGGTCGCAGGACATATGCGTCAAGCTTGGCCACCCTTGAGAGGAGGGTGGGCATGTTCATCTTCCGCCTGCACCATGGATTATATCAAAGAAAGAGGAGAAGCAGGTAAAGCAGGCCATCACCACTTTGCGTACTCCCACTGGATGCATGAGATCATTGAAGGAAGCCTTTACAACCACTAAGAAAAGAGGCGTTGAGCAACTATATGGGTTGAAGTCCCACGATTGGCACAAGATGCTCCAAGTAAGTGTTTTCCAAGTCTTGTACGTTGAAATTAAATTTTGTAATGCCATAAACCATACATACATGTGCTCTTATCTGCGCAATTCATACTACCTACTAGCATCGACCATTCTGCAAATCAGAGTTTGAAAAAATGTATTTATAAGATGGGCGAGCTTGTGAGGTATGTAAAACCCATGTCAAATCACCCTTCATTATACCTTGCAAAATGAACGTGCATGAGTTATAACGTACTATTAATTTATTTTTCAGATATGTTAGTTCCAAAGCAATTGATCTAGCCACGTTGGATGATGCGCGTGTTATGGCACTGGAGGTGGTTTATTTGGTAGAGGAGACTTTTCCGCCATGAACCATTCTCACGTCAACTACATCTCATTGTGCATTTAGTGGACGAAATTGCTTTATGTGGCACTGTGCATGCACGTTGTATGTTCTTCCTAGAGCGCTTCATGAAGACCTTAAAAGACTTTGTGAGGTAAAGTGCAAGGCTCGAAGGAAGCATGGCCAAGGGTTGGTTGATACAAGAGTCTCTTGTATATATTTTAGAATTTCTTGGTCAGGTGGACAGCTCTTTGCTACGACTATGGAGCAATGAAGAGGACTTGAGGATGACCTCTATTGTGCCTCAAGGAAAAGGACAGAGTAAATAATTGATAGAACATTGATTGATGATCTCAATTTCACTTGCATCCTTAATAGTGATGTGATGAGCAGATGGGTTACAAGATATGAGAATGCAAAGACAAAAAGGCAAGCAGAAAGAGCTCTCTTTTGGAGGCAACATGGCTCTCGTAAGGCATACCCTAAGCATCTAGCAACACTTCTGAATGATATCCATGTTGATTGGTTGCATGAGGAAATGGAGAGAGCAGAGAGCAACGAGGGGCTGCATATCACGGCGGAAGAATGGGAGTATGCACGAGGACGCATGTTAAAGGTACATAGAACTAATGTTTGCATTAGTTGTAAAGTGATTTGCTTTTAATAGTTATTCACATTGCTTACACAAATATTGCTTCTATTTTGGTCCAGTGCACTTTGTTCAATGCTATATGGTGTGAAGGCAAGCATTTTCGAACACAAAGAATTGATGAAAAGAGGAATACACAAGATTGCAGTGTCATTAGTAGTTTTGAGAGAGCTAATGGAAAAATGGATGATTATTGTGGCACAATCCAAGACATATTTAGGCTTGACTTTCGTCGCTTCTTTGTGTATGTTTTGGATGTCAAATGGCAAATGAACGTGGTGGAAAAAGGGCCTAATGCAACGATAAAACGCCATGCAAGTGGCTATGTAACTATTGACTCTACAAAGTTTTGGCAAACAAAGAAAGATAGGCTCGTATTGCCACAACAATGTGAGCATGTATGCATTTTTTTACTAATGTGTTTCATGTACATATATATCTAAGCTCGCGTACCCCTTGACTTTTGATATGCTAATTAATTACTGCAATATGTGTATTTGAGTAGGTTATCTATCTGCCAATGGTGCATGACATTAAATGGTGGTACGTCATCCCTATTGCACCACGTTCCAAAGTGATGTATAATACATTCACTGATATGGAGCATATGGAGGATGTAACAAGCCGCAATGAAGATGATGTCGAACATGCCAATGAAGATGTTGTGATCGATGATCAAGAGATAAGAGATGATCATGATATTGAGGATGATTGTGCCATTTCTCATGATCATGAGAATGACCCAACCATTGAGGATGATGGTGATGTTGATGAGGATGATCAGGACATCGATACCATTATCAATGGACAGAATATTGATAGTGGAATAAATTTAATCGTAGCCTTACAAATTGATCAAATGGATATTGATGTTGATTGTTTGGCCAGGATGGATCTTATTGAAGATGAGATTGAACCCTAACCAATCCATCACTGTATCGTTCTAAATTGATGACATTTCTATTGTATATGTTGTCTTTTAATTATCTCATGATTTATTTTTAAATATATTTCATTGTTGTAAATGCATGTAGTGGGATTGTGTAATGATATATACTGTAATGTACTATGAAGCCACTAGTAGATCTTCTATCTGAGATACTACCAGTCCAATCAGCATCTGTGTACCCATGTACACATATCTCTATCCCAGTCTCATAAAATAGTCCACAATGCAAAGTAGACCTCACATTTGGATGCATCTCAATGCATCCAAATGTGGTTTCCGTGCAACAACCCACTTGCATCCAATGGCTTTCTTGCCTTCAGGCAATTGCACTAAATCCCAAGTCTCATTTCCATATAGTGCATCCATCTCCTCATCCATAGCTTTCTCCCAACACACATTTCCAACAGCCTCATCAATGCATGTGGGCTCTACAACCTGCACAACCTTTGCCATATATGCATAGTGATGTGCCACATAACCATCATAGGTAAACCTCTGCACAGGGTTTTTCACTCTTCCAGATCTTCGCAGCTTTTCATTCATGGCTTCCATAGCCTTCTTTACACCAGGTGTTCTCATAGCTGGGATCCCAAGATCCTCATCAAGGCTCATCTCTGAGCCACTAGACTCTCCATCAACATGAGAATGCCCTTTAGAAATGTCAGGCATACCAAGGGGCTCAACCACTTTCTCTTTTCCTTTACGTGAGGTACTAATCACATTTGCAGGATTGGTATTATGACGCAACCTGCCACTCCATGGTCTATCAACTTACCCACTAGATGAGGACTCTCCTGGTCCACTCAAAGACTGTGATTGCTGACCTGCATTTTGTGCAACCACACTTCCACTCACATCAGCCCCAACAGCTTCTTTTTCAGCAGCATACCAGCTGCTCATCTCATCAAAGACATCCCTGCTTACCCTCAACTCACGTGTAGCAGGGTTATAACACCTGTATCCCTTTTGCTCAAGGGAATATCCAATAAACACACATTTTTCAGCTTTTGGATCCAGCTTAGTTCTCAGCTCATCTGGCACATGCACATATGCAATGCATCCAAAAACTTTCAGATGAGACAAATCAAGTTTTCTGCCAGTAAACCTCTCCTCTGGAGTTACATCATGTATGGCTACAGTTGGAGTCCTGTTCATGATGTATACTGTTGTAGAAATAGCCTCAGCCCAATAGCTATGCGGCATATTCTTCTCTTCCATCAATGCTCGCGTAATCTCAGCAATGTGCCTATTTTTTCACTCAGCAACTCCATTTTGCTTTGTGGAGTGTATCTGCATGTAAACTTTCTCCGAATACCATTCTTCTTCAAAAATTCAGAGAACTCATTGGAGAAGTACTCTCCCCCTCCATCTGACCTTAGGCACTTTACATATTTCCCTGTTTGCTTTTCAACCAAAACTCTAAAATTCTGAAAGTGAGTGAACACCTCACTCTTCTCCTTCATGAAATATACCCACACTTTCCTTGTGTGGTCATTAATGAATGTCACATAGTACCTGCAGCCTCCCATAGACATGGTTTTCGTAGTAGGACCCCATACATCTAAATGCACAACATCTAGTGCATTTCTGCTCACATATCTGTTACATGGAAATACATGCTTTGTTTACTTTCCAAATTGGCATGCTTCACATATTCTCTGCATACCTTCCACTTTAAATTTTGGTAGCCCTGCCACAATTTCTTTAGTCTGCATAGACTTCATTCTTTGCACATTCACATGTCCAATTCTTTTATGCCAAATGTATGTGTCTACAACAATTCCTGAACCATTTGCAAACATCACAGCACTCATTTTAGGCATGTCTACATTCAACATAAACATTATGCCCACTCTATTGCCTTTTGCAACCAACCTGCACTTGTCTTTAAAGTCTTCAACATAACAACCATCAGGGTTAAACCGAACCTGCAAACCCTGCTCAATCATCTGGCCAACTGAAACCAGATTCTTTGTTATGTTCAGAACGTGAAGTACATCTGCAAGATACTTCACTTTACCATCCTGCATAGACAATGGCACATCTCCAACATGGGCAATCGGATGAGCAGTGTCATCCCCTGTTGTTTCCACAAAACCTGGTCGTTCAAGGTTTTTCATCTCCTTGAACCACTCCCCATGACTTGTCATGTGGTTCAAAGCACCTGAATCCACATACCATACATCATCTTTTTGTGCTGCTTGAACATTTTCAGACATGGCATTCACGACATGCTGCATAACAGACAACCTTTCATTATCCTCATTGTTTCTGCTTGAGGATGCATAGTTGTTCTGCTGCACTTTCCCATTTTGCATGTCAACCTGCTTCTTGTAACATTCAGCCTGCACATGTCCAGGCTTACCACAATAAAAGCATTCACGTGCATCATTATATTGCCTTTGCCAATTTCCACGTCCTCTTTGACTCCCCCTACATCTGAATTTGCCTCTTCCACCTGTGTGTTGTTAATGTTGTTGTTGTGTATTCTGGGACTGTTGTTGTTGTGCTGCTGCTGCTGGCCATAATTTTGATTACCTGTTCGGCCACCTCTTTGACCGCGTCCACGGCCTCCTCTACCTCGTCCTCTACGTGAACTTGTGTAGAAGGCGTGTTGCTCTGAATTGTTTTTGTTTTGTGAAGACTGTTGGTCTTCACCCAAGCTCTTCTCTTCTATAATCAGCATAGACACCAAATCTGTAAAGTTGGGAATGTTTTCCTGAGTCTGAATAGACATCTTGAACGCCTTGTATTGTGGCCCGAGACCACGTAAACAGACTTCCACCTTATCATCATCATCTACTGACACACCAATAGATGCAAGGGATTCCAAAATACCCTTTATCTTCAATGCATAGTCATTCACAAACATGCTCTTTTTCTCCTCAGTATGTTCATTCTTCAACTATATCTTACGTGCCTTGGTATTTGTTTCATAGAGTTTTACCAAGGTGTCCCACACCTCCTTGGGGGACTTGGCATCCTGAATGTGCCCAATCATGGTGTCCTGTATACTAATGGAGAGCCAATACATAACTTTCTTGGCTTCTTGGTTCCAGTCTTTAAACTCTTTCACATCTGTAGCAGTCGGATTTATGTCCGGTATTCATGCTCACCTTCTATGTAGTCCCAATAGCCATTTCCCACCATCAGAAAATTCGTCAACCTGAATCTCCAAGCATGGAAGTTGTTCTTATCAAGCTTCTCAGCCACAATCTGGGTTATGCCATCATTTGACATCTTGCCAGACACACAATTTTACCAGAAACAACACTCTGGTTTGTCCTACACAAACTGTTGTATTTTCTAGAGCGGTACTATAGTACTCTCAAATGTCACAACCAGTGACTTCAATATGCATACATACACCCAATGGCAACTGTTGACCTCTTTGCAGCACACACTGTGTCTGCACAGCCAATCTGTCTTCCTGCAGTTCTTAAAACAGAGTTCTACAGAGAATCGATGACTTACCTGCTGTGCTCGAAAACGTCTGCTTTCTGAAAAATGGAGGTCCAAACGCGCCCGAAACGCATTTTTGGCCGGGAAATTTTGTCCGATAGGACAATATAGTTGCCCTATCTCAACCTCCTCCATGGTGCAAAGGCAACAGTACATTTTGGCTCAGAGAGATGATGCTTATCTCTCTACAAACATGTACTTTTCTTCTTAGAACTAGGTTAAAAACCATGGATCTTTGGATGAAGATCAAATATCTCAGGGTGCTATAAGAAAGACTTGCACATTCTACCAAGATTCCAGTTATATGTCTTATGAATATGTTGTGAATGTGCAAGAGTGTTGTCTGAGAAGTGAGATTTATGATGGATGAAGGTATTGGTTTTGGATAAAATTATAACTAGATAATGTGTGTTGAAATTAGTGACTATTATGTTGGTTTTGCTATTTATGTCAATTATCTTGAGTAAATGATTAATTATATTGATTCAACAATTTTCTTCCATTTTTTGTTTATGACTTCTTGTACCCTCCACGTTTCTACGTGGTTGTGTGGATAGTAGCTTTGGAGTTTCTAAATTGTATATATGTTTCCACAAAGTTTAAGACTTGTACTATTAAGCTAAAAAAGGAAAATTCAAAATATGCATTTTCATGGAAGGTGTGATCTTTTCAACACATGTTTTCAAAATGTGAATAATACAAAAACATGGTAGAAAATGGAAGCATGATCTCAGTGTTTGGATTAGCATCTACTTCTCCTCAATGTCATGTAGACCTTACAACAAAATGTTTGCCAAGATTCGTTCATGCACCTCCGTGCAGACACGATACACTGTTCTATGGCCTTTAACCTTATACTTTACTTGTAACATTGGGAACTTGATTACCAAAACTGCATCATCATGCATTATTTAAGTGTTGCATCATTTAGTAGGAAATAATTGCTTATGCTACCCATAGGAAGTTTTACATAATAGATTCCATACACGACTTCGTCTCTAATGTAAAACACATTGCCCCAGCCATCCTTCACTTGCTCAGAGAGGAATATTTTGGGTTTCTTGCACATCACCATGTAAAAGTCCTTGTTATCTTCATTTGTAGGGGACCTAAGTACCACAAAATGGTCACGCATGTCAAGCATGTCAACCAATTGGTCTTTAATCCATTGAGTATGTTATATCATCCTGATGTAGGTCTATTACATTATGTCTATTGATGGGCTCTAGCTTGTGCAAGGTCCATAGGCCCTACATGAGATAATTTGGTACAATTATCCCATATGAATGTATGAGAATGAAAAAAATCATGATAAGCCTCTAAACAACGCTTGTGTAGGATCTTTTCCTGACTGAAACCCAATATGCACTGTGTTAAGTGAGTTCCTTTGATGGTATGGCATGTCCATGCGTTAGACCTGTCAACATCACCCACATTCACTTTGACGAAGAGCCTTTTCTTCACATCATCTCCCATCTTCCAAGTCAACCATTCCACGTCGTGTGCATTTTATAGCTTTGCACCATTTGCATCCAATTGTTCGGCGGTTAGTGCATGCTTTATGACTACATGGCACCATCATGTTCTCCCTTGCCATGGCATAAACACATACATACATACATACATATGTGTGTGTGGTACACACACACACACACACATGTGTGAGTGTGTGTGTCTATATATATATATGTACATATACACACCTATGTGTGAGTGTATATATATATATGTACATATGTACATATATATATACACATTCACACGTGTGTATATGTACATATATATATATATATATAGACACACACACTCACACATGTGTGTGTGTGTACACACACACACACACACACACACACACACACATATGCATGTATGTGTATATGCCATGGCAAGGGAGAACATGATGGCATATATATGTATATATATATATATATATATATATATATATATGTACATATGTACATATATATATATATATATATATATATATATATATACACACATGTGTCTCTATATCAAACAAAATGTATGCAGTAATTTTTAAAAATGTTCTTAATATCTATAGGCTATCAAAGCATAACTTTGAACAATAATTTACCACTCTACATTCACGTCCATGTGCTTCTATAAAAATGATCAAAGTACTATACTCATGAGCACAAAAAATTAACCTCTACATTCACATCTATGTGATTGTATAATGTATCAAAATAATATGCTCATCATCACTAAAAAAATGTATCCTATATAGAATGATATGGTCTAAAAGGATTCATTTTGTTGTATGTGTGAAACTAACAACTTCAACTAGTATATGAGAAACTAACATTCTATATGGAATTCTACTACCTAAAAGGGTTGATTTTGTAGTATTTGGAATGATATGGTCTAACATGGTTCGTTTGATAGTTTGTGTGAGAAACTAACATCTTCAACTAGCATAAGAGGAAGTTTTCTTATATCACTAAATCTATCTCAAATCTAATTTTAAACTCCAACTAAAGTGTATTGATTATAATACAGGTTATGTTACAATATAATGGAGGATATGTTGTGTATGACTTCAATTTTCTTATTTATATTAGTAAGTTGTTTGACTAACATTTTGAGAAATATAATTTATTCACACATTTTTGGCTAGAATAATAGCCTAAAAGTTTTCCACCATGAACGATACATGATAGCCTTGTTTCACTACCATATGGTAATTTTTACCATACTTGATTGTCAAACCTTGCATTATTTTGGGCCTACAAAAGTAAAAAAAAATCTCACAACTATATGAGGTTATGTTGGATAAACTATACTAATGTTAGAATTGTAGATCTATACATAAAGTATCATGAATTTCTTTTAAAATTTTTTTACAAGAAAGTCATAACATCTTACAAGAGCCATTTGTTTTTGCAATTTGTGATACATTATCCAAGGTTTGAAAATTTGGGAAGATTACCCAAGTTGGCTTTTTTTTTTTTAAAGGTTGCATAGAAAAAACACTAACTTGTTTCTTATATGCAAATAAGTTTTTTATGAAGGTTTATAAATATTATGGTTTCTTTTTTATAAATGCTTTGAAGTATAAAATGTGAGAATCTCAATGTACTCTTTAGTATAAAATAGATCCCATCTTAAGAATACATGTGCTACCTCATGTACTAGTTGATGAGCCACACAGACAAATGGAATTTTTGGGCCCATTCAATAGAAGTTATTTTTTATTTTTACTTTGAGACTTTTAAATCTCAATTTTCATATCAAATCATATGCAATTCAAAAATAAAAAGAATACTTTTTGCAATGCCTAAAAAAAGTAAGAGACATGATAGACATGATCACTTGGCATTGAACTTTTAATCAAGCCCAAATGACTAGGGTAGAGATCGAACAATGTGGAATGAAACATATCAAACACAGGTCTAAAGTAGGCTTCCTTAAGAAGGTTGGATATAATGCAAATTTTAATGCATTTGACCTAGTGCAATCTTTTCATACATTTGCTTTGATTAGTTTATATTTAGAAGAGATCCTGGGCAAATTTTCTCAAATATCAAGGTTATAAAGACCATCATATTATTAAAAGTGATCTTGACATTTTAACCACCATGACATGTATAATTATGACAAACACTAATGCTCATTATGTAGGTACTGACATCAAAGATGGATTTATACTGCATGTGTATAGGAAAATCATACATGAATAATGTAAATTTTTTATCTTGGTGTATATGAGTAATAATGTAGATGTCCTTTCTACATAAAGTTGTTGCAGACAATTTTACTTTTTGCTTTTCTCTAAAGTAATCTTCTCCTAGTCAACAACAATGCATTTCACACATGAAACACTATTGTTTCATGTGATCATAAAATAATATTGTTTTGGAAATGTGTGCTCTTAAAATGCTTGATTATAAAAATAACTAGAAAATTGTATGATAAAAGAAAACAAATCAATGGACATGCTTCGCATTTGAAGCCTATAGAGCACCAAATTCACACATCTTGCAACTCATTCAAGGGTACAATGAAAAGAATTATTTTGAGATTTTGTAGTCTCAAGGTTATACCCTAGGCCATGGACATTGAATTAGATGGCAAAAGGCAACAAATTTGAGGGAAGGAGGTAGTTCCACAAACATGCTTTATGTTTAAAGCTTACATTGTATCTTGAAGACACCAACTTCAACTAATATTACTAGAAGATCTAGCCTATAAATCTCAAGATCTCAAAGTCTTCACTTCCACAATAAAACTCCCAACTTATCGAGGACTCTAGAAACCAACCAAGTGAAATATTAGCACAATAGACCCACTAATTAAAGCTTTACCCAACTAGGTGAAATATTACTACATGAGACCAACTAAAAATTTCACGTGGTGTAAATTCTCAAGTGAGGCCAGATTTATACAATGTTGTAATTACATAATTGAAAATGTTAAGAAATAGTGAAAGAGAAAGAGGAAGGGGGGAGGGAGGGTGTGTGTGTGCATTGGGAGGGGGGAGGGAAAAAAGAGGAGTTTGTGTTCAGAGAGTTGAGAAGGTGACTAAAGATCATAATAGTGCTAAAGAAGTGTTTTATTTTCAATCAATCAAATTAAAGGTCATGCTCCATATGTATGTTTGTATGTATATATACATGTGTGTGTGTGTGTGTATGTATATATATATATATATATATATATAATCAAAATGTAAGATATTTTATCATCAATTCCAACAAGGGGAGGTAGGGAGGGGCCTTGAAGAAGAGGAGTGATATATATATATAATGAAAATTTATGATATTTATCATCAATTCCAACAAGGGAAAATACACCACATAATTTTGAACAGTGGGTCATGATGTTGGGGGTAATAGAAGGATGGTGCAAGGAAATAAAGGGTGGGCATGGGTTAATTGATTGGAAGTTTGGAGACGCTAGAAGGGGACGTAGGGAGGGGCCTTGAAGAAGGGGAGTGAGACTTGTTGGTAGTCAAAGTGAAATGCAAAGCAACCGACCTTACTTACAACCTGCCCCACCACCATCCACTTTGGACATGACGCATCATTAAAACGAATTCACATCAAGGCTCGAGCCTAGAGGTGCCAAATAATTGCAAAGGCAGGGTGATGGAGAGAGGACACCCATGCAATGGCCTTCTACGGCCGGGTTGAAATGCTCATTACTATGATATCATTGTGTAGCTATGATCTCTCTCATATCTGTATATACATATATGTTTATGTAAACATGCACACGAGCGCCCCCTACATTCTTTACAAATATTTCACCACCTCACGAATGAAAGCAAAACCTAAACATAGGAGAGAGAGAGAAGCATTGAAAGACTAGAGTGTAAATAGCTCATCAGCTCACGAATGAAAGCAAAACCCAGAGAGAGAGAGAGAGAGAGAGAGAGAGAGAGACGATTCTGCTTCTATCTAGCTCTTCTTAGGTTTTTCGTTGAATCAAAACCCAGAGAGAGAGAGAGAGAGAGAGAGAGAGAGAGAGAGGGACTAGAGTGTAAATAGCTCACGAATGAAAGCAAAAGCCAGGATGGAGAGAGAGAGAGAGAGAGAGACAGAGAGAGACGATTATGCTTCTATCTAGCTCTTCTTTAGGTTTTTCTTTGAATCATGAGTTAAGGTGTGTGTAGGGAGCGCTCGTGTACCCTTTTAGAGAGTGAGAGTGTGTCTGAGAGGAGCGTTGACATGGAGGGAGAGAAGCCAAGATGTAATTGTGCAGCTACGATCTCTCTGTCTTCTTTTTGAATCGTGAGACGCTGAGCTATGTTGTACAGGGAGCGCTCGTGTGCACGTTTAAATGGGGGAGAGGGAGAGGGTGTAGAGAGAGGTAGATGATATATATATAGAGAGAGCTCTTCCCTAGGTTTTGCTTTGAATTGCCCTATTCGCGACTCGAGCCATTTACATATATAGAGAGATACTGGCGTTTATAGAGAGAGTGAGAGCCTTGAGTTGTAACATCAGTGAGGTGGTCTCTGTGTACACTGTATAAGCACAGTGTACACAGCGCTCGTGTGCACGTTTATATATATACATATATATATAGAGAGAGAGGGAGAGAGAGAGGGAGAATTCATAGAGCGCCCGCGCTACTATCGTTTACATGCGCTAAACTAGAGAGAGAGAGAGACAATAAATGAATATAAATATAAATATATGGAAAATTACAATATATAAATATAAGTAGAGAGAGAGAGAGCCAATAAATGAATATAGATATAAATATTTATATAGAAAATTACCAAAATGACCCTACTCACTGGTGAAATTCCCAAAATGACTCTCATATTTTCAAAAAATGATGCTGAGAAATTATAAAATTGGCATTAACTTTTTCTTGAATTCCCAAATTGACTCTCATAATTTGGATTTTTTAGATTGAAATTGGGTATTTCAAGATTGATTTTTTCCAAATGATTTTTTCCTTGGGTTCAATCAAGGAATTCCAAAGTATAAGAATCAAGTTGGGAATTTAATAAAAAATAAGGTCAATTGAGTAATTTCGTAGGGTCATTTTGGGAATTTTGAAAATATGAGGATCATTTTCGGAATTTCACCAAAAACTAGAATAATTTTCTTTAAATAAATATATATATACACGTATATACATACAGAAGACCTAGACCTGCTAGCATTTACATAAAGGGAGATCAATTATATATATAATTATATATATATATATATATACACACGTATATACATATAAAGAGCTACTAGCATTTATACAGAGTATATGAATAAGTAAGGAGATTATATATATATCTAACAGGAGAAGGATGCTAGAGTCAAAGCACTTACTTGCGCCTTTGAAAACCTTTGATAAACACTTGCGTGCGGCATCAAAGTTGCTTTATTAATATTTCACACCGTTTGGAGGTGGTTTAATACATGATATTACGAACCCAGCTCATTCACGCTAGACAGAGGTTCTCTTTTTCTCTCTCTCTCTCCCCTTCTCAAGCTTCACCTTTCTTGCACTGTGCATATCATGTCAACCATGGGGCCTCCATTTTTTCTCCAATGCTTGCAATAGACCCTACCAAGCTGCTAGCGCGGAACACAACAGTAGTTTCACTCGTTCCTCCGATTTGTAACAGTCTATAATACTCCTTGCAGCTAGATTTATAAGCTTGGATAAGCTAATTGTCAATCCATCCATCACATACAAGCTAGGATAATTAGCAAATTTAGGAAGAGATATAATCTCCTTGATGCTATAATAATTACCTGCTTGATTTGCACATGTTATGATAACCAGCTGCTTGAGATGCACAGGTTATGGTGATTAGCTGTTGGAACCTCAGTCAGCAGATGATTTGCTGTGAACAATTGACAAGATTTGCACAAACTTCTTAGTGAGGAGATTCTACTTTGCTGCGATTAATTGATCGCAAGCATATCCTATCAGAATGAGGAAGCGCTTGTGGTCTCCTGATGAAGATGAGAAGTTGCAACAGTATGTGTCTCAGCATGGTTTTGGTAACTGGAGCGAAGTGGCCAAGAAGACAGGTAAAAATTAAGCTCAAAACCAACATAGATCTAGCTAATTGTAACCCTATTAAGCTGATATTAAGCCAAGTAATCACTGTGCTTGAAGTCGCTAATAGTACTTATGTATATCTGATCATCTTCTTATAGTCTCCTCTTAAATACACTCTGAGAAAGAAGGTTTTTTTCTTCCTTGTTCCTGCAGGCCTGCAGCGCTGTGGGAAAAGCTGCAGGCTGAGATGGATCAACTACTTGAGGCCAGATTTGAAGCGAGGGAAGTTCTCGGCTGAAGAAAAACTGATCATTGTGAATCTTCAGAAGGTTTTTGGCAACAGGTTTGCTCCCACCACTTGATTTTGCAGCACAAAATACACAATAACTGCAAAATTTTAGCCATGAAGCTGCATGGCCACTAATGAAATCACCCAGGGCTTACTATCAATACATGCCCTAGGTTACCTGAATTTTCTCAGACTACCCATTTTACGGTTTTACATATAATTCATCAATACATGCCCTAGGTTAGGGTTTGGAAAATTACCTATCAAAATACAAGCTGCCCTAGGCTATTTGAATGATCGTCACACGGTGCGCATTCTAGGGCGTCGCAAACGAGAAGAGTTAAGGTCAGCTCGTCTCATGGTGTGCATTCTAGGGTTTTGGCATAGGAGGAGAGTTAAGATAAGCTCGTCTCATGGTGGCCATTCTAGGGTTTGTTAATAGTGGCCATGATAGGGTTTTTTGATCTAATCCTTTGTAGGCATTCTAGGGTTTGGGAATCAGGCATGCTAGGGTTTGTGAATTAAGCACTCTAGGGTTTCTTAATCTAATCTGTCGCTAATCTTAAAATTAATGCAACGATGCCCATGGCAGGGGTGCTTATTGGCCGGAAAAGCCCTAACAGTACCTAAGTCTAATCTAGATAACCTGAATCCCGTTGCTTAGATCGATTCGGTAATTTCTGTCCTAGGGTTTGGCAAACTAACAAGGTTGATTAGCAGCTCATTAGTGTTCTAGGGTTTGGCAGATTGATATTTTTTTTTCCGGTGTTGGGGTTTCTCTGTTGTGTTCATGTATCGCAGCTGGTCCAAGATAGCCGCCCATCTACCCGGTCGGACAGACAGTGATATCAAGAACTTCTGGCACTCGCATTTCAGAAAGAAGCGCCCCCCACAGATTATCAACAGTGCCATCCCTAACTCCACCCAAGATCCTGCATCGGCGTACACTATCAATAATGCGTATGTGTTCAACACTCCACATGGATTCAATACAAGTGCTGCTGCAGAAGCCATCGCCAGAAACCCGCACAGCTCCATGGCGGCGGCGGCTGCTGCTGCTGCTCATCAGGCTTCGCATGCAGCATCAACAGGCCTGGCAGCGCCCTTCTCCAACAACAGCACTAACCACACCATAGCTCTGACCAATCCTCATGATAGGTTGTGCACCAAACCGGATAATTTCATGCAGATTATCAACCAGCAAAGCTCGATCCCACCGCCAAGTGCCAGTAGTACCATGCCATGCTTGGAAGATGAGGTTCAATTTCATGCAGCCAAACATCATGAACATCAGCATCATCAAGGGTTGATTAGTATCGATTCAGAGCTGATTGGTGCTTTTTGTACTCATAATGGTACTTGGTATAACGGGAGCAAGCTTCGTGAGAGGGTTATTAGTGGTGATTCCATTGCCTCGAGCAGCAAGGACACTAGTACCCTTCACATGTTGATGTGCCAAAACACAACAGCGAGCAGTGATGCAGCTCACACACCACCAGAGGGCCTTGACCTTGTGGTTTGGAGTTGTGTGAACCGCACTTCACAGCCTGATCAAGAGCCCATACCCGTGCACAACATGACAATCAACCCACTTCATTCATAGACTTGTGAGTGATAAAAGATGCCGAGTTTGTCATTTATTATTTCCTAAACTTTGTAATGTATGAACATATATAGAAAATAAAGCACAACACACATATACACACGCACAAAAGGCCTCACATCTCTTGTAATTTGAAGAGCTCATCCACTAGCCGTAGTCCTTTCCTCAAGTTTCTTTCTAGACACAACAGTTCAGATGTTTTCTAGACACACCACTTGAGATGTGCTCCTTTTGTGTCCTTTTGTGTAGCGGGCTTTTCACACTTGATTGAAAATAAACTCTTGTATTTAGAGTGTTAACTTTTTCCACTATGTTATAGGTTTTCACAAGTGCTTATGCCACACACCAACTATGACCCTTCCAAAGTATCATCAAAATATAGGATTTTGAGGCATCAACCTTTGTGATATTGGAACCTGTATACATGGCCAAAGAATGACCTACACCTTCCTTAAGTACAGTAGTAGAGTTTTTTACAATGTATCTTTTTTCAGTTTGTCTTTGCTACTATTTTGTGTGTCTTTCTTAAATTAGGAGTCATGCTTAGAGAACCATTAATAGGATCTATTTTCTAGAGAATTTAGAATACTTAAAATTCTATTTTTGGAATTCTTCCTACATAGAAAGAAAATTGATTGGAGAAGTGCTTGGCCCTTTATTGTTCATTTTTTCAGGAAAGATAGATTAACTCCCAGTCCCTATCATGGGTATAGATGTCAATATATGCGTTGGTAAAAGTGTCAATATATACGTTAGTATGTGCCTTGGTAAAAGTGATGGTATAGCCATTAGTAATTGAAAAACAAAATATTTTTGTATCGAATTTTTGAGAAAAAAACATTAATAATAATTGATTTACATAAACTTCACGATTGTTTATCTTCCACAATATCTATTGCTCCGAAGAGACCAATTTCTAATGCTATCTGTATATTCTCTATATGTGAGGTGGTGGCCACAATAAATAATTGGCATCTATAGAAGGATCTGAGGAGATACTATCAGTGGATTTGATGGAAGTTGGTGAGGCATCATCATCATCATGGTGGTGTTCAGCATCATGATTTCTGACATCATCGTGGTGTTCAGCATCATGATTTTTGACATCATCATGAATTTCTTAATTATGATCATGAGTGTGATCTCTAATAATTTATAAATCTTGGGTTTCATGATCTAATAACTCATTTATATTCAAGGTATGATCTACTTCTTCCCTTGGAGATTATGCAATAGTAGTTTCCTCCTCCATGTCTATCTTAAAAAAATTGTTTACTATGAGGAGCAACTTGAATTATGTGCACCACTATTTCAAATTTAAAGGGTGGTTGAAAAATTACATGTTATTCTTTTAGTAAGTGTTTTTCTCACTAAGTGCATGCTACAAAAGATAAAGTACTAATCGATAATCTTTAGAGAAAATAATACTTGCTCACAATATTGTGGTAGTATAAATGTATCTCGAAGGTCTATCCACAACTAAATGGAGTCAACTGCAACAAATCCACTATTGTCTCTTCTGCTTATTACGGTTGGACTATTGGTATGACTACTTTAAAGCATTGCAAATTAAGAATAAATATGTTAAACTATCTAAATCCAACTCCAATTATATCTTGTATAGTTCCCACAATAATTAAGAATGGAGAGTTAGGGATAGGTAAAGTAGAAGTGAGAGGGGTAGGAAAGGCAATGGGATGTATGGAGATGAGTGATTGTAGGATAGTTGAAGTGTCTAGAACATTAAAGATGGGGTATAAGCCCAAGAGACTTAATTGCTTAGCCCTATACGTAGAGTTTAGTCAGTTCCAAGCCATAGACGCTTCAAAAACACTACGCAAATCAAGGTCATCTACACTACGGGTATGGGAGATGTACTAGATTTAAGCTCTATGCATGATCTATATGCATGCATGCATAGAGCCTATGTATGCTCTAATATAGCACTCCACGTTTAAAAAAAACATAAAAACATTATGCATGATGCCTTATGCATAAAGCTCATGCACAAGCTTTATGTATAAAACCTTATGCATTAAGCTTGCCGCATAAAAATACAATGGAAAAGAATAAACATAAGGCCAAAAGCATGCTCTATTTGAGTGATGCATTCTCTATACATAAACATATGTATACATAGCTCACATAGAGCATGTGTATGCGTTATGCATGCTCTATATGATCGATACATATGCATAAACACATGTATGCATAGCTCACATAGAGCATGTGTATGTGCTATGCATGCTCTATGTGATCGATACATGCTCTATGCATAAACATATGCATGCATAGGTCACATAGACCATGCATAGCTCAGGGGCTGCACTACTTACTGAGAAATCGTATATATCACGTATGTACCTTTACCTTGATGTCCCATACAATCAAGAGGTATAACTCCAATCCAATAGCATGTAGCTATAGTGTAAAATGGTAGGTGAGTAGTTATAATCCTCTACACAAGAGAGCATAACATAACCTAGCCTCAAGCTAACATCAAGAGACCATAGCCTAAGCTTGAAGATAACATAGCCTTGGCCTCCAAGCCCCCAAGTCTCCCTTGAGTGTGCCCCATGCCCCTATTATATAGGAGGGCCCTCAAGTGACTCCCGACTCTCCATTTCCCATGTGTGACCCTTGGATGCCTGACCCTAACCTTAACCCTTAAGGTTAGTCCTAACCCATGCTCCACTAGAGCTTGTTCCCATACTCCCATGCTCACAAGCCTAATGTGGGTTAACCTCCTAGTATATGCACACATAATGTGCATATAACAGATGGCGTTCAAGGTGGCCTCGGTGAGAGGGCCGTAGTAGCGTTTAAGTTTGCTACCATTGAAGTAACCAACCATCTCAACACCATCAAGTGTTTCAATGCGCACAACGGCTTGTGGTGTGATCTCAAAGACTAGGAAAGGTCATAAGCCCGTGAGCTTGAGCTTTTTCTTGTGCATTTTGGTGTTAATTAAGAAGACCTTGTCAGCCTCATTCATCTGTTTGTCCTTGAGCTGATCATCAAACCATTGTTTATGCCTAAGCTTCTCTATAATCATGATGTAGACTACAAAGAGGTGGGTTTCATCAAGCTTTTCAAGTTTGAATAGGTGACAACTTAAGATATTTTCGATGAGTTTCTCGTGCACCACGACACATAGACTTGAGACCAAGAACTCCATGGGTATGACCGCTTCAGTACGGTAGGTTAAACTAAAAGGGGTAGCATTGGTTTACTGCTTTGTACAAAAATCTATGGGCCCAAAGTGTTTCTGACAACTTTTGTTCCCAATTGTGCGACTGGCCTCCACTATTTTCGTGAGAATGGTACACAGAGTTTTGTTTGTGATTTCAACTTCGCCATTCGCTAGAGAATAGTAAGGGGAGGACTTCCTATGGGTGACAAGGAACTCTTGCAAAAGGAATTTGATTACCTCGTTCATGAAATGTGTTCCATTGTCACTTACAAGCTTGAGAGGACAATCAAAGCGTGTGATTATAGACTCATAAAGAAATTTAGCCATCGATCGAGCATCAGCTTCAGATTGCACGAGCTTCTACCCACTTGGTGCAGTAGCCCGTGGCAACAATTATACATTTGGCTTAAGTGTATCTGGCTGTCGGACTAATGGGTCATCCTACGAAGTCTATGCCCCATTTTCAAATGGTTGTAAGGACACAATGGGGTTTAGGGGCATGTGATCCTTGAAATGAGGAATTGCTACATGCTAGCATTCATCACATCATTTAACATACTTAGTAATGTCAGCCATTAAGGTGGGCCACCATATCCCAGTTGTGAGAACCTTAGGAGCAATGATCTCTGCTACAAAGCGCCCGCCCCAGCACAAGCAGAGTGAGCATGTTCAAGGAGGAATACATAATCGTATTCTCTAACACAACGTTTTAGGATTTTGTCCTTGCCCTGCTTGTAAAGTTGACCTATGATAAGTTGGTAAGGGGCTCCCTTTTTTATGAAATGACAGGCACGGTCCTTGTTGAGGAGAGGATCAATTGGTAAGCCATTGGCTAAGAAGTGAGCCACTTCTTTGCCCCATAGCAAATTTGGAACAAGGTGGAGTCTGGTAAATCATCATCTACTCGCACTAGTTGTTCGCCATTGGGGATCCTTGACATGTGGTTTGCAAGAACATACTGAGAGCCTTTCCTCACCGTAACGGTGGAGTCCGGTAAATCATCATCTACTCGCACTGGTTGTTCGCCATTGGGGATCCTTGACATGTGGTTTGCAAGAACATACTGAGAGCCTTTCCTCACCGTAACGGTGAAATTGAACTCGAGCGAGATAAGCAGCCACCTGGTGATTCTTCTTATCATACATGGCTTCTTCACCAGGTACAAGAGGGCTTGATGGTCTACAACAAAGATAAACTTGGTCACCAAAAGATAATGGGGTGGAACTTCTTAACCATATAAACAATCTCTAATCCTTCTCTCTCAGTTGTGGTGTAATTTCTCTCAGTTTCATTAAGTTGGTGGGGCTGGGCAAAACTGATGGGGGGAAGTCCATCTTGTGTTCGCATCCTATGGCAAATACTAAGGCATCAATATGGACATGGAAGATGAGATCCCAGTAAGGGAATCTAGGGATTGGAGCACTTGCCAAGGATTTTTTTAATGTGGTTTAGGCCCTTTGGCATTCATTTATCCATTCAATAACTATAAGGATACTGTAAAGGGGTCTAGCAATATCAGCATACATAAAAATGAGTCGCCGATAATAGTCGACATGTCCCATGGAGCAGTGGACACCCTTGATGTTGGTAGTTGGGGGCAGCAAAAGAATGAGTTGCACTTTGCTGTCATCAGTCAATATTCCTTACCTCTAGAGAGAATGTGTCCTAGGATCACTCCGTGTCGAACCCATAATTGGCATTTAAGAGGGTTCAATGAGATGCAGTATATTCTGCATCGCTCTAGCACCTTGCGCAAATATGTAAGGTGCTCCTTTCAGGAAGAATTGACACATAGGTCATCCATGAAGACTTCTAGGAATTTTCGAAAAAATTCCTTGTAAGCCGTACACATTAAGCGTTGGAAGGTTGTTCCACGGGAACACTCACGGGAACACGGATATTATGGAAGAAGGCCGGAAGCAATTAATGCGAGAGAGCAGGATTGTAGCCATGGAAACATAAAGACGCACATAATTTTTTCATATTTTTGTGCCGAAGTGCAATGTAAATTGTTTTAGGCCAATGTGGAACCAAATCTTTCATGTCCATATTATTTTGGCTCAATTGGGAGAACATAATAAGGATTTTCCAATCTCATATGCTAGTCGACAGTTGAACAATGCTGAGAAGAATTATACCACAACAGAAAGAGAAGGTTTGTCCATGATATATGTAGTGAAAAAGTTTCGCCGTTACCTTTTGGCAAACAAATTTATATTTTTTGTGGACCATCAAGCACTGCTATATTTGGTGAATAAGCCTTGTGCAACTGGAAGGATTGTGAGGTGGTTTGTCATCCTTCTTGAGTTTGATTTTGAAGTGGCAGTCCAAAAAGGAACAACTCATCTTAGGGCAGATCATTTGTCTCGAATCATCTCTGGAGAAGCTCCTGTGGGTGTGGATGATGATATGTTAGATTCAACACTTTTCCTTGTAGAGACAGCTCCTAAATGGTCTGAACCCATCTTGGAAATTTTGACAAGTGGGCAGATACAACTAGCGGGTCCTAATGTGGACCTATGGCGACCATTCCAGTTAATCTCAGGGAGATTATATCGTCAGGGTAATGATGGAGTGTTGCGGCTTATACCTAACCCTGACCAATATGAGGAGATCTTGGAATGGACACATGAGGGTATTGGTGGAATCCATGCATCAGCTACTACTTGTGTGCGACGTATAACTCAGGATGGACAATGGTCGCCTACCATGCATGCGGATGCTGCAAAATTTGTTCGTAACTGTGCTTCATGTCAAATTCAACAACCAATTCATAATGTCACATTATTCCAAATTTCAACTACACCAAGTTGGAGCAAGTATATTGTGGACTATCTTCAGCATGGTCATATTGATCGAACAATTCCTAAATATCGAAAGCATGCTATTGAAGCTGAAGCGGCCAACTATATGCTGATAGAGGGCCAATTCTACAAGAGGGGCAAGGATGGCGACTTGCGCATGTGTGTATCTGAAGCTGACTACTTGAAAATTTTGACTCATGCACATGCAGGTGTTGGGGGTGGATACTTTTCGGGCAATACCACAACTAAGTTGATTAGGTGGTCTGGGCTTTAGTGGCTAACCTTACAAATCGATGCTGAAGAATATGTAAAACATTGTGACGATTGTCAAAGGACCAAACCTCCCATCACAAAGGACAATATGCCATTGCGGCCTATGTTAAGCACACGTGCTTAACATAGGCCTATGTTAAGCACACGTGCTTTTGCCAAATGGAGTATTGATTTTTTCGGTCCCATTAAACCTCCAGCTCGTCACACGCATGCCGAATATATTATAGTCGCAACTGACTATTTGACTAAATGGGTAGAAGCAAAGGCTACAGTAAAAAATGATGCCAGAACCACAGCCAAGTTCTTGTATGAGTACGTGTTTACACACTATGGCTTATCTATTGAAATTGTTAGTGATCAAGGTGTGCACTTTGTGAATGAGGTCATAGAGTTTTTACTTCAAGAATTTATGGTAATTCACAAGCGTTCGGCATCCTATCATCCCCAGACCAATGGTCAAGCTGAAAGTACTAACAAGATTCTCTGCACAGCACTCACAAAGATTGTTGAGGGACATAGGACTGATTGGGAGCAAAAGTTGCACTCAGTTCTTTGGGCATATCGAACAGCCTATAAAACATCTGTGGGCATAACCCCATTTGAGCTTGCTTTTGGGCTAGATGCAATTCTTCCCATTGAATTTCTTGTACCTACTCTACGAGTTGCTAAACAATTGGACTGGAGTGGTCATGAGCTTTCTCAACGCATTGATGAATTGGAAAAGCTTGATGAGATCCGCTTATTGGTGGTAATGGGGATGTATGCCGAGAAGAGGAGACAAAAGCAATGGTATGATCGAAATGTAACAACTGGCTGATTCAAAAAAGGGGACCTTGTGCTCTTGTACACACTTAAGAAGCATAAGCGAAAGCTCAAGAAACGTGGCCTAGGACCGTTTGTGATTAATGAGCTTACTCCAAGTAGTGCAGTGCGTTTAGAGACACTAGAAGGTGAGCAAATGCCTAACTTCATTAATGGAAGTCATCTCAAGAAATACAATGAACCATTAACTGAAGCCATGCTTCAACAAATGCATGCTGCCCACACACGGAAAGAAGCACATGACCTACTTAAACGTTAGGCTCAAGAAGAAGCTAAAGCTAGAGTTGCAAAAGCCAAGGAGCGTCGCAAGGCCTTTGTGTTGACCTTACAGTTGGCTACTACTGATGAACAATATGTCGATCCTTTCAATATTCATGTGTGTCTTCATCTTCATGAGACTACCTACTTTGTCTCTGCCTTAATTGCCTCTGGTGCAGATTATAATGTTCTCTCATTTGACACATGGGTAGCCTTGGAACAACCAACACTTGTGCACATTCCTATTGACTTACGAAGCTTCTCAGGTGAAGATAACCCTATAGAGGGAAAATGTGTCATTATGATGTCCATTCAGGGTCACCAAATGTCAGTTCCCTTTTTTGTGGCTAGTAAGTCCAAGGCAGTGGTAGAGGTTGTTCTTGGTCGATCATGGTTAAGTGCTACCATTTGTTCATTAGATTGGAAGAATAGACAATACAAATTGCAAATTGATTCTGATTGCATCTTGGGATCTGCTGCTCCACGAGTTTTATCATGTCAAAAGGGTGGTAGTTCTACCTTACACAACCCACTTTCAACATCTGCTCTTCAAGCTCCAAGACAAATGATGTGGATAATCGATGAGTCCTCAAATGAGGGCCATGGCTGGCATGTTCCAACTACTCTAGTCACTGCTCAAAGAAGGCCAGGCAAGAAGGAATTGTCAATTTGGCTACCCAAAGATGCGTACAAACTTGTACCATCTAGCCTAGTTGATAAACCTCCTAAAAAGCATATCTTTTCCAAGCCTAAACCTCAGATTGTTACCCAAAGCATGTTCTTAAATGAGGGTGCAACAGCACTTTGGCTTCCCAAATGCCATGGGTTGCTAGAGCTAGAAGAGTGTATCAATAAGATTCCAAAAGCCACTCTTGGTTTTTCATATCAGTGGGTGCAAAAAAAATCAACACAACCTCTTCAAGATAGGATAGGTGGTCATGATAGCACCTACAAATCTCCTTGTGTTGACCTTCCCAAAACATGTATTGAATCACCAGTTGTCCCAACTTCTCCTTGTTACACAATTCCACCATCAACTCGTGTACCTAAGACAAATCCCAATTTTACATGAGTCTCCTTTGAGCATAGATTCTAGCACTTCACTGCCTAAATCCTCTTATCTGGCTCAAATTCCTCGACAATTGCTAACCTTCCCACCTCTCAAGAAGGACATACCCAAAACCAAAGGTAAGGCATTAACACTACAATTGAAGCTCTTTGGTAGATCAGTGTTTGAATAGTCTCACTTTTACCAATGTGGTTCCTTCTGCCTTTACAGGATTGTGTTCTTTTTGAGATGATCTTAACTACATTGTTTTTGATAGGGATTGTAATGATGGATATGAGTGTATAAAGTTTGAAGTTTCTAAATTTCATTGTTTTACGCCCAGATACCTCCTGATGGATACTTGGCAAGATACATGTCCACCATGCATTGACCCTGATAGTACTCAACCTGAACATCGCGGGGGTTATAGTGCTCCTCCTTTTCAAACTCATTCTAGGTACTTTTATGCTCCCTTAGGCAAAATTTGCTATGGGCATCACTTTGTCACTTTATTCTATCAATAGCATCATCCATTTCCACATTGTCAAGAGTGTGCACGACTCGTATTAGGGGAAGCTTCACACATTTGTCAAGAGTGTACACGACTCGTATTAGGGGAAGCTTCACACATTTGTTGGCTACGCTGCTCTTACTTTTGACGATATGGCACTCGCTTAATGAAACAAATTGTGGGAATTACACCCCAACGCCATAACCTTCTTGATATGAGAGTACCAGACTGAGGACCAAATCAACGTAGATTACCTGAGGAGGTTCAAGCACAACAATGGAGGGATACATGCATAAATGACTTGCAACCACCTATCTTGCAAGCCCTTCTTCCCCCAGCCTCAACATGTCAATTTTGGATCACTATGAGCAACTATATTGAGCAATTCCAAAATCGGCATTGTCTACTTAACCTCCCCATAGAACCAATGCCATATTTTAGGTGGTTGCAAGATCAGGGTGCCTAGTTTTGTCCACTCAGGCACCCTCTAAACAGTAAAAAAACAGGCATTTATTTACCTTTAGTGGCTAATCTCTCCTAGTAAATGAAGGAATTTCGTTTCAAGTTCTTTTGTTGGAACATCATATTCAAAGTTGGAAATATAGTTGCATAATTTGATTAAGCATTAGATAGTCAAAAGTCCTCGTTTTCTTAGGTACAAAGTCAATGTATACACCCTGTCCCAAATTTGAACTGATTCCATAAAATGCTAATATCTTTTACATATAAACTCATATGAGATTCCCACTTTGTACCTTAGATCTTCACATAATATGGAGCTTAACTTGATTTTTTGAGAAAATTTTAAGATATTTGTCTATTTTCTTTAAATATTTCAAGGTCTTTAAAGTGTTATAATATACGCCACTTTTTGTACCCACAATAGCTACCACTTAAAATCCTCAATCTTGTAGATCAAAAGAGTGGGTAGATACTGAGACATTAGTAGAATGTGGTGGTTAGTAAAAATTGCAAATCCAATGGTTGGATTTTTAATGATCTCTTTTTCAAAATTCTTCCAGACTATCAGAAGGCCTGTAAATATTAATAATCTAATTGGTAAAATTACATTTTTGATGTGAATCATCTAAAACCTATAGGGACTAGTGTGCTTGTAATGGTGCATCTATGGAAAAATAAATTGGATCACTCTAAGTATGAAAAGATCATTTGTTTATCATTTCATCATATTTTTTATTAATTTTGATTAATTAGACTAACTTATATTAATTTAAGTTATATTGGGTTAATTTAAGGACAAGCGTATTTTCTATTATTTGCTTGATCTCATTTTAAGTACCTTGCCTCCCAAAATTTACTCTCCAAGCATTGTCCCAGTCTGGATAAAACTGGACACCCTGATCTTGCAACAACCCTTTTAGCGAGGAAGCACTCCTTCCTCTACCACCTTCTCCAGAGGTCGGCTTTTGTACAAGGTTGTCCTTGCATCCTGAAGTGATTGATACAATCTTTCCAGCAGAAGTGGACACGGATCCACCGCCAGTGCAAGGATAAGCACATCAACTCCACAATAAGATCAACAAGCCAGGGTACTTTTCTCCCAGTGGGTTTGTGATTGGCACCAATAACAAATTTTATTCTTTTCTTTTCTTGTTTGTTAATAAGACATTTTGCAGAGATCTTAGCAAAACAAGAGCATACAAACATGCTCCAACAGTCCACCTACCGTGCACACAAATTAGGAAGGGGGGAGACATGCAATGCCTACAAAGAGCAAAGAGAAGCAATCTGCACATCAGCAATGCATCAAGACAAACGCGCCACATCAACGAGCACTACAACAGGTGTATTCAAATCATAAGCTTTTGTTCTTTATGTGCTTTTCACTTTTACATATATTGTTTACATGTTCACACACAGTTGGCTAGTTTCAGTTTTAAATTAGTTGTTACTATTGGCGAGTGGTTTCTAGATTCTTAGAGGACTTAGTAGAAGACATTTCTATTTGAAGACGGTGTAAGATATATACCAACGGAGTATGCCAAGTTCTTAAGCTCTAGAAGTATATTAGTTATCCCTAGTGGTAGCTACCTCTTAGGTATGGGCTAGGTGCTACGATAAACACTTGTAGGACATTGAGACTGCGGTCATAACCTGCGGTGTACAAACACACTTGCCTTTGCATAGCACTATCTACCACTTAGTCTCACTTTTACTAGTCTTTACTCGCTTCTTTTAGCACTCTTTAAAATTCTAATCGGCCTTTCACTTGCATGCTCACGGGTGAGATTTTCATTTCTGGTTTTTTTTTCAATAAAAGGTTTTACTTGTCTTCCATTGTTTTTTGTAGCTTTTGTTGCTACCGCGCCCGAGGACATGCGGGATTTAGGAAGGGGGAAATGTTCCACGGGAACACGGACTATGGAAGAAGGCCGGAAGCAATTAATGCGAGAGAGCGGGATTGTAGCCATGGGAACATAAAGACGCACATAATTTTTTCATATTTTTGTGCCGAAGTGCAAGGTAAATCGTTTTAGGCCAATGTGGGTTCTAAATGAGAGTTCTAAGTGTATTAAGCAAGGCTCACTTATCGGATTGTCCGCCCATGTGTGAAAGAGGCCTAGGGTTAGGGTTAGTGGCATCTCTATAAAAGAGATGTGAGCTAAAGAAAGGGGACGTTTTTGGCCATTCTCATAAGCTATTGAGTGAAGCTCTTGAGCTCTCAAGCTATGGCAACTCTCTAACTCTCTCTCTATTGTACTCTAATGAGCATCAAGCTCCACTTCTTTCTCTTAATCTATTTTAGCATCATTAAAGTAGATTAATCTATGATTAGTTGAATGCTTCTTTCTTTCTCTTGTGTATGCTGCAATGCCATGCTTGTAGTATGTGTGTGTAGTCTCCATTGATGCAAGCTCTTGCCCACTTCATTGGCAATGAGTTATTCATGGATAGACTCTCTCTATGAGCTTGTGGGTTTGTGAATGTTACATTCTATGCTTGCTTAAGCTTGTGGGTTAGTAGATGCATGCTTATGGGTTTGCTAGCATTAGGGAATGCTAAGATTTAATCAATGTTTGAATGGGATTAAGAGATTGCCATGCATTGCTTGTTCTCTTGATTAGTGTAGTGGATTTAAGGGATTGAGAGATTGATTGAGGTGTTGAATGGTTGAATCGTCAAGTGTATGTGAGCTCTCCCTCAAGGGATAAGCCTTCATGCACTAATCGGGTCGAGTCCTCGGATTGACATTGTGTTTCTTAACACATTTGTTGATCGGTAGTACTCTATGAGCACTATATTGCATGGTAGAGAGAACCGCTCTACAAAGGTTCTGGGGGCATTGGTTAACCCAAAGGAGGGCATGACTCTATATGCGTATGTTCCACATTCAGAAGCAAAAGCAGTAACTTTCTACTGGTCCTTGGGATCAATCAGCACCACCTGGTTGTATCTTGAGAATCCATCTAGGAAGCTATAATATTCCTGTCCTGCTACTCTCTCTAGCACATGCTTAGTGAATGGTAAAGAATAGTAATCCCTTATGGTGGCGGCATTGACCTTCTTGAGGTCAATGCCACCACCATTCACTAGCACATGCTTAGTGAACGGTAAAGGATAGTAATCCCTTATGGTGGCGGCGTTGACCTTCTTGAGGTCAGCGCATATCCTAACTTTTCTGTTTTCCTTGGACACTATCATGATCGGTGATACCCACTCCATATGTTTAATTTCATAGATGAATCCGACATCAATAAGTCTTTTAATCTCTTCATCACGGACCATCTTGGAATATTTGGGATTCATTGGGTAAGCTTGTTGTTTGACTGGCGTGACTCTATCAACCATGGGAATGGTGTGCTGGACCACTTCTGGGGATACACCCTTCATATCCGTGTACTTCCAAGAGAACCAGTCTTGGAATTCAGTAAAGAGAGAAATGAGTTTGGCTTCTTCTTCCTTTGAAAGGTCTTTTGCAATGAATACAGGCCTCATGTCTTCACCCGAGCCTACCAAGTTCACTTCCTTAACCTTCGTTGGACCATCATATGAGGTCTCAGGTTGCCCACTATTAGGCCTTTGAGCCGAATCGTATTGAACAAAGCGGTCAACCATTTGAAAGGTCTTAAAATGCTTGGGCACCTATCGTGTTTCTTTGGCTTTAGCACTTTCCTCGTCAATTCGCCTTTTAGCTTCTTTTTGTGTGAGTGCAAACTTTTTGTTGCATGCCTTACGTGTGAGCGGCAAAGCTTTTGAAGGACTAGTTTTGGTTGAATGGATTCAACTAGCTGTGGGACAGTAGTGTGGACTAAAAGAGAACTGTTTGCAAAGTCTTTCTGCCACATTTCATTGAAATGCTCATGGCACCCACATATTTCAACTAATGGGTTTCAGAACTGTCTAGGAAGATGTACCTCTTTGGCCTAGGGAATCCTTAGGGCCTGTGAGTTTTATGGGAGTGTGTAATCCTTAGGGCCTGTGAGTTTTATGGGAGTGTGTAATCCTTAATGTCTTGGCTCAAGCAACTTGTTCAAGCTCTTGCGTGGCTATATTGAGCAGATATGCCGAACTAAGAATATATAACAATGTAAGATCTTGCCCATCCACTGTGGTAAATATTGTACCAAGTTTTCTAGGCAAGATGTACAAGGTAGCGAGGATATGCATCCAGTTCTTAGATTCTTCTAGCTCTGGAATTGGTATGCAATCCTCACTCTCCTTTTCCTCTTCCAATGTTTTATGGCATGTCTAGCATAGATGAACTTCAGTAGTTCGTGTAGTTGTGACTGAGTCCTCTGCTTGCAAATGGTCTGCCACTCATGGGGTTTACTTTCCACGTGCATAGATTGATCTTAAAGTTAAGATCTTTTCTCCAAATGTATATGTGGTTAGTATCCCAATCATGGATTATCTTGGACTCTCGCATAAAGGGTTTGCCAAGGATGCAATCATATGAAAGTAGCTAACATCCAAAATTAATCACCACAAAAGTGTGGTGGTAGGTGGTTCCCAGAATCTTAATTTTAAGATCCCTTAGTAGACCAATGGATCTAGCGGTGGCTCCATCACAACAAGTTTAACTAACAATCACGTGTTATGCAACTCCTCATTTTTCCGAGCATTGTTTAGTCACAATGCTCACTCTAGCTCCTCCACCCAAGATTGCAATAACTTGGTGGCCGTTAAAAGTTATTGACATGGCCGCATTAAGTTCATCGTCTCCTTCAAAGTATTATCTGATCATGTTCACTCAAAATGTAGGAGTCCCTTTTACCTTAAGAGGTATGTGGAATTATTCTTCCTCAGATTCATCAGAGCTGTCAGGCTCCATGGCTCCATGCATGCATTCCATGAGTCCCTTTTACCTTAAGAGGTATGTGGAATTCTTCTTCCTCAGATTCATCAGAGCTGTCATGCTCCATGGCTCCATGCATGCCTTCCATGGCTCCATGCATGCCTTCCATGAGACGTCCCTCCATGTAGTCTTTCAGATTGTTCCATAGGCTTGGGCTACCTTGGAGCAAGGTGCCGATAGGATTTTGGACCTAAGAAGAGAGGAAAGAAGAGAGACCTGCAATGTCTCTTGGAATGGAGGCTGTCCTTTGAGGAAGTTTGAGTCTACTTTGTCTCATGCTTTTTGAGGTGTATGGGATTGGAACAGGGATTTCTGCATAGGTTCCCCTATGATGTTCACCTCCCAGGTCTCTAAGATATTCCACCACCTTGTCTTTATATTAGGGGGTAGCTTCTTCTTTTGTTAACTCTTGTAGAAGTGGTTGGTATGGAAGCTCTCAAGGATAAACCTGCGCAGGTCTCAAGTTTGAGACAGATGGGCATGGTTCAAGGTATATAGTAGGAGGATCAGCTTCCAACTGAGCTTGGCATTCACGAACTAACTCTTGGGTAGCTAGGATTTGGATATTCCATAAGCTTTTTGGGTAGCTGACGGGGGTCAATGGGTTCTTGGGTATGGGCGACGGCATGTAGCATATCTTCTTCTTCAGATGAAGAAGTCGGAGGATGAGTTTTTGTGTCATAGTTAGAACCGCTTTTGATAATCACTTGGCTTTCACCCTTCCCAACCATAGTGGCTTTCTTTTGTGAGCGCCAAGTTACTCGAGTCGAGCTTGTTCAGGGGCTCTTTGTTGGTCCTATTTTTGAGAGGTTGATGCCTCTGCAGCAGCATCATGTGTTGCGGCCCTCTTCCTATTCGGTAGTCTAGTTACTGCATTGAGGGGGACTGCTCAAACGAAACCTTTCCTAACACTCAACACGTTAAGGCTGGTGCTCGGATTAACTTCATGAGCCTTTCCAGTTTTTCTTAGTCTTAGGGGGTAGTCTTTTTACATATGATCGATACCATATCCAACGCATAGTGGATTCATGGCAGGAGCACCTGTGCAGGAGAACTCACCATTCTATTCCTATTGGGACACTCAGCGACTTGGTGCGGTCCACCACAATTATAACACTGTATGGCGATCTTCTCATTGTTCAATTCATATCCCTAGCCCACAATATCGAGGCTGCTAAATAAGTACATAGGGTACATTTGATCACCGTCTGTGACATAGTGACTAAGAATTTGTGAAGGCAGGCTCATGGGCTCTTGGGTTTCATAAGTGGAAGTCTCCAAGATATCTTCCTAATTTCCATCCTCGAGGAGTTTTGTGAGGGGTATCCGACAAACTGGTGCGACTCTGGGTAACAGGGGCTGTGGTAGGAGAACTGGGGGTGGTAAGGGCATTTCTGGTACCCTAAGGATTCCTCTTTGGGTCACTTATTAGATAGGTTGAGGAGCGTTGTGATGTGCAGGAGCTCGCAAAGCTAGCGGTTTCCTAGGGTTGGTGGGTAATACCTGAGGCATAGCTTAAGCTAAAGTAGTTTTGTGATGGTAGCAGTTAGAGATCTCATGGTTGCCCAACTTTACACTAGTAGACCATACAATAGATACTTGGGAAGAGTCTCAGATGAGGACATTTAGTGCGAGTATGGTTTTCTCAATAGGTCGGGCACCATACAAGTTCCCTTTTAGGATAAATATGTGGATGGCCCCCTCGATTCCGACCTTGGTTGATTCTCCATTGCTGGGTCATTTGTTGCATTAGGGCGGTGGCCAATTTCTCCACACTTTAGCCAGACATGGACTCCTTACCCTTTTCCTTAAGTTTTGTGCTAGTGGTCTTGAAGGAGGCTTTTGATGTGCCTCTTTGGAGTTGCTGGGAACTTGTTCCCTTGAAGTTATCCTCAAAATTCAGAGCACTCCTACAACACTATTCAAAAGAGGTGTGTCCTAAGGCAAACAAGGAGTTGTGCAGGGGAATATCTTCAAGTCTCTCCAGAAATCTCCCAATTAGTCTCTCAATCATCAGAGAACTTATCTGCAGTAATAGAGTGTGAGTGGAGATATCTGACTCCGTTTATGTAATCTCTGATGGTTTCGCCCATATTTTTATTTGACATTATTGATATGTTCAACAGTGCTCCATTGGGTACCTTGACGAGAATACCCCACCTTGAAAGCTTCTATTTAGAGCCTCGAAGGAATCTTTATCTTCCACTTTTAGAGATCTGAACCATTGGCCAGCTTTGCTATCCAAGGTAAGGCCAAAGGCACTTATCTTAGTTTGAGCATCTATATAGACAAATGCTTCGCAGATCTTATTAAAAATCTCTAGGTAAGTAATGGGGTCACATGTTCCATCAAACTTTGTGATTAGCTTCAAGATATTTGCTGGTTTCATTCGTTCCTACCTAGGTTGAACTGGTGCTGCAGGGGGAGTAATGCCAGTGGCTACCCCTCCCTATTTTCATGGGAATCCTTAACATTTCAGGTCTCAACCCTGTCCTGGTAGGAGCAAGTGTTGTAGGTTGGGGAATAGGTTATGGAGGAGTGGAACCAAGTGGATAGTAGACCAGCGGGGGTCTTTGCCCCCTCTAGGAGGACCAGGTGGACCAGGTTGTGGCCCACGTGGTCCCGTTTGATACACTAGGTGTGCCCCCTGAGATGGGTACTACTACTGATGGACCGGCGGGCCCTGTTGTTGTGGCATTGGGCGTGGGTAGGCCCATTCTCTTTGGTATAATATCTCAGGCCTTTGGGAAGATGGACCTAGTTTTTGGTTTAACAAGGTTTTCAGAGCTCTGAATGAGTCTTTCACTCCCAAGACAGGTATGGCTCTACAGTCTGGTAGCTGGGTCTAGGTTTGATGGCTCTCACTCTAGCCAACTTCCACTCTAGGGTCTAGAGAAGGAGTGGTTCCACTTTCTTAAGGTTGATTGATATCTCTCACTCTGGGTTACGGTTCTACGGACTCTATTTCCCAAGATAAAATTGTGAAGCCTTGATGCAAGGCTTTGCTTAGAATGAGCTGGAGAGATACAAGAAGGTTCTTGGACAGATGGTCTGTCTATACACTGTGGTTTGGGCTCTCTTGCTAGAGGGTCTAGAGTCCCTCGTCCACTACTAGGGCTCTCGCTAGTACTGTCAAAGACAAGCACCATATGACTCCACATGATATTTACAGATGGGTCCAATCTAATTTGTGAAGGGGCGTGTGGAGAGCTCACTTTGTCGAAGAGAGGGTTATTTCTCACCAACCTACCCGAGCATAGGTGCATGGGAATATCGCAGTACTATGCAGAGCCCTCTGAGAAAAGAAGAGATTTAAAAAAAAGAAATGGACATATTCTTGTGAGTGATTGGGCATATGCTCCCTGAGGTGAGAGAAGGAACGGGCGTTCGCTTCTCGACTGGCATGGCATATGCTTCAAATAAATCAAGATGGAATGGGCATTTGAGGAAGGGAACGGACGTTTGGAATGAGATTGCAAAACTGGAACAGGCGTTTGCTTCTGGCGGGAAGGAACGAATGTTTAGAATGAAGCCGATTGGAACAGGTGTGGCAAGCTGATGTCGCGGACATTCGCTTCAAGATTGGCATAGGCATTTGCTCTCAAAGAGGAGAAGGAATGGATTTGCAAGTTTATGGACTGCGTGGAACGGACGTGGCCACTCGAGACTTGAATGGTCGTTCGCTCTAGGATGAGGAGTGAACGGCATGGAAATACTTGGAACAGACGTGCGCTTCGGAGCATACAACCATGACACTATCAGGTAGGGAATTTTCAAATTTGACTGGCCTACAAGTCTGACAGCCACTCTAACAGTACAAAAATTTCCTAGTTTAAATACACTTCAATGCACTTGAGGCCCAATTAAATGCAATTAAACTAATTTTAATGCTCTTGTCAAAATTAGGTAGCCAATCTACCAGATTTGGGTTGCAAGCGCAGAAGGAACGAGTGGTGTTCCCTAAACTTGCCCGGACGTTTGCTTCTCAGAGAGGCCTCGCAAAATGCAATTTCACATGGAAACCTCTCCAATCACTAGCTGATTTAGGCACCTTCCAAGGGTTTTGATGTTTTTGTTTTTACAAAGAGCTAGAGCTAATCTCTAGCTACTTATTGATACCTACAGTGCATGGTTTAAGTTAATGGATTGAGATTAATTGAGTGATTAAATGAAAATGTAAACATGAAGAAAAAACATAGAAATTGAAAATTGCTTGAATGTTAAGGAAAAATAGGGGCTATTACTTGCTTCTCCTTGCTCACGGTGAAGACTCAAATGCTCCGATGCTCAATCAATGATGCAAACTCTGGGTAATCTCCAACAAAACACAAAAAAACAAATAATGTTAATCAACCAACTAGTGGATTTGCATTCCAACCGGGTAAAATCAAGCTCTAGCTAATGAATCAAGTAGAGGACCCGAAGACAAATGCCACTCCTTAGAAGCGGCACCAAAGATGTTAATGGATTAACATGCTACCTCACAAGCACAAGAGAGAAAAAGAAAACAGTGCATGCAATGGTAGAATTCGGTGATTAGCACTTGGCCAACCCTATTAGGGTTAACTCCCAGATGTGAGACCGCTAGGGGCTCACTCTACACTCTCTTTGTGTCACCCAAAGAGAGATCCAAGAAAGCTAGGTAAGAGAAAGAGGGAAGAAGCTATGGACATCTCAACCTCTACCTCACGCCAATCGTATGCAAACAAGACAAGGTGGAGAGCAATGAGAAGGGAGTGAAGAGAGAGCAACACCATTCCTATTCACATACACCAATAATCAGAAGCAAGCAAGACACCATAAGCTATGGACATCTCAATCTCTACCTCATGCCAATCGTATGCAAACAAGACAAGGTGGAGAGCAATGAGAAGGGAGTGAAGAGAGAGCAACACCATTCCTATTCACATACACCAATAATCAGAAGCAAGCAAGACACCATAAGCTCAAGAGGGAGAGAGAGGGAGAGAAGGCAAGAATCAATCGAGACAAATGGGATTGTCCCTTTTCATATTTCATGAAATGTCTTATATACATGAGCTCATATTTACAATGTCCGGCCATCCAATTACAAATGGGGGTCTAAAACTAGTCTTCCTAGTTTAACTAGCTCTATGTACATCAACTCCTTAGGACCAGCATTACACAAGTCGTAAGCTTGGTCATCCCATGTGTCATTTATAATTTGTGCTTAGTGCAATTACAAAAAGATAAATTACAAAGGAGGTATAGTAGCCTGCAGGAAAGGTCATGCTAACCAAAGTGGTTAACAAAAGTTTAAAGTTATAAAGTTCAAGTATGTATCTAAGCACTCTAAGAACCCGGATAATCATGCATTTTCCAAAGCAAAACTCCTTTCACCTCCGTATCACACCTACTTGTTGACCTTAAGATATCATGCACTTTGATAACTCACCATAGTGTCTCAAGCTCCTCAATCAAAGGCTTGAGGTACACATTCATGTTCGCCACCTTATACTCTTTGTTGATTGCCACCCCACAGAGGGAGGTTGCAATTCACCAGTACTAAGTAGACCATGATGTGGACTTGAAGCCAAATGGGTTAACAGCATCTATGCCCAAGCCAAGATGGGGCTCATCTTTAAACTCTGGCCACCATCGATGCTCCACATGTTTCCATGCTGGTGAATTGACTATGATCCTCATGATGCCATCTTAGTTGAGAAATAAGTTGCATGCCATGACATCATGAGTTCTGCAATCCCCTTACATTTAAACATGTGTTAGATGCAAGGAATGAAAGGAAAGTGTCTCAACACCTTTTGGAAAAAAAATCTCCTTTTAAATCATATCTAAAGTAGCTCTCTTCACATCTTGGACATTGTGTTGCATCTTTATCAACCCCTCTAAATAGCATGCAATCATTGGGACATGTGTGTATTTTTGTATAATCCATACCTAGCATAGAGAACAATTTACGAGACCCGTCTCGTGAATCCAACAATAGATTTTGAGGAAGAAGAATATTCTTGAGAATCCCACAACATAACATAAGAAATTATATGTCAAAATATCTACAAGAAGAGCATATAAAATAAGAAACATTTTCTATTTAACAGAATATATTGATTGGATCTTACCTAAGAAGACTACTGACACTTGCATCACTCCATCCATAAGTTGTTTGCAAGTTTAATAGCTCCAAGTTTGCTCAGAGTGTAGAGTACAAACATCCCTCATTCAAAGGGGTGCTTGTCTCTCTACACAAGGTTTTCTCCTCTTGTGACATTGGAGCTTGCTTTGTACCATTTATGACCTCCCGTTCAAACAAATCATTCACCATGTCTTCCACGATGAGATCTTCTTCCTCCTCATGTGGCAATGGTGGAGGCACCTCATTTATTGGTTGGCGAAAATGATTCTCAATTGTGCTTTCTCTTTGAAGCCTTGCCACCCTTTGCAATCTACCTGATGTTATTGAATGGTATGGGATATTGTATAAAACTATCATGTCTCTCCTCCATGTCATCATCCGCACTTGGTCATGCTCAATGTCTCCATGAAGCTTATACGGACATGCTCAATTTTTATATAACATTGTTGTATATATTGGCCCTTGCATTGATCACACATACAATTTACTTTTTCTCTCAATCATGCTTTAAAACCTTAGGGGGTTCACCTAAAAATATGTAAGTATAGCACATGAGTTTAAATAAAGGGGTTTTTTAATTCAAATATTTACAGAAAGACATTCATAGAAGGGGTTTTTTAAATTGATTTTGAAAAAAACCTATAAGTCTAAAGGGTCATTTTATTCATGAAACATTCACCCGTAAAACGGGTTTTTAAAATATCCCTTGAACGTACGTGATACATAGGGTTTTTAAAATACCCCTTGAACGTACGTGATACATAGGGTTTAGTAGTGCACCCTCCGAGTTCGAAACCAACATCCAACCCTTGATCACTGTTAGATATCTAAAATTAGACCAAAAGTAAATTAATATTAGAATAAAAAGACCTGCTATCCAGAATTGACAAGTGGAAAGTGGCCGAGGGTTTCGCTGCTATATAGCATTTATAGCAGCAACATTTTGTTACTCAGTAGGTGACCTGCAAACTAGTTCTCCCACCTAAATCATCACCGCCACGTTTCTTTGTACCTACCCCCTTGTTGCACATGGCCAAGATGACAGTGGATTGATGGAAGCTCTTCCTCCCACCCAAATTGTTTCAATCCCTTCCACCTCTCCCTCCATCAAACCTCATCCCTCTTCCAAGGCATGTGCTTCTCTCCCTCTATTATGCTCTCAAGCTTTCATAGAAATCTTCATTCCTTTCTTATTTTCTCTCAAGTTTTCATGGAAAGCTTTAACCATGCTCTCTATGTGAGCTTTTCTTTTCCTTCCTCTCTCTTTGCCTTGCCCTAACCCAAGCTTCTACATAGAAATGCAAGTAGAGAGCTTTGATGAAGAGCTATCCATCATCAAATCTCTCTATTAGGCTTTCTATGTAAAAGCTAGGGTTAGAGTTTCATAAATCACAAGCTCTCAATCATTTGAGCATTAGAGTTAGGGTTAAAGAAACTCACCTTGTTTTTAAACAACAACCCACAACCCTAGCTTCTTGAGGTAAGAGCTCACTCCTTTCTATTATGCTTTTAACACCATAATAGATAATTTGGGAAAAATCCCATTCCATTTGAAAAATGGGATCATGGTGAACCTATCCAAGCTTTTGTCAAAACCCCATCATGTGACATATCATTAGAAAGATCTTGAAGAGTAGGATCTAAATCTATAATGTCCGACCAATTTGGAGTTAATATGCTCAAGATATGGCCAAAACTATGTTGAAAAGGTAATTCCCAAAGTATGAGATTTTTCCCAAATTATCTAATATTGTCTTTTTTAGGACTTTTAGGGTTTTATTCTTTTAGCGTTTTGTGATTTTTTTGGGTTTTATGCTTTTAGGGTTAGCTCTAAGCATGCATAGAGCTCTCAATGCTCTCAATATAGGCATAGATCTCCCAATGTATGCATAGAGCTCTCAATCACTTTGTTTAATCTTAAGGTTTGTAATCAGTTTGTGTAATATTTTATTTTGTAGGTCCTACACTAATCCTAGACCTCTTTGGCTTCCCAAAAAAGAGGTAAGCACTCTATTTCTTTTAATTGTTTATGCTTCTCTCTACATTTATTGCACCCTTGGTGGCGGGTTTAGGTTTAGTTTACAAGCTTTATGCATAGGCTTTCATAAAGCTCTATGCATAGGCTTGCAAGATTATTTCAAAGGCTTGCAAGCTTTATGCATATACTCTATGCATAGGCTTTTTGCATAGTCTTGAAAGCTTTATGCATAGGCTTGCATAAAGCTTCTTGCTCACTTTGTTTAATCTAGTAATCACTTTTTTTAATCCTTTACTTTATAGATCTTGCACTAATCCTCTCTAGCTTCACAAAAAGAGTTATCCTCTCTTTTTATTTTAATGTTTAATGCAAGTTCTACCTTTATTGCACCTGTGGGTGCTGGGTTTAGGTTTAGTTTAGACTTGTATAAAGCATAGGTTTGCAAGCTCTATGCATAAGCTTGCAAGCTCTATGCAAAGGCTTGCATAAGCTTGCAAGCTCTATGCTAAGCTTTATGCCTAGGCTCTATGCAAGCTCTATGCAAGCTGTATGCATAAGTCGTAAGCATACGGATTATGCAGATGACTCAATGCATTAAGTCTACATGATGTTACAAGCGTTTGGAATCTCATCACCACAACAAAAGAACAATAAATACAAGGAGAACGAAGTGGAAATCATTTAGTGGTGATGATAAGAACTCAAAATCTTGTACATCATGTGGAGATAATGTTTATAAGTATATGCAAGAAGCTTGCATAAGAGCTCTATACATGAAGCTTGCAAAGAGCTCTATAATGTTTATGAGTATATGCAAGAAGCTTGCATAAGATATATGCATGAAGCTTGCAAAGAGCTCTATGCATGAAGCTTTATGCATAGGCTTCATTTAAACTTTATTACATGTGCTACTAATCACTTTTCTTAATTTTACGTTTTGTAGGTCTTGTACTAATCCTCTCCTTTTTGGCTTCACACAAAAGAGGTAAGCTCTCTTTTTCTTGTAATCCTCAATACAAGATATATGTTTATTGCACCCTTGGGTATCGGTTTTCGGTTTAGCTTAGTGCATAAAGCCTATGCATATGAGCTCTATGCATAAGAGCTTTATGCATAAGCTTGCATAGGCTCTATGCATAGAGCTATTTTGCATAGGCTTTATGCATCAGTTTTATGCATAGAGAATATGCATAGGCTTTATGCATAAGATCCTATGCATAAAGCGTATGGATAGGCTCTATTCTTAGCTTTATGCATAGGCTCTATGCATGGTGCGTATGCAAGCTTATGCATAATTTCTTTATGCATAGGCTCTATGTGTAAGAGCCTATGCATAGAGCTTTATGCAAGCTTATGTAGAAGAGCGTATGCATAAGAGTTTTATGCATAGACTCGTATGCTTAGGCTTGTAAGATTTATGCATAAGAGGCTATGTGTAGGCTCTATGCATAGACTCTATGCAAAGATTTATGCGTAGGCTCGATGCATAAAGCCTTTATGCATAGATATTTATGATGAATGTTTTATGATTTGAGAAATTGACTCTTATGCATGTATTTGGTTTGGGTTATATGTAAAGGTAATGTCGATCGACCCATCAAAGGACCGTGAACTTGCTCAATCTCATCAACCAAAGATATAGGCAGCATGCATGGACTCAGTTCTCACAGACACATGTATGGTTTAACATCCCTTTCCATATACACATAGTTTATGCTTTATGCATTTTGTAAGTCAATTTATTTAGTCTTATATGTAGGCCAATATACCATCGAGCCAATTGACTTCATAACGGCAATCCACTCCATATGGCGAGTTTTCATTATAATTCATGTGTGCATCCCTTGGACTCAGGGATGGTCCGGGTGGATGATTTTATGCATGATTTATGCATGTTTATGCATAACAATTATCTAGAGAGATCTTAGGGTTTTAACAGTGGTATCTGAGCAATCTCTAGTTAATTGTTGTTATTTTTTATTTCTTATTATAATTTTTGGTATTTTTTTGAAGTAAATTTTAATATTTACTAATAAAAATATTATTTTGTTGATTTGTGTTGATGATTTACACATGGATCATCGATATGGTGATTGGAATGTGTGTTACTACTATTCAATGGATGAATCGATGTTGCGGGGGAATTTCGTGAGTTTAATGCTATTTTTTCTTATTTTTTGTGGTTTAAAACAAGCATTAATGGAAATTTTTATGAAAATACCACATATTTTACTATCGGTATTTCTGGTAGAATGAATTCCCTAAGTTTCTAGAATTTTTAGGAATTTTTTCCTAATTTTTTAGAAATGTTTTTTGCATTTTTATGGTTAAAAATGTATTTTTAATGCATTTTGCGGGTTTTTTCGCGAGTATGCGATCAAATTTCTGTCGATTTTCAGTTGAAATTCAGGGGTAGCATGTTGATTCATGGAATTCTCTCTTGTGTGCATGGGATCCTCTTCGTCTCTCAAATCAGAATTTTCTCTTCTATTTTTCTCTCCCCTATGAGCACTCCTCTTATTAGGCAAAAATAGATTAAATTTAATCATAATTAAACCTTAATTATGATTAAGGTAATCTTAATTATGGCTTAATCTTCTCTTAACAGAGAGAAGAGAAGATGGAGTGGAGAAAAAGAGTATGAGAATTGGAGATGGAGAGGAGGAGAGAAGAGAGAGAGAAGCCTCTCTCTCTCATTTTTCTACGCGCAGGCTACTGGGGGGGCAGCGAAAAAATGACCCCCCCCTAAAAACATTTTCCATAAGCTTCTATGAAAGCTTATTAAGCTTTGTTTTTTTTAATGAGTTTTTTTATTTAAAAAAACCTTTGTTTTTTTTTAAATTTTTCAAAAAAAGAAGCTTGGAAAAAAGCCTTAAAAATAGAGGAAATTTGACATTTGAGAAAAACAAATCTCTGAAAATTTTTCTCTTAAAACCTTTTGGCTTTTCATCTTCCGAGAAACCGTTTGGCTTTCTGCTTTCCCGAAACCTTTTGGCTTTTCGAATTTCAGAAAATCGTTTGACCTTTCGGATTTCGGAAACTTTTGACCTTTCACATTCTGATTTTTTTTTTGTCTTTTCATTTTCCCGAAACTGTTGGCTTTCCATATTCCGGGAAAACTGTTGGGATTCCGAAACTTTTTGACCGTTCGTATTCTAAATGCGTTCGGGGTAAATTAAAATTTTCAAAAAATTCATGAAAATTAGACAAAGGGTATTTTAAATTTCTGGAAAATGTGTGGTTGGTGTCTGGCATGTGGTGTGTATATTTAAGCGCTCGTGACCATTCAAATTCCTTTAAAAATATATTTTTTGATTAAAAAAAGAAAATCCATTAAAATTATAAATTTTCATTGGATTTGAGAATTGTCGGGTGGAATTGGAAATTTCATGAACGATGGGAATCTCACGAGAATTTAGGAATATTCTAGAAATTATTTTTAAAAATCCTAAAAATTGGTATTTTTAATATATCAATGGTATTTTGGTAAAATTATTTGTTTATTTTATTGGGAAAAATATAGGTTTGGAATGCCATAAGATAGGTTTAGTGGAGTTCAAAATTATCATATTTTGAGGCCTTAAACAATTAGAAAAATTTAGAAAAAAATCATGATAAATTTTTTTTTCCAAGAATTTAATATTTTCGAGGGTTATTTAATGTTGAAGTACGTTTTCTCATGCCAACATTAGATAGATGCGAGTTATTCGCATATTATTAATATGATTATACCTCATATTAGTAGATATTTCTGTTTGGATTAATTCGAAACGATGTTTTCATGATTTTTATCATTATTTAGTCATTATTTTTGGACATGTTCCATACTTTTGATGGCTAGAATCTGCGTTCAAAGTGTTTCTCACCTTTGACACTTTTTCATGATAATTTATTTTGCACTTGTTTAAGTGTGGTCCATGCTTAATTTTCTAAGCCTAAGACAAATTCTATCATGGGTCAGTTGATCGGTTTGTTTTGTCATCAGGTTCTGCCTAGATCACTTGTGTCTACGGGTTTTTTAATAAGTGTTACACACATGTGTTTCACTTGCTTACTTTGGAGTTTTGCTTGAATGACGTCAAAGGCGCTAATAATTCAATTTTTTTTCTAATGATGTACTCGGAAAGAGTTATTCCTTGATGTGGTCATAGGTATATAGAGACAGATTTTATTATGTGAAAGTCTGGGGATAAGGCCATCTTATTTCTTTTATATAGGATTTTATTGATATTTTCCTAGATAGCATACCAGGGAGTTTCAAATTGTTAAGGTATGTATGGGTGGTATCATGGTGGTATGGGACGCTAGTGATCCCTCACATATATTATCTTATGGGATAATTTGGGCTCAATATTGTTGCTTTGCTTACATCACTTAGCATGTTGACCTCAACATTCAAAGACAATCTCATTTTCTAAATTCACTAGAAGTTATAGTGTGGGCATTCTCTAGATAAACTTCTTTTATCTATAGCCCGCATGTGTTGATGAGTGTAATCTTGTCGGTATTTTCACTTGTTGAAATCTTTTTCTTTAGAGTACAACGAGTTTATCTTGTGTTCAGATTAAGAAAATTTGGATTTTTCCTTTGTTGGCATTTCTTTATCTAGTTCCGTACTTTAGGTGATTTATACAGTCAACCTGATGGTTTACAGATGGACATATGTGACTCATCGAGACGTTGATGACTCTCTATGTTGATATGGGTAACTCGGGACATCGATAATTCCAATGATGGAATTTTTCGATAATAGTTTTAAACATATAACTACAAGAGCTGGGGGTGGTTAGGAGGTTTGAGCTCCTACAAGAGAGAACATGAGACCCCGGGGGATTCAGAAGGGGAACCTTACGATATCACGTGAGTGTACACTAGGGGGGTTTTTTGCAGATGATGCATAAGCTTATACATTAGGGGTGGGGGCCCTTTTATGTTTTGGCTAATCTTAAATTTAAGTTAAGGGGGGGGGGGGGGGGAGAGGGGGGGTACTAATCTTTACCCTAGATGTAGATGTAGAAATGACACACAAATACTCATTTGATAAGTCAGTCTCACTGGGTGTTCATGAACTAAGCCCAAAACTAACACTAGGTCTCCTTCATTGATGGTGATTCTTATTGTTAATTATGGTAATCAAAGAACTAATCGTGGCTAATTAAAGGGGCTAATGTTTAGAGAAAATAAGAGAAAAGGCTATGGAAAAAGGTGTAAGAAATGTTCCATAGTAATGCATTCCTATAAGCAAATTAAGCATAACATGGCCACATGAACACCACCACACCCACACCTATACCCTCTCACTCTTTCACTCTTTGATTTTGACCACAAGCTGGTTCTCCTAAGTTGTCCTTATTCTCTTTTGGCATTTGTAAATATTTACTCTATCTTTCTAGTACACTTTGCTTTGCACACTTTGCAAAATTGCCCAATCACCCAAAGACAAAGAGACTATCTATCAGAGGATTAAATAAAAAATGGAGTAATGGAAGGCTACATGGAGTCCCAATGTTGTAGATCCAAGAATATGGGTTTTAAGGGTGGTTCAAATCAAGGAACTTGAGATCCAACCTTGTAAGTCATGATATAAATAGTCTTTCATAATATAAAACAAATATATCATTAAATCATTCTCTCTTTAATATAGGTTTACTATTTTATTCTAGTGTCTATAGTAGTGTAATATACATGTGTCTTTTCAATATTGCGACTGTGTGACCGCTATTTGAATAGTGAATTTCTTAATAGAACCCTTCATTCAGAATTTGTGATAGGAAGGAAGTCATGTGACCGCTATGTGTAAGTCTTGGGACAATCTATGAGAGACGATGACCCTAGAACTATCAAAGCAAAGATGTGCATTGAAGGACACCATTACAAATGCCTTAATACACTATGGATCAGCGGTGGTGAACCTAATAACTAAGGAAACCATGATAGATTTGGGCTTGGAAAAGATGTTATAAAGTAATTCGGTTAGTTGGCTTGCCAACAAAAGTAGAAATTACTTGCCCTCCCAAGTATGTGTACACATGTGGCCTATCCCATGAGTGAGGGCTTTTCACACGGTTGACCATACTCACCCACGAATGTAACTTTAACCATATGTTTTCTTAACCATGGTGAAATGGAGCCAATTTTATCCCCAAAAATGGAGGGGGGAAATGGGGAAGAGCGGGAAAATGGGTTTCCTATCCTGCACGTGACTTTTGCCCTATCTTATGCCCTGTACTTTTGCCTCTTCAACCTCCATTGCCCTGGCAGGTAGTACATCGTACCTTCCAGTTTGACTATCTCCCACCTCCCGTTACCTCGAATATCCCTACTGGTATTTCAGCGTTGGAGTTTGCAGATTACTCTACTATTTGGGCCTGGAAGTTAATGATGATTTTGCTGTAATTTGTTCCTCATTTCCTTTACTTTACAACAGGTTTTGCTGCTACTGCAAATAATGCATTGAGAAGGCCTATGTTTCTACTTCAACTCACATGTTTTTGGTTGGAATTTGTTTACAGGTGCTGTAATTTGTTACTAGTTGCTAGAGTAGCTGTAAGCTTCGAAAGGAGATTGTTGGCTTGAAGCAGCTCTAATTCTTCCATACTTTGCTCCAGGTTTTATGTCCATTTCATCCTTCATTTTAAACATGTTAATGATGGTTTTGCTGTAATTTTTTCCTCATTTTCTTTACTTTACAACAGGTTTTGCTGTCCATTTGAGATTATCTTGTTGGGCACCTTTTTGTTATCTAGCCCTTTTATAGGAGTATGGAGAGGCATGATATTGTGATTGTGTTAGATGAGGGTATGGCTGAAAATCATGTGTTGGGATATGTTCATCTTAAAACCGGTGGTACCTACAAGGACTTGAGAGAAGAGATCATCCGTGATAATCTCATCATAGATGAGTTTATATTTTTGGGAGGATCTAGGAAAATTCCAATACGGGCCAAGCAAGAGGAGAGATGGATAGTTGATGCTGCAGAAGTAACCATCCAATTGAAAATGGAATATGATACACAAGGCAAACGCCAAAAAGTGGACTCAGTTGGAGATAGCAATAAAATGCAGCCAAAGTGTACAGTGTCTCCAGATTTATGTATGCATGATCTTGCTCAAGGGTGTGAAAGCTACAATATGGTGGATGATTCGACTACGTGTGGTAGTGTTTCTAAGAATCGATTGAAGAGTCACCTTGAAACACCATCTGAGGTCAAAAAATGGCAGAGGGAGATTAAGATAGCCAAAGAAAAGTTAAGAGCAAAAGGCCGACATGATAGATTTGAGCTCATGTCAAAGGACAAGGATGGTAAAGCATTGTTTCAGATTTGGTGTGAGGAGTGTGATTGCTCTTATGGTCAAGGGGGTCCTGACACTTTGTATAATTACACACACTCACACATCAACTCAGCATCCCATATGAGGATTATTGGGTTATGTGAGCAAGAGAGCCATAGAAAAGACAGCCTTGGTTCATTGGATGACATTATGGAATTAGGAAAAGAAAAAGTAAATGAAGCAATGTTGGAGGTTTCAACCTTTGCAAGTGAGAGTAATGTGGTGTTTCAACTAGTAACAGAGACTATTGGAGATTATAGCACTCTATCAAAAGTCTATATAAGCTACATGCTAGATAACAAGTGGATACCACTATTTCCAAAGACAGGATCTCTACGACAATGCATGATTGAGCATATGAAATCCAAGCTACATATCACAAAGGCTAGTGGCATTGATTCTAGTAATCAAGTGAAGAGGGCTGGTGGTCGCCCATCCAAGGTGACAATTATAGATAAGAAGCAAAGAGATCTAAGTGGTTTTTTCAAGAAATGTTCCGCTAAAGGTAAAACTCACATGTTCTAGCTGTGTTTTCCATCAGTTTTGTATTTTCCAAGTGAACATTTTTTCTTATGCTCTATTGTAATGTTTTCTTATAGACAATGACACCTTGCAAACTGCCAATGCATCACGAAAGCCATCAGGTATTTCTCATATGCTTCTATTTTCAATCATTATTTTTGATTTTTTATAGAGATGTTAGGTGTAGCTAGTCATATGGCTTTTGGCTCTCTCTCCATTAGGCAAATTTTCAAGCTTCTATTTTCAATCACTATTTCTGTTTTTTTATAGAGATGTTAGGTGTAGCTAGTCATATGGCTTTTGGCTCTCTCTCCATCAAGTCTATTGGGAACTTAACAGATTCCTCCTTTGCTCATAGGGAGTAGCTTGCTTGCAACCTTGTGTTGGGGTTTTTGGCAAGGGTCATATAACTATGATGGGAATGTGGTTGACTTGAAGCCCTTTTTGGATGATAGTAAGGGAGGTGGCAAATGGCACAATGAGCCAGCAACTAAGGCAACAATTATGATGGGGACAACAGAGTTCATTGAAATTAATGGCACTTTCCGTCATAAGGATTGCAAGCGGATATGTTTGGAGGGAACATACTTTGATAATTTGCAATGTGGTGCATGTGCTACTATTCCTAAAGAACGAGACTTTCGCATGCGAGTGTATCGACAAATTCGATCTTCAGACACTCGTGGATCAAGAGACACAGGAGGTGGTAGACGGTTAGATTATTTGACTCATTTAGAGTTATTGAGAGTAGCAAAAACAAAGTCCACAATGGTTCGGGTATTGAAGAAGGAGATAGCATTCACAAGAACTGAAGTTGTTGCATTGAGCGTGAAGGTTAGAAGTCTTCGGGAGAGCACTATGGAAGCCATGGTGAGGAAAGATGTTAGAAAATTTTGTCAAGATATAATCAATGCTCATGAGCTAGGTCTATTTGAGGGAAAGAAGGCATTGTGGAACTTCTTTGTTGACATTTCACAAAACATTTCAAGAGTAGGTCAAGGGAAGAGATATTCCAATACAACAAAGGAATTATTTGAGACTGTCAAGATATGGGGAGGGACAAGGTTGCATAATTTCTTATCACTTAACCTTGGAGGTCCACACATGTCCACCACAATGAGGTCCACAAGAAAAGCACTTTTCTTTCGAACTGGTTTACAAGAGGATATATTTCAACATGCAAGAGAAGTTTACACTTGTCACATGATGAAGAAAGGTATACCCTTGGGTAGTGTGCCAGTTCTTCTAGCTGAGGATGAAACAGTTGTGAAAAGAATGGTGAGATGGGTGGCACGTGATGATAATTTGGTTGGCTTTTGTGGTAAAAAGCTAGAACACACTTGCATTCCAGACTTTGTCGTGCAAGTTGGTGATGGTCAAGATGGATATCTTAGAGTTGTGGACGCTTTTCAACATAATGTGATTGCTCATTATGCAAGGGTATTGATAGTGAATCCTCTTCTTGAATTCTTGCCAAAGCTAGTTATATTGGTGCAATTGACATGTAATAGGTTTGATTCCATGTTTGTCAGAGAACAGTGGGAGAGCATTCAGCTTTCTTGGAACATTTTTCTAAGGGATGTGGTAGGTCCATTGATAGGACATGCTTCAGATGGGGATAGTAGGCGCAGAAAGTTGATGTTGCAAGATTACTCTTCTTGTCAAGGTCCCAGGTTGTGCATTCCTTGGAAGGGTTGGCCCTTTACAGCACACATCACATTTGATGGGAGTATCAGTGGTTTGCATGATCAAGACTATATCCATAATGGAAAGAAACTTATCAATCCTTTGGATAGTGCATCTAGAAGGTTGGTACTTGGTAGAGAGCTTGTGACTTTGAATCATGTAGCAATTGTATATCAATTATTCAAGGTTGATGAACATGGCTTGCAAGAAGGGGATATTGAGAGGAAGGATAGACAAAATTGGAGAGCTGCACAAAGGATTGCTGCAAAGAAAGTACAAAAGTGTTTGAAGTTATTACAAGAAGGCTATGGTGCTCACAAAGAGCGGACATTGGGCACACGTATGTACTTATCAATAGTAGCATCTTACATTGATATTTTCTTATCACCTACCTTAGACTTGTATGGTCGTGTGAAAGCTGCAGGAAAGGTGTCTTTCTTTTTCAGGTATGCAGAAGTTGCTACCATTGCTATTAGTGATATATGAATAAAGGATTTTGAACGTATTTCCAAGGTTGATGTGGCTAATACTCATGGTTCTTTCTATATGTAGGATTTGGCGCATGTGGATCACTAAGCATGATGCATACTCCCTAAAGCAAAACTTTATCAGTAGAGAAACATTCATTGACATTCAATTGTCATGTCACTTTGTGGTTCTCTTGATAAAGACCTTTAGGGAAAAGCATCCTCACTTGCACGTACCCCTTTCTTGCACGGGATCGGATGCATGTGAGAATTTTTTCAGCAAGGTGGGTGGAATGGTTCGGAATGAAAGATGCTATGATGGCTTTGATTTGCTGAGTAGTACCGGAGCACTTAATAGAATAGCAGAGTTTCAAGCAGGTTCAATTCTTAAATTTCCAGCAGCTCATTCTAAACAAGAAAATATATGGGCTACTTTGGAAAAGGAGAATGGCACTCCTTTGGCCAACCTGGGAGACTATGCTTGTGTGAGTAGTGACAACCATATGGTATCTGCATTGAAAGAGGGATTATTAGAAGCAAAGGCCATAAGTGAGACACTTGGTATGCACGATGAAACTTCTTGGAATGACTCATGGGAGGAGGGAGATCTCTTAGAACTCTTCAACCCTAATCTTGAATATGTGGATGAAGATGAATCATTGGATGATGTTCTACTTTTAGATGAAGATAATCACTTTGATAGTGGTGTTCGAGGTGATCTGGTGGATGAGGAAATTACTAGTGAAAGTGAGCTTCGTCATGTGATTGATTGTCTAATTGATGAGGAGGAGAAGGTGGTTAGTGAAATATCGCCATTTGTTGAAGTGGATGGGAAAGCCATTTCTAAAAGCACACTTGTCAGCCAATTGAATGGAAATCCCACACTATCTAAAGATAGATTAACAAGGGTGAAAAGTGGAGTGTATTTTTCTTTGGAGAAGAAGGCAATGATTCATACAGGAACATGTCTTGGTATAGGATCTGATTGTGCAGTATTGTTTGAAAGCACATCAATAAATGCAAACAAAAAGACAAGAGGAAAAGGAAAAGCTGGGAATACTAGTAAGGGTGCTGTAAACGGCATGTGGTACCTTGGAAGGGTGGCAAGCATGAGGAGAAAGGTTGGAAATTGTCTAAAAGAGACAAGAGGCCCCTTTGATCTATTGGATAGGCCTTTGAATGTTCAAATTCATTTGTCATGGTATCAACAAGCAAAGGGAACTAGGACCTACACATATGACCTTGTTGACAACCAATGTGTGGATTTGGAATCTATAATAGCCTTGGCCAATCTCAACTATGATCGACAAACAAAGAAATACCATCTTGATGAGAATGACTACAAACTTTTCAATGAATATGTGCAGGGCAGAAAAGGTACATTTTCTATTTTTTAAATTTTTGTAAAGTTTATCCATTTTGAAGTTGTCCCTTCCCTTCCCTTCCCTCCTTCCTAGTCCATTTGCAGCCCTACTGCTCCAATCTCTGATGTAGATGAAGGGAACATATGTTTTTGTTAATGTGCTTTCAATCCTTCTTATCACATAGGGATCCTAGGTTTGCAGCATGTAACTTGACAGGGAGCTTATGTTTGTTTTGTAGGATAAATTTGTTGGCAAGCTATGTGGCATGATGCAGCATTTATGAGAAGATGCCCATAGATGTGTCAATGCTAAACTTATGGATTATAGACATGGATTGTTCGGGTGTTACTCTTGTTTAATTTTTAGTTTTTCTAGTAAACATTCAAGATGCATTTTATGTTTTCTACTCTATCAAATTTTGGTTTAGATTCATGGATTGTTCAGGTGTTACTCTTGTGTAACTTCATATTTGCTGCTATTAAACATCCAAGATGCTTTTCAGCTTTTTCATTCTAGTGTTTGTTTTTTAAGGGAGAAGACACTTGTTTATGTTAGTGTGTAATCATTCTTATACTACAGCTTTCTAGCTTGTCCGCCCCAATAACAGTGAATGTAGTTGCTATCTACACTATTCTGAGCAGGTTTAGAGACTGTTGCCAATTATGGGAAAGGATTTGGAGCTGTTTACCTCTGTATTTGGCAATACAACATTCAAATTAGTTCATGTTTTGCAAGTACAGGTCTGCATTGGAAGTTCAGTGAGGTTTGTGCATTGTTTAACCAAGCATTGGCTAGTGGGTTAATGTGATTTTGTTGGTGCAATACCATTCACAGCATGTGAATCAGTGGAGTTTATGCATACATCTAAGATGGTTCAGAATCAAAATCCGAATCTAAATTCGGGAGACGTGTTTGAAGTTTTGGCCTGGGAGGATAAATTGAATGGAACCAAGTATTCCATGTGGAGTTTTATGGTGAATAATGCGTTAGTTGGTAAGAGTATATGGGGCTATGTTAGAGGTGATGAGGCTTGTCTTGTAGATCTAGTTATTGCTTCTGCTACACCTTTGTAAGGAGGTAATGCATATGATATGTAGCTAGCTTCGATAAGGCCAGCTACACCTATTGCTCCCATTGAGGATTAGAGGAGATGGGATTAAGGGATGCCCAAGCTATGCCACTTATAGCCTTGTCCATTAAAAGGATCATCATACCTCGTATCTGTTCCTCCAACATACTTGGAGAATATGTATTGGGCAAGGAAGGAGTCTAGGCTTACTTGAAAAGACATCTTGATAGTATTTCAAGAGCTTTACGTATGGAAATACATTGGTGGATATGTATACTCTTTGTAGATGTACAGCCAATACGTATGCAAAATGGTATAATGTTGCCTTGGTTAGCATGTCGATGTAGGTGATTAGCATGTAATGGATGTAGTGCCAACAAATGAGTGCTCTTATCATCACTATTAGGCATGAATCAAGAACATCTATTTTGATAGATGTAACTTTAACAAATGATGTTATCATCATTATTAGGCTTGAATCAAGAACCACCATGCTAACCATGTATGGTAACAAGTGTGCGGAGGGTGTGCGGAGGGTGTGCGGATGACAGATGGATGTTTGACAAAATACGATAGCCGTCTTATAGTCTTGTTGTTTGACAAAATAGGATAGCCATCTTGACGTAGGTTTAAGGAAAGGGGGGGGACACTAGACTTTTTCTTGTACCTTATAAGCTTAAATAGGGGTGTTTTATAATCCTACATGGATCTTAAATAGGGGGTTTTCTTGAAGTTCATGCACGCAGGTGACGTCCCCCTTTAATGAAGAGTGAATCCCCTGGGCATGAGACAAGCACTGTAATTTGAGGCTCAAGAGTGGAAATTGTTCAGTGTTATTTACCTTGCAACTATGTTCTCTCTAAATTTTTCTCGAAATCCAAAATACATTATTAGAAAAATGTTAGAAAAGCCTCATAAATAGCAACAATATATTTTTGGGCAAAATTGATTCAGGCAAAAAAAAAAGAAAAAAGATTGATAATAACATTATAATTATTCCACTCAAGATAATATATATTATTTGAAGGTAAGGAGAGCAGCTTGAGATGATTTATCTATTCCACTTAGGACAATATATATTATTTGAAGGCAAGGAGACCATGAGACAATCCATATTGATTTAATACAAAAATAGACTGATAGTTTTATTAAATGCCACTCTAACTAATGAGAAGTCTAAAACACGGTATACGCATATAGAAACATACATATAAGGTTAGTGATGCAGGGAAATGATGCTATCGTCTTTATCCTTGTTATTATGACTACTACCCCTTGATTCACCATTTCCACTGCATAAAGCTTTGGGGTGTATAAACCATTGTTCTACAAAGACACAATTACAAGCATAGTCACAAAGCACAACTTCTTACTACTAAGTAGCCTATAATTCCTAAATACTTACTTCGGCAAAATCTTAATGGATTGCTATGCTTGTGTTCTGTTGTGTAGGAGCATAATTGTACTCATCGATGATTGGTAGCTAACCACATCGTTTCCTGATACACAATTTTTTTTGATTAAACCATACTTGTCTAAACAACAAATATTTCAAATCATAATAAATTGTTTACTTACAAACTATCTATAGAACCATGCTTTAGCACTCTCAGGCTGGCTCATTCATCTCATGACCCTTTCCCCATGCTCATCCTCCACCTCTACGAGACAACTTTGGTACAACATGCTCTAGAGTGCCGTATAAAGGCAAGTTTCATTAGGCAAAATATGGACTCTCATTTTTTCCCCTTAAGCATTTCCATAGCTTGTCTCTCTAGAAACATGGGCTCATGGTGAAATTTTTGCAAATAAAATCAAAATTTCACAGAGATTTGCACATTTGGAATCTACTCATCGAGACCTTTCCAATTTGAGAACTTCTCGAATAATTAAAATTTGGCGAATATTGGACATTTGGAATCTTCTCATCGAGACCTTTCCAATGATATATAGCATGATGGGAAAATTTTTGATTTTATACATTTGAATCTACTCATCGAGACCTTTTGAATGATATATAGCATGATGGGAAAGTTTTTTATTATTCAAGAAGTTCTGAAATTGGAAAGGTCTCGATGAGTAGATTCCAAATGTGCAATCTCTGCAAAATTTTGATTTGATTTGTAAAAATTTCACCGTAAGCCCTTTCTTCCAGAGAGATGAGGTGTGGAAATCCTTAATGGGAAGAAATGAGAGTCCATATTTCACCTAATCTCACATAGTCCGGTTTATAGTGTAATTTCCTAGCTAAAATATAAAAATCTCACTTTAAATCTTAGGTTGCCTTTAATTTTACGAGATGAAATTTGTATGTTTTAATTATAAATCCCAGCATTTCTATGATTTTTAGTGATTTTCAAGGCTAACTCCTAGCTAAGTCTAAGAGATACCTCTAATTTTAAGGGCTGAAGAAAACATTTTTTCTAGCACTACTCTAAAACAGGTGTGGTAGCCAATGTGCTACAGGTTTGGGACATGGTGTAGGTGCAAGAGATGTGATGGTGTAGCTGCACAAGATGATGTACATTGTGGCTAGTGTGAGACGACGTGGTGCATTAGTGCCACCACTCCAACTTCTCTTACAATAGGTGTGGGACATGGTGTAGGTGCAAGAGACATGATGGTGTAGCTGCACAAGATGATGTACATTGTGGCTAGTGTGAGACATGACGTGATGCATTACTACCACCACTCCAGCCCCTCCTACAACATCCATGCTGCCATGGCTCCCACCACCATTACGTGAATATGTTGAATGGGGATAGAGTGAAGTGTTGGTTAATGCATAAGCTCTCTAATGCATGTGATCTCTCATGCATTCATAAGAGAACTCTCATGCAAGTTCTTGTGCATCAGAGAGTTTGAAATATTAGAGCTCTCTTATATATAAGAAAACTAGAAGCCCTGTGCACAAGAGAGGTCATTGTTGTGTGCTTTAACATTTAGGCGAAATAATCACAATAAAAAGATGGTGAGATAAAGAAAAACCTTGTCGTTTTTCCAAGGCGGTAGGTTAGTGGATAATAAATTGCACTTTTTATAGAAGGTTTTGGGTTCAAGTCCTCTTAGAAACACCTTATGTTGGGTGTGTTCATGCATAGGTGGGCACGTAGGTTACCATTTTGTTATAGGTATATATTTTATCATATTTTTGATGCTTAATGATCGTAGAAAAATATGTGTTATTTAATGTGTGCAGAAATCAACTTAATGGAACGTGCGAATGTGCACAATGTTATTGTATGTGTGAATGTGCATAAGGTTATTTTATGAGTTATTTTTGTTGTCCACGTGCCAAATGTTTGTACAAATTATTTCTGCACGCTTGTGCATGGCGTTGCTATATTCCTAGTACATATGCTAAAAGAGTTTTGATTATTTACACTTAGTGTGTGAACAAGCTCTAGTGCTTGAGCTATTTTTGTAAAAAGTGGAAAAAGCAAAGTCCAATTTTGTATGCACAACTATTAATAGTTCCTTGGGCTATTTATTGAATACAAGTCTCGAAATACTCATGTCGTGGAAGTGGAGCTACATGCATGAGGAGGGAGATTGCACCCAATCTTGTGTTCTTTGATTTTATGCTCTTGAGTTGTGTTATGGTATCTATGGTTTATTTTTTTAATTTTAAAAATTTGTGGATTAATCAATTTTCCATGTACCTTGGTCTTATAATAGTGGTATGAGAACACGAAAAAATCATGTATTGAATTTGGGTCATGGAGATTTGAAGAAGAAAAATCAAGAAATTGATTTTTTTCCAAAGGTTATTGGCTTGGAACAAATTTTTGAAGGCTTTTTAACAAACTCAAAATACTTGCACGGGAAGAGGAAATCTGCAAAAAGCATGCAGCAAGGATACAAAGACTTTGGACAAAGACAGAGTTCATTCAAAAATCGAAGAGATAAAGAAAGAGAAATTATGGAAGACCTTTGGGCAAAAGAAGACATGGTAATGTGAATTTTGTACACCCTTGGATATGATTGAAGATCAAGGGCAAGGAAAGAAGGCGGAAAACCACAAGTGAATTTGACCACCCTCTTCAAGCAAAAGTGGTTTTCATGGATTCTCAACCTCTTTCTAATCCGTCCATATGGATGAAGTCTACAATTGAAGAGGAGGATTGGGCTTAGCTTTTGGATTGCTAAACCACTAAGCAAATTCTATAATGGAGGTCTCTCAAGTTTTCTTCTTCCTTTCTCAAGCAATATACGCTACGTTGGTGGTTTTCTCCTTTGAAGAGCATTTAGAGAATCTTATATACATATATAGTTTCCAATTAAATTTTTACTCTCCCTCCACAATTCGACGCGACAGACATCAAATCATGAGGGCTTCTTTTTTTTCCCTGGCCAATGGAAATGAATTCAACCTGAAATTTTTCTTTTTCTGATGTGCGTTGGGCACTTTTGGCAGCCGTGGGGGAGAAGGTTTACAACAAGATTACTAATATTAAGCTTATACTATTAAAAAGCCTTTTTCAAAAAAATATACAGCAATCAACGATTTATTTTTCTCTTCTCCCCATCGTTGGTGGACAACCCCACTGGCTATGGCTTATTATTATATAAGCTTTGATTAAAGTTTTTAAAATAAAAACTTTAATTTTTGGTTTAAAAATCCCCTTTTGCGTGGGCAACCAACCATCAAGAAGTTTATTTTATTTTTTATTGTTTTAAAGCTTAATGTATCAGCTTTAAATCTCGAAAGCTTCATATTAGAAAACCTTTTTTTTTAAGAGATCTTATAAGCTTTGAAAAGCTTATACATTTTTGAAGCTGAAAGCCTTCATAGCATACAAATCAAACCGCCTTCATTTTTGAAGCTGAAAGCCTTCATAGCATACAAATCAGACAGCTTTCAAACAGCCGGGAAAATTCTTAAGGATTCTTCTTTAAAATTGGAAGTATTTTTCAAGCTCTATGGACCATGAGGTAATAGCATAAACTTTGGCAAATCAATTTCCTATGTCAATAATTGTACCTTGTTTATCATTTTTGTACTTCAAGTCGACACTTTACAAGCTAAGTATCAACACCTGTAAATTATTGTATGGATATTTTGTGTCTTGTCTAACCACTTATTTTACATCTCAAGTTAATAAGCTTCGCATAAGAAAAGTATTGTAAATATGTATATATATAATTTTGATTATAATGCTTAATACATGTATTTTATTACAAGTGTATATTTTCATAGTTCAAACTAAGTAATAACTATACTTTGTAAATTTTATAAATTAACAATTAAAGTTTGATATTATATTGAAACTAACCTGCAGATTAGTATACATAAAATGTCTGATGATTTACTAGTTAAGTATTCACCTTATGTAATTTGATTACTTGCATAAAATAAAAATTGTTATTTGTCAATTCGTTTTCTTCTAACTAATATTTTGTAGTCCAACCTAAGTAAGTTTCTCCATTCTCCATAATTTTGACCGTCAGTATATGCTTTGCGATATTTGTGTCCTTTTAATGATGTGTTTTGTAGCAAAGCTATACGACACTTGCAAGTATGTTGCTACCCTAAGTAACTTAGAAAATAATTCCCCCAGTATTTCTATGTAAGCTTTATCTTTTAGATAGTGATTCGAGTACTTTCCAAGTAAGCTTCTTATTATTATCCTTACAATAGTGAGCATGCTTTAAATATAATCTTATTGTATTGAACAAGTATAATATTTTTAATTCAATTGTTAAAGAAGTTCATTATTATAACAACTAATTTTTGAGGTAAATCAATTTCTTATAATATTGTTGGAAAGTCTCTTTTTTTGTGGTTTTGAATACAGATAACCACTTTCATAGGAATTTGATCATTCGACAAATTCGTATCCTTTTTCATATCCGACTCTTGAGGTAACATATTTATTTCATTTGATTATTTAACACTTTCTGGTAAATTTCAAGGAGAGTTTTTATGCATTAAAAGTAGAACTTCTTGAAGGAATTGGCCCCTCCATCTTGAACTATTCTTTATGAATTTTTTACCATGTATTTGTCTCGTGGTATGGGACACGAGATGTGAAGGATTCTGATGCATACTTATCTCTAGATTTGTGTGGGATAATTTCTAGTGGTATGGAACACTAGAATTTATTGCACATAGAAGTCCTTAACACAATGTCTTTTGTCATAATTAAGAAAGATACTTGAATTTATGTAGTATACGACAATTGATCTCCTTTGCTCGCAAATAAGCAAACACACATCTAAAGGTCAGTTGCTTATCTAAGTAGGAGGGATGTTACATAATGTCCACCCTTTAGTTGTACGAGGACGCTCGGACGCTAGTGTGCCATCCTAGTGAATTGGTATCATGGGTGACTCCACATGAAATACTGATTACCTAGTAGTATTGGCATAGCTTGAGACCATGCTTGAGGGGTGTCTATTGTTGAGGTGTAAAAAGTAGTGCCTTGCTTAACAACTGTATTGTGGTCAAAGTGAAACAAGTAGACTAAGTGCACATGGTTGTAGTGAAATAAGTGGTTTATACAACTGATGCGCCATGCTTTTGGAGTGTAACAAATGGTAACTCACACCATGCTAGATGATGTGTATATAATGATACTCTTATCATCGTGAAACAAGTGGTGAATGTATGTTGTGCTTGTTTCTATCAATATTTCATATTGGGATTAATTGTACAGAAGGGCCATTAATTGCGATATGTTTATAGAAATGTCATATTGGGATTAATTATCAATTAATTGGGATATGCTTACAGAAATAGGTGATCAGCAATGCGTGTGTTGTGCATAAGGGATCTTGTCTATATCATATTATTATTTGTGATTTAATGATGAGTGCGAGGATCACCAATTTAGGTGTCGCATGAGTTTTCTTGTTGCAGTCCATGTTCACCCGAGTCTCTAAGCCATGCCTTCGTGCCTCTGAGCCATGTTTGGTCAATGAACCTCTGAGAATGTTTGTGGTATTGCATGTCCATAAGAACCTCTAAGCCATGCCTAATTAGAGCCATGTTTGGACCTTTGATTTTACCTTGCAGGTTATGACGTCGATAGCTACAAGCATAATGTTGGTGTTGTAGCATTTTCTTCTACACAACTGAGGACAGTTACTTCCTCAAACGGGAGGACTGTTACACGTATATATTTTATCCTATTTTTGAATGATCATAGAAAAATATACGTTGTTTAATGTGTGCAGAAATAAGTTTAATGGAATGTGTGAATGTGCACAAGGTTATTATATGTACAAATGTGCATAAGGTTATTTTAAAAGTTATTTTTGTTGGCCACCTGCCAAATGTTTGTACAAATTATTTATGAACACTTGTGCATGGCATTGCTATATTCCTAGCACATATGCTAGAAGAGTTTTGATTATTTACACTTAGTGTGTAACAAGCTCTAGTGCTTGAGCTATTTTTATAAAAAGTGGAAAAGAAAAGCATAATTTCGTATGCACAACTAATAATAGCTTGTTGAGCTATTTATTGAATACAATTCTCAAAATACTCATGTCATGGAAGTGGAGCTACACGCATTAGGAGGAAGATTGCATCCAATCTTGTGTTCTTTGATTTTATGCCCTTGAGTTGTGTTATGGTATCTATGGTTTATTTTGTTATTTATAAATTTGTGGATTAATCAATTCTCCATGTACCTTAGTCATGTAACACATCTGCACACCTTAGGGCTGTCATCATTCAATCGTTATGGCGCTTGTTTTTACCCTTCTTTGTGGCGATGTACATCGACATTAGTGTGCAATGCTTGCCCTCCAAGCTCCTTAGGCCGTTATCGTTTGATTGGCATGGCACTTTCTTCTACCCTCCTCTCTAGCGATCCTTCATCGACATCAGTGTGCAATGCTTGCCCTTTAAGCTCACACTCTAGATTAGAGATGATGGTTGCCATGGACATCAAAGATCCCCGCTCAACTTGCGATGCCCAATTCTAACAAGGTGTTCACTCCAATCAGTCGAGTGACTAACATGCGGGGTTCATCCCATGGCTTGTCCACTGCCTATAGAAGTGGCCAATATTGGAACGTTAGTATCCCCTTTTGGTACTCGAGGGTGTGTGTGGTGAGTAGTATGGTGTGTGTAGTAGCCAGGTAGAATTCACGTTTGCACTAGGAATGGAATAAGACATCATGAGTGGGAAAAAAAAGGAACAGCCTTGTCTAATAAACCCCCTACCATTGAACCATCTAAAAGAATACTAAAACAAAATCAGGTTAGAAATTGTTGGAATAGACAAATATTAAAATATACATGGATTTTTAGACAAATATTAAAATATACATGGATAAAAATCCATGGAAAGGGGATTTTGTCACAAAAGACCAACAAACTCTACTATAGTGAAGCATTATTACAGTATGGCAATGACAACATCTAGTTAACTAGACAATTGTAAATTATTATCAATAGAGTCTTTCTTTCTTGTATGAAGCCATGTTATTTAGGAGAGGTAATTGTCTAAAAAAGAGGAGTAATTGTAATACTCTCTCTCTTTCACACACACACACACACACATATATATATATATATATATATATACATATATATTAAAGAGAGCGGCATGAACGTCGCTTACGGTGGTTTAATACACGAAATTACGAACCCAGCTCACACAGTACTACAAATACGTTCTCCCTCTCTCTCTCTTGTAGACATAGGTTCTCTCTCTGTCTGTCTATCCACAGCTTCACTCTCTCTCTTTCTCTCTCTCTCTCTCTCTCTCCCCACAGCTTCACCTTTCTCGTGCTGCGCATATCACGTCGCACTCATATTACCAAGTTTTCTTGCCACAGAATTCAGCAAGTTGCTAGCGTGATAATGCTCCCTGGATTTGCAAAACAATGTTTGCAGCTAGATTAAGCACCTTCGATAAGATAACTAACCATTCGGTAATTGTAATTACATGCACGCTCGGAGGATTAGCAACCTTACGGAGAGGAATTGTTGAATTGATATGCACATCTCATGATAACTGGCAAACTTGAACCTCGATGATTTGTTGTAAATAATTCATTGACAAGATTTTTAGTGAGGAGATTAAAATCTGCTTGTGTTATTAATTGGTCGCAACGAGCGTATTATCTTATCATCATTTATGAAGATGAGAAGCTGCAAAAGTATGCCTTGGAACGAATTGGCCAGGAAAACAGGTGAAAATGAAACTCAAATCCAGCATAGATCTAGCTAATTATGATCCTCTTACGCTGTTATTAAGCGAATTAATAACGGTTCTAAAGCAATTGAAGGCGCTATCACTAGCTATAATATATATACGGCTTATCCTATCTGATCATCTCCATCTTGTCGTCTCTTACCCTTCCTTTTTCCTGCAGGCATGCAGCGCTGTGAACAGTTGCAGAGGCTGAGATGGATCAACTACTTGAAGCCAAATATGAACCGAGGGAAGTTCTTGGCTGAAGAAAAACTGAACCTTCAGAAGGTTTTTGGCAACAGGTTTTCTCCTACCACGTCATTTTGCAGCAGAAAATACCCTACAATTGCAAAATTTCAGCCATATCCCTGCATCCCGAGATTGAAATCACCCATCAATGTAGGTTAGAAATTGCTAGGTCTTGCTATCAGTGTCCTCATATTAGAGTCTCAGGTTACTTGACCCGTCTCAATAAGTGCCCTAGGTTGCTTGCTAGGGCTTGAAAATTTACCTATCAAATCACAAGCTGCCTTCGGTCATTTAAATAATCATCTCAGAGTGTGCTTTCTAGGGTTTGGCAAAAGAGAAGAGTTAAGAGAAGCTAATCTTATGGTGGCCATTGTAGGGCTTGTTAATCCAATCCATTTTGGCCATTCTAGGGTTTAATACTCATAGTGGGTTTTTTTGTGACTAATTAATATATTAATATAACAATGCTCATTCTTGATCATGCGGAAAAGCCCTAACACCAGCTGGGAAGAATCTAAATGACCTGACATTTTTTATAACTCAATGAGTGTACATATATATCACAACTTATTAACTTAGATTAATATCTATATGTATTTATATTAAATTATGAATCTATCTTACCCAGTTAAATAGTTAAATGAGGGGTGGGTTAGCTCATGTTTGGCAAACTAACAGTATCTAACTGTAATAACACGCTCGCGCGTGTATATATGTATATATATATATTCTGGGGTATTTGGCAAACTAACAAACTAACAAGGTTGATGAGCTGATTTTATGTTCTAGGGTTTAGACACATCGCCTTTATAAAAAATATATATATATATATATATTTGGTTTTTTTCCCGGTGATGGGTTTTCTCTCAAGATAGGCCCACCGTCAATAAAGCGCATGTATTCAACGCAGAAGCCATCGCCAAAAACCTGAAAAGCTCCATGGCTCCTGCTGCTCATTAGTTAGCTTCGCATGCAGCGTGAACAGGCCTTTTTTGCAACAGTAACAACAACCACAGCGTAGCTCTGATCATTAATACACTCATGACGGGTTGTGCACCAAACGGCATGATTACATAATCAGCAAAGCTCAATCCCACAACCAAGTGTGCCATGCGTGGAAGATGAGGCTCAATTAACTGCAGGCAAACAATCATAATCATCCGCATCATCAAGGGTTTATTAGTATTGATTCAAAACTTGATTAGTATTGATTAAGAGCTAATAATCGCTGCTCTTTGTACACATAATGCCTACTTGGTATAACGGCAAAAAGCTTCGTGATAAGGTTGTTAGTGGTGATTGCAACGCCTCTAGCAGCAAGGAAACTACTACTCTTCACACGTTTATGTATCAAAACACAACAGCCTGCAGCTCCCACACCACCAGAGGGCCTTGAGCTTGTGGGTTGGAGTGCTGCAGTGAGCAGCACTTGATCACAGCCTGATCAAGAGCTCATACCAAGCGAACCATACCAACAACATGCACAACATGACCATCAACGACCCACACGAGCAAACTCATTTCATAGACTTGCAACATACACACGCATCTGGAGTTCTCATGTAAGAACATATAAGAAAATAAAGAACAAGCACAAAACACACACACACACACACACACACAGCCTTGCATCCCAACTTCTCATGCACTAGCTGCCCTTGTCCTTTTCTCATCCCACACGAGCAAACGCATTTCATAGACTTGCGACATACACATACGGCCTAGCATCTGGAGTTCTCATGTAAGAACATATAAGAAAATAAAGCACAAACACAAAACACACACACACGGCCTTGCATCTCGACTTCTCATGCACTGGCCCTAGTCCTTTTCTCATGTTGACATACATGTTCTCCTTTTGTGTTCTTTTTTGTAGTAGCTTGAGGGAACAAGGGCTTGGAATTTCTTATTAGAGTTTTTTTTCGAGTCTGAGTCTGATCAAGCTTACATGAATCTTATGTTTAAAGCATTGAATATAGCTAAGGTATTTTTGTGTGAAATATTTTGACTTCATGGATTGCCTTGTCTCGAGAATTATCATCGATATGCCAAATTCGCTCCTAAATTTTGGACATCCTTTTTTGAGATAGTTGGAACTTTCACTTGATTCAACCACAACTTAATATCCTGAGACCGATGATGATCAGATAGAGAGGGTCAATCAAGTTACTGTTGAAGACAATCTTAGAGCCTTTTGTGGTCATGAGACAAAGAGATGGTTAAAGTATTTGCACCTGCTCTGCCAAGTGACCCAAATCGAAGCTATGAGTGCTCCCCCTTGATTGTACCTGCTCGCCTCGTTCCCCCCCCCATCGCCTCCCCCTTCCCTCTCGATGCTAACATCTCTGTTCGCCTTCGCCGCCCCCTTCCCTCTCACTTTCGCCTTCGCAACCCTCCCTATGATTGCCTTCACTGCCCCCTATCTTTCGTGTTGCCTCGCCTTCCTTCTTCTCCCCCTACGCCTTGCTCCACCCACTACTTACCCCCATCCTCCCCCTCCCCCTCCTTTTCCCCCTTGGTGCCTTCGCTGGGGCGATGTCCCCTCCTTCCCTATTTCCCTCTTCAACGTGTGTCCCTCCTCCCTTCCCTCCCTTTGCCTTTCCCCTTCGGCCTATTCCATCCCCGTCTTCCACCTTGTCTGGCTTTGCCTCTTCCTTTCTCACCTCTTCCTCTCCGAAGGAGTTTTCTCAATTCTTGGGCATCTTCATTTTTCAGCAAACTTCGGCCTCTTCCGGTCTTCATCCCTTAGGAGAATTCCATGGCAGCCCCTTTGTCATCCCCTACCAAGGCCGGTGTCCATTGCCTATCTTGTAAAGGCCATGCTACTTAGGAGAGGTGATTTTCTGAAAAAGACGAGTAATTGTCATACATATATATATATAAAGAGAGTGGCATGAAAGTCGCTTTATTGATCTGCACACCATTTGGAGGTGGTTTAATACACAAAAATTACGAGCCCAGCTCACACACACTACACATAGGTTCTCTCTCTCTCTCTCTCCACAGCTTCACTTTCTCTCTCTCTATCTGTCCACATGTACAGCCTTACCTGTGCATATCACGTCGAACATAGGGCCTCCCGCATATTACCAAGTTTTCTTGCCATAGACCTCACCAAGTTCCTACCGTGATAATGTTCTCTGGATTTGCAAAACGGCCTATGATAATGTTTGCAGTTAGATTAAGCACCTTCGATAAGATAACTAACCATCCGGTAATTGTAATTACATGCACGCTTGGGGGATTAACAACCTTACGGAGAGGCACATGTCATGATAATTGGCAAACTTGAACTTCGATGATTTGTTGTAATAATTTATTGACACCATTTTTTAGTGAGGAGATTAAAATCTGCTGGTGTTACTAATTGGTCGCAAGCATATTATCTTATCATGATCTTGTCGTCTCCGGCAGAAGATGAAGATGAGAAGCTGCAAAAGTACGACTCAAACAGGTGAAAATTATGCTCAAATCAAGCGTAGATCTAGCTAATTATGATTCTATTTATACGCTGTTATTAAGCGATTTAATCACAGTTCTGGAGCAGTTGAAGGAGCTATTACTAGCTATATACGGCTTATACTATCTCATCATCTCCGTCTTGTAGTCTCTTACTCTGTTTTCAAAGGTTCCTCTTCCTTTTTCCTGCAGGCATGTATTGCTGTGAAGCCAAATATGAACCGAGGGAAGTTGTCGGTTGAAGAAAAACTGATCATTGTGAACCTTCAGAAGGTTTTTGGCAACAGGTTTGCTCCTGATTTTGCAGCAGAAAATACACAACAATTGCAAAATTTCAACCATATCCTTTTTATCCGGACATTGAAATCACCCATCAATAGGGTTACTAATTGCTAGGGCTTGCTATCAAAACATGCCCCGGGTTACTTGAACTGTCTCAGAGTCCCCATATTAGAGTCTAAGGTTACTTGAACCGTCTCAATACGTACCCTAGCTTGCTTGCTAGGGTTTGAAAATTTACCTGTCAAATAACAAGCTGCCTTTGGCCATTCTAATAATCATCTCACAGAGTGCTTTCTAGGAATTGACAAAAGAAAAGAGTTAACAGAAGCTAATCTTGTGCTAGCCATTCTAGGGTTTGTTAATCTAATCCATTTTGACCATTCTAGGGTTTAAGAATCACACTAGCCATTCGAGGGTTTTTTGTAACTACTAAAAATGTTAATGTAACAATGCCCATGCTAGGGCTTCTTGTTAATGTAACTCAATTTGTATATATATATATATATATCCCAACTTATTAACTTGGCTTAACTATATATATTTGTACTAAGTTATTGACTTAGTATAAATTAAAGGCATAAACCTTAGGACACAAAATAAAATAAACAAAGAGAGATCACCATCAACACAAGATTGGATTATTGAATCTCTGCCTGGGAAGAGTGTGGTCCTTGTACCACCACATATAATTATATGTATTAGAAAAAGATTGCTTTTCAAAAAGATAACTTCCAAAAACAAAGAACAAGTGCATTTGCATTTATGAGCATGCAAGCTCTATAAAAAATATAGCAAGCAATAATATAAAGTCTTGGACCCACCAAAAGTATAAAATACTATTTGGTATGTACAACGGTATGAGGCCTTAGCCTTATAAAAATATTGATGTCTACATATGAGACTATAAAAGATATTCATATGTCTTTGAAAATATCTCATAGTGGGTCCAATACATGTTCCACCCGCGATTAACACATAATCCACCACTCAATCATTTCCTTTATCTAAAAAAATATTAGTCAGTGTACACAGTTGATTAAACACATTAATCCTAACTATATCATACCAACGTACATAGTTGATTAAACACATTAATCCTAGTAGACATCATACCAGTGCACACATCTTGATTAAACACATTAATCATGATAGAGGATATAAAAGACACATCCAAAATAAAATATGATGAAATGAAATAATGGACATCCTCATAGAGGTTATAATCCCTATTGCTTAGGTTGCAATTGACCTCAATTGCATGGATGGTATGAGTGGATGAGATTTTGGTAAGATCAAAAAAAGTTTTCTAGCATCCATTTGGCATCTTCAATAGTGGGATGATTCAAGATATTTGAAATAAGTGTTACCTATGCGTGTAGTGTTGTTGGTCTCATGGTCATCAATGATAAAATGAGGTATAAGATATTCTTATTGTATAATGTTAATGAAAGCTCCATAAAATTTATAAGATGATTTTAGCATATGTTACTTCCTTGTGTGCTTAATTTTTCGTTTCATTAATTAATTAATATTTTAGAAGGATATAAAGTGAGACTTTATTTTCAACAGGTTTAGGCATACCTAGATCATTATAAATACGTTTATGTTCACAATTACCTTCTTGCTCGAGAGAAAAGTCATCAACCTGATGATTGACTCGTGGAGAAAAAGATGTCAAAGAAGTGTGAAATCTTGATTCTAAAATTGCCTTGAAGCTTTGATTTAACATACAAAGCAATCTTTGAGAAATTATTTGAAATTGCCATCTAGCTTGTAGTTCTTGATGTTCTTTATTTGCTCGAGATGTAGGACTCTGGATGTAGCCCATCAAAAGAAGTGTCAAAGAAGCCGAAAAATGAAGGTCATTGATGACATGTTTGCTTTGAAATCTTCAATAAAATCCTTGAGCATTTGATTTAATCTTTATAAAAGCTTTGAGGAAGAAACATGAGAGCCTTTGATGCCCAAAATTGCCTTTAAAGATCTTGTGTGGATAAAAAAGAAAGTCTTTTGAAATAAGCATCTTTTTAAAACTTTTAACTCTAAAGCTTCGTAACATCAGCCATCTTTATAGAATATAAAGCTTTATCTTGTGTGTTATAAAGCTTATAGCAAAGCTTTTTAATTTAAGCTTAATAACAATAAGTTTTTGATGAGGATTGAAGGCTTTTTCTATAAGCTTTTTCTAATATAAAGCTTTCTACATAGCTTTTTATAAAATACTTTAAAGTTTAAAGCTTTGAAAGAAATGTTTTAATATAGAAGTTGAAACAAAAGCATAAGCTTTTAATAAACAAAGCTTTAAGAGCTCGCTGCTACAGTGCTCAACCCTGAAGGCTGAAAACGAAGTGAGAAAATCGTCGAAGTGAGAGGAAAAAAACGAGGGATGCGGCCAAAAAAAGAAAAATAAGGTTTCTCTGGGCAGCCAAAAAAAATGCAAACCATTTTTTTAAAAATAACTATATAAACTACAAAGGCTTTAACGCTAGCAATGGGCTGGCAGTAATAAAAAGAAAGAGTACATGCTTATAATCCACCCATCAAGGGTAGGTACCTAATGAGGCCCCCAAGACTTGAACACAAGACCTTGGGAGTAGAGACCAACGCTAGCTATCATCCCAGTGGGGCCGCCTCCACCTCACGGAGGCTGGGTGTGTGTGTGTGTTTCTACCTTCTTCGAAAAAGAAGAAAAAAAAAGGGAAAAAAAAAAAGAAAGAGTAAACAACAAAGACATGCATAGAAAGAGAGGAAAAGAAATGAATGCTACTTCTTCTTTTTTCCCAAAAATTCTTGAGAGATTTGAGCCCTTGAATATGGATTTAGTCAATTTGATGGGGTTAGCAATTAAGTGATTAGAGGATTAAAGCTCTTGGCCTGTTGATCAAATCCATACTCCTGGATTCTTGAGGACGGTGGTTTTGCAAATACACGGGTAGTGGTTTTGGTTTTTGCAAAGGTGGTTTTGAAAACTTAGATATCAAACACTAGCCCTTGATTCTCTTCTTGATCCCATGGCTCACCACAAGATTCCCATAAACCATTGAACCTTTGCCCAAAGGTTTTTTAATGTCCTTCTCTTTACACATTGGATTTTTTATCATATCCTCTCTTTGCCCAAGTGCTTGTAGCCTTGCTGTAGCTTTTTGAAGGCCTTTCTTTTTCCCATCATATTTATCCTTGATTTGTTTGAAGCTTTGGTAATTCCACAAAATCAAACTTTTCACCTTCTTTGCACCAAGTAAATTGAGTAAACCTTGGTTTTTGAATTTTTCTTTAAAACTCCTTCTCCTTAAGTGGTCCAAAGCTCTAATACCACTGTTAGGACCTTTATGGACCTTGAAGAAGGAATTATAATTTCTCAACACAAAAATTAGAGCATAACATATATTTGCACAAATCAAAGACATAAACCTTAAGAAGCAAAAGTAAATAAACAAAGAGAGATGGAAAATAGAGTAGAGACCACCATTGACACAAGATTGGTCCCCTAGGATGAGTGTGGCCCTTGTACCACTCACCCATATTTATATGTATTAACAAAAGCTTACTTTTTAAAAAGATAATTTTCAAAAACAAAGCACAAGTGCTTTTAAGTTTATGACCATGCAAGCTCTACATAAAATATAGCAAGCAATAATATAAGAGTCTTGGACCTACCAAAGGTAAAAAATATTATTTAGTATGTATAAACGTATGAGGCCTTATCCTTATAAAAATATTTATACCTAAATATGAAACCATAAAAGCTGTTCACATGTCTTTCAAAATATCTCATATTAGTCCAACACATGTTCCACCCGTAATTAACACATAATCCGCTACTCAATCGTTGCCGTCGTCCAAAATAATATTAGTCAGTACACACAACTAGTGATTAAACCCATTGCTGGGCGAAAATCGACCCCCCCCAATTTTTTTTTCATAAGCTTTTATTAAAGCTTATTAAAGTTGGTTTTTTTAATGAGTTTTTTTTCATTAACAAAAAAGCTTTTGATTTTTTTCAAAAAAAGCTTGAAAAAAAGCCTTAAAAATAGAGAAAATTTGACATTTGAGAAAAAAAATCTCTGAAAATTTTTGAATTTTTTCTCTTATTTTGGCTTTTCATCTTCTGGGAAACCTTTTGGCTTTTCGCTTTCCTGAAACCTTTTGGCTTTCCGAATTCCGAAAAATCTTTTGACCTTTCGGATTCCGGAAACTTTTGACCTTTCACATTCCGATTTTTTTTGTCTTTTCATTTTCCCGAAACTGCTGGCTTTCCGTATTCCGGGAAAACCATTGGAATTCTGGAATTTTTTGACCGTTCGTATTCTTATGCATTTGGGGTAAATTACAAATTTCAAAAAACTCTTGAAAATTAGACAAAGGTTATTTTAAATTTCTAGAAAATGTGGGATTGGTGTTTGGCATGTGGTGTGACCATTCAAACTCCTTTAAAAATATATTTTTTGACCCAAAAAACTAGAAAATCCATTAAAATTATAAATTTTCATTGGGTTTAGAATTGTCGGGTGGAATTGGAAATTTCATGAACAATGGGATTCTTAGGAAACATGAGGAATATTCTAGAAATTATTTTTAGAAATCCTAGAAATTGGTATTTTTAAAAATATCAGTGATATTTTGGAAAATTTAATTGCTAAAAATTTTCTGAAAAAATATAGGTTTGAAATGCCATAAGATAGCTTTGGTGGAATTCAAAATTATCGTATTTTGAGGTCCTATAAAAAAGTTAGGAAAAATTAGAAAAAAATCATGATAATTCTTTTTCTCAAGAATTTAATATTTTCGAGGGTTTTTTTAATGTTGAAGTACATTTTCTCATTTTGACATTAGATTGATGCGGGTTATTCACATATTATTAATAGGATTGTACCTCGTATTAGTAGTTATTTCTGTTTGGATTAATTCTAAACAATGTTTTCATGATTTTTTACCATTGTTTAACCATTTTTTTTGGACATGTTCCTTAATTTCTTTTGATGGCTATAATTTACGTTCAAAGTGTGTTTCACCTTTGACACTTTTCCATGATAATTTATTTTACACTTGTTTAAGTGTGGTTTGTGCTTAATTTCTTAAGCCTAAGACAAATTCTATCATGGGTTAGTTGATCGATTTGTTTTGGTGGATTTTATTGGATGTTTTCCAAGTTTTATATGGACTCATCAGGTTCTGCCTTGTGTCTAGGAATTTTTTAATGAGTATTACACACATGTGTTTCACTTGCTTACTTTGGAGTTTTGTTTGAATGACATTATGTTCATATATAACCGGATTGATGAGTTGGCCACCACCAACTTTAATGCTTCTTTTGGCATGATTAATGACCATTAGATGGCATGCATTGATTTTTATGATCAACTATGGTTTTTATGGATTTGAGGAGCTTCTATGCTTTTATCCATGGTTTTATAAGGATCTTTTGATCTTTTGGATAATTTCATGTGCTTTGAAGATAGCATTTGCCTTCATTTTTTGCACGTAATTTTGGACTATGTTCCTTGTACTCTTGTACATATTCCAACTCGGATACCTACTTGCTTATGTATCTAGGTGAGTTATTTTTCTACCCTAACTTTATTGTTTATTGGGTAGTTATCATTAGAAAGGTGCAAATAATTCAATTTCTTTTCTAATGATGCACTCGGAAAGAGTCATTCTTTGATGTAGTCTTAGGTATATAGAGACAGGTTTAAGTATGTGAAAGTCTAGGATAAGGCCATCTTATTCTTTCTATACAGGATTTTATTCATTTTTCCAAGATGGCATACTAGGGAGTTTCAAATTGTTAAGGTATATATGGGTGGTATCATGGTTGTATGGGACGTTAGTGATCCCTCACATATATTATCACTTCTAGTGAATTCAAAAAATGAGATTGTCTTTGAATGTTGAGGTCAACATGCTAAGTGATGTAAGCAAAGCAACAATCTTGAGCCCAAATTATTCCATAAGATGGAATAATTTGGGCTCAAGATTGTTGCTTTGCTTACATCACTTAGCATGTTGATAAGATGGAATAATTTGGGCTCAAGATTGTTGCTTTGCTTACATCACTTAGCATGTTGACCTCAACATTCAAAGACAATCTCATTTTCTGAATTCACTAGAAGTTATAGTGTGGGCATTCTCTAGATAAACTTCTTTTATCTATGCCCTACATGTATTGATGAGTTAATCTTGTCGGCATTTTCACTTGTTGAAATCTTTTTCTTTAGAAGTTCAACGAGTTTATCTTGTTGTGTTCGGATTAAGGAAATTTGGATTTTTCCTTTGTTGGCTTTTCTTTCTCTAGATCCGTACTCTAGGTGATTTATACAGTCAACCTGATGGTTTACGGATGAACATATGTGACTCATCGAGATGGACATATGTGACTCGTCGAGATACTGATGACTCTCTATGTTGATATGGGTAACTCGGGACGTCGATTATTCCATGTGTAGATGTGGGTACGTCGGGGCACCGATGAATCCCTAGTTCCTGCTATTATAATGCCATGTTTTCCTACTTTATTCCAAATGGTTTACAAGGAGGAAATTACTTTGAGTATAAATTCCTATGATCATATGCAGTCTGATGGGCAAACAAGGTGTATGAATCAGATTTTAGAGGATATGCTTCGTGCATATGTCTCTAGAAAAACATCAAATTGGAAAAAAATATCTTCTAATGATGGAATTTGCCTATAACAATTTTAAACATACGGCTATTGGTTTTAGTCCGTTCATGCTTATGTATGGGTATCAACCCAGGGCACCTATTGATGTCGGTCTTAAGGACATCGAGCTTGATGTATCGAGGAATTTCTTGCGTGATATGCAAGGAATGCTGACCGAAGCTCGGGATTCTATCAGGCGTGCTCAGGGATAGGGCACGGTTCTATGCTGATAGAGGATGCTCAACTTGGTCTTTTGAACCAGGAGTGTTGGTTTATTTAAAAGCTCCTAAAGATTCTCAGACTTTGTTAATATAGAAAAATACTCGAATTTATCTCTTAGATATTGTGGTCCATTTTGATTTATACATTGGATTGGCACGGTTGCGTACGAACATAAACTACCTCCCCATGTTAGAGTTCATCCAATCTTTCATTTCAATAGATTGAAAGGGAAACTGGGAGGTGAGGATAACATAGTTACTCCTCAAGAACTCGTTGTAGTCGAAGAATTATCCTATGTTCCACATGAACCTGATAAGGTACTTGAATTTAGGGAAAGGAAACTTTGAAGTTGACTAATCCCTGAGGTTAACATTAGGTGGAAAGATAGGGAGATAGAGGATTCGACTTGGGAGTCGGTTGATATTGTTCATCAGTGCAGTTCTCCTTCTTTTCATTGCAAGAGTGCAATGTTTTGAGAGAGGGGAAGTATGTTATATGCACATTATGTGTGCATATACTAGGAGGCTAACCCACATTAGGCTTATAAGCATGGGAGCATGGGAACAAGCTCTAGTGGAGCACGGGTTAGGACTAATCTTAAGGGTTAAGGTTAGTCACTTGAGGGCCCTCCTATATAATAGGGGCATGGGGCACACTCAAGGGAGGCTTGGAGGCTTGGAGGCTTAGGCTATGGTCTCTTGTGTAGAGGATCATATCTACTCACCTACCATTTCACACTATAGCTACATGCTATTGGATTGGAGTTATACCTCTTGATGGTATGGGACATCAAGTTAAAGGTATGATGTATTTTATTATATTTTATGTGTGCATCCCTTGGGCTCTCGAGGGTGGTCGAGTAGATGAGTTTATGCATGTTTATGCATAACAATTATCTAGAGAGATTTAGGGTTTTAACAAGAGTGCCATAACATTTTCGACGTTACAAAGTAGGTACACAATTCACACAAGTGCAAACAATGGCTAAATTATATTACAAGATGTGAAATTTACATATCAAGCTCTGACAAGATAAGCCAAAATTGAAATTTACGAATCAAGCTTTGACGAGATAAGCCAAAATTAAAATTTACGAATCAAGATTTGACGAGATAAGCCACAATTTGCATACAATCTATACAATCTCAAACAAAGATGTGAGCCGACCAAAATGTGTATGTACAAGGGGAAAGACATGGGCAAGGCTACTCTATGCGGAGCCCTCACTTAGGATCAGGCATTGGTCCCTCTACAAAAATCATATAAGAATCTTTTTTTGGTATACCAAAACAAGATCTAACATGACAAGGCAAAGCAAGTATACAAATCATAAAGGTAAAGGCTTGCCGCACTTACCATATCTACAATGCAACCCCAATTGAGGTTGGTGCCTTCTCACTCAAGTTTTTTCCAAAAGAAAGTATGTGTTATGGCGGCGAGCAATGTCCTCCTCTTCTCCCGTGCCGGTCGACCAACCACTTCATTCTAAAAGTACCAAAACAACAAGATAAGCATTGATACTTACAAAGTAGACATAACATCAAATGAAACATACAAGATAAGTGTTGATACTTACAAAGTAGACATGGAATGTATCCCAACCACCGCTTCCAAGGTGAGAGCTTCCTATGCTTTTCATTCGGGCTTTGGCCGCATCCTCTTGTTGCTTGTAGCGTTGGGGATTTTGAGCATGCTTTTGCTTCTCCTCATTCCAATCCTTGGTGCCAATGTACCAAGGCTTCTCACCCCCTGCCTTCACTCTCCTAGTGACATCTCCCCACCAATGTTTCATGACATCCACCATGTGGTCCTTTATCCACCTCTTATGGGGATGACATCACTACCGTCGACGACCGCCTTGTACTCATCCTTGATTTAATTTATGACTCTATCTTTCTTGTCTTTATCCAACTTTGGCCATAAAGTTATAAAGTCATTTGCAAAGACAATGTGGCAAAGCTCGTGGATGCGACTCTTTATCTCTTGCCCAACATTATCCAAAACCACATTGCCATTGACAATTATGTAAATTTATTCTCCATTGGGTGTGGGCTGTGTGTCGAAACATCGTGATGATCGCAAGAGCATTGAGTGCTTTTGGCGTTAGATGGGGAAGGACGCTCACATGGGGGCGTAGACCCATCCGTGTCCCCACTTGAACAATAATCGCCTCCACCTCCACTACTACTTGAGCGTTGTCCTTTGTGAGTGGACGAGCGACCTGAGGGAGGGGTTCTAGTGGCTCTTTATGGGGTTTCTACAGGTGAACTAGGGTTAGCGGTGGTGGTGCCTGATGGTGCGACCGGAGTGCTCGCCTCTCTCCCAAAATATTGTTGTGCCATCGCTCTTTGCTCGGGCATGGCTTGTGCTAAAAAACCCATAAATTGGTCAGGCGACATGGCATATGGAGAGAAGGATGGAGAGTAAGCTGGTGTCTCATCTGGAGTGCGAGACATGTTTCTACACACACATAACAAAGCCCACATGGACACGTACATTAGAAATCATAATATAGAGAGCAACCTAGCAACCTAGCTACCTTGAGTCACTATCTGAATCCACGTCAAAAAATGTGCCGTGGGCATGGGCCGCAGCCTCGTGGGCCACATTATGTCCATGGGCCTGGGTTAGAGCCTAAGGCAAACTAAATCTCTACTATAGCATCCACATGTGTTGCCCTAAACTCTACATCCTTGGTGGTGGGGTTTAGCCTCCGAAAGCACTATCTCCATAAAGCAAACTCTACCAGAACCCATGCCTAGAATTTCTCTCATGTCTGTTGCTCCAGAGTAGTTATTTGGTCCACCAAAATGGACCCTTCACCACTAGGCCCTACAATACCACTGGACCCAACACCCCCACCTACTCACATAGGTTGTATGCTTGCTCTCCTTGAGGACTCGTCCTCGTTAAAGGCCCTCTTGATAGGCTCTTCAAAGCCCTTAGGGAGAGTGTCCAATCAAACGTTTCCAGCAAGTCTCTCTAGGTTAGCACAGCCTGGTGGTAGAGTGAGTGATTTATCTCATGGTGTTCAGTGCCTTTCCTCTCTATCTGTGTCTTGATACTCTCTCTCTCTCTCTCTCATATATTTCTCTTGATCTACTTGATTGGTGGTAGCAGTTCAGTGAATGTGCAACAATGGATGTTTCTTTTGTTTGATCAATGATAATTAATGTGGCACACTTGTTACGGTTGTTTTACTTGTTTTTAGTGTAAAGCGAAAATGGATAACATGTTTGTTGAAATATACAAGTGAATAGGGTGTGTGTGGGAACAAGCTCTTGGATAGAGGCTGTAAAAGAGGAGATGTAATTGTGAAAGAACCTGTGAAAAGGTTAGGAGAATCTACTGGGAGAGAATAATGGGTAGCATGAGGGAATTTAGGAGTGTGGAGATATTCTGGGAGATATTCAGGGAAAAGAGAAGAGGTGGAGAGAATCAGGCAAGAGGTGGAGATATTCTGGGAGTGAATCATGGAGAAATCAATGGGATTTGATGCTTGATGTAAAATCTATAAATTGAGGCATAGCCCTAATGAGAATTTGCTGGTTTTTGAGTATCCATGCCTACATTAATCTATCTGCTAATTATTCACTAATTACATCTTAATCATTTCTTAATCACTTTGTTAATTATGTTGATTCTAGTGTTTGATCCACCATAGCTCATCATTATGCTCAAATTTCAACATGGTATCAGAGCCATGCCTAGAATCAACCAGATTTATGAGCCCATTAGTGAATTAATCAGGATTAGTAAAATAATTAGCAAAAAATCAATTTTTTAGTAAGCTTTCACTCTTCCCCTTCACCCCCAGCCAGTGGAGGACTCTATTCTCCATGCACACTCAATATTAGGCTATGCCCTCTTAGCTTAAGCTAGCCAACACCCCTAGCAACAAGCACATCAAGCGGCGCAGCAAAACGCGAAGGCGTTTAGGAGAAATCGCCGTTTTCTTCAGCGCTATTTTTTCTAAGTAAAATGCAGATCTACACTCCATCAAATCAAATTGAGCTAATTCCTCTTGGCACAAAGGGTAATCAAGCATGCTCTACAAGCTGGTGAAGACAGAAATCAATTTCATCAAGTCTACAGAGAGATCCAAGCTCTTCATCAAATATGCAGGTGACTTTGGTAAAACAGAGATTAAGCTTTCATTATTTGGTCAAATCTTGTGTTTCTTGGCTTAATCCTCTACTAGACTCATTGCTATTGATGCCTTTGAAAGCATTTGAGCTCATTTGAAGTGGAAGGCACCAGATCTGAGCTCCCCGCATACTCTGTTTTTTGCACACAAACCAGAGCATTAATTTGCTAATCAATGATTAATCAGTGCTAATCACTATACTTTGGTGCAATTGAGGGTTCAAATTAACCATTAGGTATCTGATACAGATCCCTATAACTTCATATTTCAAATCGGAGTTGGTTTGATATCCCAACCATCCCGTACAAATTGGTTACCCTTAATTTAGTGTAATTTCTGGAAAATTGTGCTGATAAAATTTGTGAAAATCATCATTTTGCATTCAACCCTTGGTTAATGCCTGCAAATCTCATTCAAATACAAGATTATTCACAGCCAGAGTTGCATTTGGAATGTGCATGAGAATGAATGCTATACGCATTATGTATTGGGCACATTTTATCAGTGTAAAAATGGGAACAGACACTGCCCTTGTCCAGATTAAGGCAAGAGGTAAGACCTCCCGCATAAATTTGGGTTTTCATTGCATAATGACACAAGATGAACATAAAAAGCCCAAAGGAACTGTCAGCAAAACATTGAAACATGTTGCTCACATGGAGCAAAATGACCTGACGGACGAGCTCATGGCCCCAGCCATGAAAGAAGAAGAATATCTCTTCCCAAGAAGAGGATCCACACCGAGAAGAAGACCTGAAGGAAGACATGGACACGAGAAGAGAAGTTGCCACAAGAAGAGAAGCTGCCCCGAGAAGACTGAAAGAAGAGACGGACGCATGGAGAGATGCTGCCACGAGAAGAAGACTGAAGAAAAGAGAAGATGTGAGGCTCCAAAGAGTGAGGAGCCATGTGAAAATCTCTGAGAGAGAGAGAGAGAGAGAGCCCACAACCCAATGTAACCTGCCCCAATAAAGTAAAACCACCTCTGAGCCACCGATGATGTAGGCCACGTGGTAGATGTATGTGTGAGCACTTTAGTCAAGGTCGCGGGCAACTATAGTAAGCCTTGGACACATAGAGAGAGAGAGTGTCAAGGACTATGGGTTTAGGGATCTGAGGCACTGGTCGCGGACTGTCAAGTAAGGGGAGGCAAACTTGATACAGGGTCCAGTTGTGCTGAGATAACTTGAGGGGAGGAGTAGACACTGGTCGCGGACTACCAAGTAAGGGGAGGCAAACTTGGTATAGGGTCTAGGTGTGTTAGGATTATTCACTTGAGGGGAGGTGTTGAAATATACAAGTGAATAGGGTGTGTGTGGGAACAAGCTCTTGGATAGAGGCTGTAAAAGAGGAGATGTAATTGTGAAAGAACCTGTGAAAAGGTTAGGAGAATCTACTGGGAGAGAATAATGGGTAGCATGAGGGAATTTAGGAGTGTGGAGATATTCTGGGAGATATTCAGGGAAAAGAGAAGAGGTGGAGAGAATTAGGCAAGAGGTGGAGATATTCTGGGAGTGAATCATGGAGAAATCAATGGGATTTGATGCTTGATGTAAACTCTATAAATTGAGGCATAGCCCTAATGAGAATTTGCTGGTTTTTGAGTATCCATGCCTACATTAATCTATCTGCTAATTATTCACTAATTACATCTTAATCATTTCTTAATCACTTTGTTAATTATGTTGATTCTAGTGTTTGATCCACCATAGCTCATCATTATGCTCAAATTTCAACAATGTTGATGTATTGCTTGATGTTGTTTTCAATACTATTGTTTGATATTCTGTTTTTGTTCTGTATCTAAAGATATTTGCTAGATTTGCGACGATGGCCACCATGCTCTCCACCGAAGAGCGAAAGATCATCTTGCGAGCCATTCGCACAGAGGCAGTTATCATAGTGTCATAATGTTTAGAAGAAGCTCTCAGAAAGACTAATGAGTGAGATATCCTCATGAGAGACCTCATCGTGCAGATCTAGGAAAATGCACAGCATCGTCTCAGATGCGAAGGCAACGCTGAATTGTGTGAAAGACGAAAGTTAGTCGACTTTGACTACCAGCAGCACAAGATACGCACTATCTTTGGGAGTATGCGTTCGGCATACGAGGATCTCAGAGATGCCGCACCACCTTCTACCGACATACGCCGTCTACAACTGTGGGACGCAACATGGAATGAGCAAAAGTTGAAGAGCAAACGTATGAAAGTTCTTTCTGCAGACACACTTCCCACAAAAAAGAGTGCGCATCGCCCAAGATATAGTCGCTGCATCATCCGGACAACTGGATGTGATAGGGACAGGCGCAATCATGCGTACCATTTTCAACGAGTGATGTACACACCTTATCGGCGTTTTGCACGAGGCCTTGATCGAGGGGCAAACAATAGGGTCAAGAGCTTTTGGCACAGTGAAGGAGTATAAGGTCCAGGGCATCTCATTTCTTCCAGAGCACGTTACTTTTTGCGGAAATCTTTACAAGGGAGAAGGCAGCTCAAGATTTGAGAGCTTTCAGGCTGAGCAGGGCATGCAGGTTCTACACCCGTCCATCATGCGATGCATAGCCTTCACCAAGGAATCGCCGTGGATCACTATTTTTTCGTTATATAACGGCGGCTCACTGGGTGACACGCTCTTGAAGGTGTCTTTCAGACATAGTGACTTTACCAGAGCGATGTACCGCTTGGATCAGGGATGGAAAAAGCCCCCGCCTGCTGACATACAATTAAGCCAGGTGGTGCAGCTCGCTCAGATAAAGGAGGTGGTTTTGAATATGCCTCACATTATGCATGCCCTGGTGGATGGCCTAGCAGCCGCACACATGGCTAGCATCATCATTCACACTGACCTACATCCCTTCAATGTTGTGCTAGATTTTACAAAGGATTTAAAAGCACGCATTGGTATCATTGACTGGGGCCTTTTGCTGAGAGCGCCCAAAAAGCGAGTATCGCTCAATTTTGTATTCGAAGCCAGTAAAAATCCAGAAAAGGTGGTAGAGGCTCAAGCTTATGTTCGACAGGGAGCAGAACAAGTGACCATGGATAGCTCTAGAGATTTTTGATCCTCTCTTGGAAGATGCATACACTCCTGCGAGCGATGTTTTCGCCTTGGGATATCTATTAGAGGTGTTATATGACTTTTGGAGGAAAGTGCAGGAGTTGTGGATGGGCGGCAGTACTCACGACAAAGCCACCATGGACGCAATTATATATAAAGTCAGAAATTGGATGTGCTTGCCTAATCGTGATGAGAGAAAATCTCTCTTGCACAAGTAGCAGATTTTTTTAGATCACTTAAGACTGAACCAACAAGGGCGCAACGTCCGTTGGTGGAGCTTTCTGTATCTTTTAATCCTATTATGTAATTGAACATGGTGTCCGCCTTACTTTGAAGAATGACCAACGTTTTCTAGTGTGTGCAATGTTTTGAAGTATTTTTATGTTAAGTGCATACTTTCCGAGTCTTTGCATTTCATCTTTCATCCCGTGGTGTTTAAAATTAAGTTTTTGAGAATAATGATGAGTTTGTCGTACGTTTTATTTTATATTTCATTAAAAGCCTAAAGTCATCTTTATTTGTCCTCTATTCGTGCAGACATGGGAGACACACAAGCGAACGAGCGCCACGAGCTGGCTAAGAAGTCGTACGAGCGCATGAAATCCCTTGCATACGGATTGACTGCTCGTGAAGTGACTAGAATGGCGTGCCGGTTGTCAAAATGGGAAAACCCTTCTTATGCCCAATGGAAAGACATCAACAAGCCCAGATGGCGAGATCAAGAAGGGAAGGTGGAAGGTGTCGTGGTGCAATCAAGACGACATAAAAAATAATGCCGAATGAATATTCTTAGAAGTGTACGGTCGTCCTCTCCACAATGCAGACGCTCCACTGTATTTTGCCAAGATGCTGTATGCCCAATTTGTCCTACAAACGCCTGTGGACTTCGCTTCTAGAGAGGTCACTGTCAACACCCACGATTTGCATGAAGAGACAGTGACCTTCACAAGAGAGGAGCTTGCTCTCATGGTGGAAGGGGCTGGAACACAGTCAAAGACAACCTAGGGGCAAAGCTCGCAGAGAAGAAGCAAGAAGCAGTGAGATTGTCATCACAGGCCCAAACTCCCCCCCCGACCAACAGAGAGGTTCAAGAGCAGCTCACCCGGCTTAGCCAAGATGTGCAAGGACTATCTGCACGATTAAATCCTATGCGTCAAGGGAATCATATTTCACATTTTTTGATGCATTCTGAGCTTGTGGGGGCTGCTAGCCGTGCTACTAGTTCCTCCACCTCACAATGTCCCATGTGCTACAAACCATTCGACGGTTGGAGCGGCCACTATGTTCTACCATGTGTCCACATGGTGAGACAGATGCTTGGTGAGACAGATGCATAATGTGTCCACATGTGCATTGTGCGGCATAGGAATTAACCGTGGTATTTATGCTATGTTCGGTATGGCCAAAGAATACAAACCACCGCCGGGGTCACCCTCTACTACTCCTAGTGTACTTCGCAATCTCTTTCAAGACGAAAGCTAAATATACAAACACTTCTTGCGTAATGGCAATATTTTTGTAATGACAAATTGTACTGACAACTTGTAATGACAAATTGAAATCTTTCATTTGAGTTGATTATTCATATAATGAAGTTAATTTTAAGTAACTTCAAGTTCCTTCTTCCCCTATGTCAACATCGTGCTCTAAAATCCTTTCACTGTCTACTCTCCCATCTGCTTGATTGAGCTCATCCGAGTCAATGCTCAGATTATCTTCTATCTCAAGGCTAGTGCACAACATAGGTCCAACGTCAAAGTGCTTGTCTTCTACATCATCACAATCATACATCCATCTGGGCATATCTTCTTCATATTCTTCGCTTTCAATGTGTCGCAGGGTTTTTTCATTGTTGCAATACATGTAAACAAGTTTATCAGCTCGGTCTGTAAGAAGTCGATTGCGAATAGTGCTGTGAATATATTTGTACATGCTCTAGTTTCTTTTTGAGCCTGAGTTCGAAGAACACTGGCCTAGAACCTTCATCGTCGCAAGGTTGCGCAACAAAGCATAGTGCTCACCACCATTCATCATCCCCACTTCCATGCAGGTTGCTCTTTAGCCATTTGTTGAACAAGGGAGTTGGAAAATAGACCTTCTTTCAATCGAAAACAGGACATCTCTTTTATACATTTTACACGATCATCAACATTGTCATAAAAAGTGTTAACCACTCTGTAGAAATCCTGAACCGCCTCAATGTTAGACATCAAATCCATATTCCAGTATTTAGGATCTAGCATATAAGCAGCACTGTATAATGGTGTATGCGCTCCAATTCATCTGGCATGGAAGTACTTCAATAGGACTTTTCTTTGTCGACTGGAGAATGGTACAAGCCAATGCTTTTCAACCACCGAATGCTCTAATTTCTCAGGACACTCTAAACTCCGCTGGACAGTCCACCATTGTATCCATACTTTTCCAAGATTAGGCGCTCTTTGATCAAGATTTCGTATCGCATAAATAACAGGTATCATTAAGTGGTATGCATCCATTACACTGTTCCACCAGAGCGCCGTCTTTGACTTTGATTTTCTCTTTCACTCTTTCAGTTTGAGTGCTCTCCCAATCATGAAATGCCATACATGTAAATGTTTCACAAACTGCATCTTTGTTTCGAAGAAGCCAAATTTTGATGCATTTGGAGCAAGTTTTTGGCAAAAATCAAAGCATTGATGGATTTCACACTTGCCTAGGTGTGTTGGGTACTCAATTATATCATCAATTAACATTATAATCACTCCTAAATCCCCCTACAGTAGGCGACGCAGGCTGGACAGAGAAACAGGGCAGTTTTTCACTATTTTACTAAGTGGAGGCTCAAATTTAACTCTTGTGCTTGATTAACTTCAAAATTGGTTTAGCAATTGGCTAATATATACACCTAAGAAGAAGGCTATATGATTGGATTGATCAATTATCATCAATGGAGCTGGAAATGAGCTGATTAAACAGGCTGTCTACTGGTTTGCAGAGAAATAGAATCTGATTAATCGATCAATTACTCTTTGGTCTTAAACAATTGGACAAATTCCTTTTACATGGAGTTAGTGGACATCATTGCTAAGCTAATGAATGCCTGGTTGCTCAATTTGGACAAACACTACAAGACAATGCTGCCATACACGCGATAAATTACGAGCGCGTGTATGGTCGCGCCTGTATTTGAATAGAATCGGGCGCGTGTATTTTAGCATTTAAGTTTGCGTGTATATTTGCATTTATCAACGCGTGTATAAACGCGTTTATATACACGTAGTAATACACGCATCTATACACGCTAATATTCACGGATTAATACACGCTATCATACACGGATTAATACACGCCACTATACACGGATTAATACACGCATGGCAGAGAAAAACTGAAGAAAAATTGAATTCCTTAACAAAATTAAAAACTATTTTCTTTAAACCATCTCATAGTACATTACAGTATACATCATTACACAATCCCACTACATGCATTTACAACAATGAAATATATTCAAAAAAATCATGCATATGAGATGATAGAAATGTCATCAATTTAGAACGTACAGTGACAGATTGTTTAGGGTTCGATCTCATCTTCAATAAGATCCATCCTTGCCAAACAATCAACATCAATATCCATTTGATCAATTTGTAAGGCTACGATTAAATTTATTCCACTATCGATATTCTGTACTCCATTGATAATGGTATCGATGTCCTGATCATCCTCATCAACATCACCATCATCCTCAATGGTAGGGTCATTCTCATGATCATGAGAAATGGCATGCTCATCCTCATTATCATGATCATCTCTTATTTCTTGATCATCGATCACAACATCTTCAATGGCATGTTCGACATCATCTTCATTGCGGCTTGTTACATCCTCCATATGCTCCATATCAGTGAATGTATTATACATCACTTTGGAACGTGGTGCAATAGGGATGATGTACCACCATTTAATGTCATGCACCATTGGTAGATAGATAACCTACTCAAATACACATAGTACAGTAATTAATTAGCATATCAAAAGTCAAGGGATACGCGAGCTTAGATATATATGTACATGAAACACATTAGTAAAAAAATGCATACCTGCTCACATTGTTGTGGCAATACGAGCCTATCTTTCTTTGTTTGCCAAAACTTTGTAGAGTCAATAGTTACATATCCACTTGCATGGCATTTTATCGTTGCATCAGGCCCTTTTTCCACCACGTTCATTTACCATTTTACATCCAAAACATACACAAAGAAGTGACGAAAGTCAAGCCTAAATATGTCTTGGATTATGCCACAATAATCATCCATTTTTCCATTAGCTCCCTCAAAGCTACTAATGACACCGCAATCTTGTGTATTTCTCTTTTCATCAATTCTTTGTGTTCGAAAATGCTTGCCTTCACACCATATAGCATTGAACATAGTGCACTGGACCAAAATAGAAGCAATATTTGTGTAAGCAATGTGAATAAATATTAAAAGAAAATCACTTACAACTAATGCAAAACATTAGTTCTATGTACCTTTGACATGCATCCTAGGCCAAGTCTCAAGTTTCTGGGCTCTGTTTTAAAGCTGGGCCACTCATCTTCAATATGCTTCCAAGCAGGAGTGTCTGCGGGAATTCTCCACATGCCATCATCCGATCGAGGAATGCCATGACATGAGCTCTGCTATGGATTTGCACTTGAACATGTGTTTGATGCGAGGAATTATAGGAAAGTGTCGCAAGGCTTTACGAGGTACATCAAAACTCTTCATATCTGTTCTATACCTTGCTTCACCACAAGTGGGACAATGTCGAGCCTCCTTATGCATCCCACGAAAGAGAATGCAATCATTGATGCATGCATGTATGCGATCATAATCCAGTCCTCCAAGAGATGTCACATAGCGCCTCGCTATGTTTCTTGAGGTGGGTAGTCTATTTTCCTTTGGAAGCATGTTTGATAATAGCCTGCATCCAATATCATCAATTATAATTAGTCTTAAATCCTAAACCTTAAACCACTAATTCAAATTTGTAAGTTAGAATGCTTACTTCAATAATGCGTCAAGACTTGCATTGCTCCATCCATAAACTGTTTGTATATTGAGTAGTTCAAGTGAAGCACGTAAAACAGAGAATGTGCACCCTTCAAACACCGGTGTCGATGAAGCCTTGTAAAGATGCTCTTGTTCCATATCATCGTTGTCCATACCTTTGGGATCATCCTTAAAAAGATTCCGCACCATATCATCAAGCACCTCCTCTTCCACAACTTCGTGGGGTGCAAGGCTATTGTCATCCCTTTCCCACTCATCTCTGACAATAGATCCTGAAGCTCCAGCATCATCTCGTCGACGCTTTGCGTGCTGTTAGGGTGTGGTGCTGCATCCTGCTTCAATTAGAGTTTATATATTACAACTCTATTAATTTAATTTGGATACCATGAGTCATTTGAATACCATCAATTTACATCTACTCACCTCTAAACCTGTTTGATTCCATTCTCCATACATGGAGATGTGATTCAAGGTAATTCGACGTGCTCGTACAATGCATCCTTGACATCGATTACACATACATTTGATCCGTTGTCCCAACCACACATCGCGATTACGATGATGCATTGTCTCATCTTCCCCAGAACTGCTTGAAGAGGTTGATGACATCCTATGTACAAACCAGAAAACACAAAATCATAATATGTTTTTAATGAAAGTATAAAAATCGCGTGTATTGATGCGGCTATTTCCTAAAAATTGCGTGTATTAACGCGGATTAACGTGGGTAATTCCTACAAAACGCGTGTATAAACGCAGCTAAAATATCATACACGCGAACATACACGCGTTTATAAACACGACGGTCTGTTTAAACTAAAAATAGCCCGCCTTCCCCAAATATAGATTTTGAACTAACATATCAACACTGCTTTCGTTTTCGCCTCTTCCAACAGAAACGAAACCTAAGTGCAAGGAGGGAGCAGAAAAGGAGCACACACGGGAGGAAACCGAGCAAGAAAGAAGACTCACTTTTTTAGAGGTGATTCAGTTTGTCCTGTGCCTTGTCTCCTTCCTCAGATTTGTTTATGCTATTTGCTCTTTGCTTTTTGGGTTTGTCTCCGTCCTTTTGCTTCTGTGCACACGATTGGGTGAATGATTCTGACAGGGGCAACAATGGTCCTTTTATAAGGACACTTTGTCTTTGTCGGAGGTCGGTCCTTTTGAAAAAAAAATTCGCAGGTCGCGTGTAGAAACGCGTGTAAAAGCGTGTGTACTCTGTCTGCAGAGTCTGTTCACGCGGATATACACGCGTTTCTGGACGGGTGTATACACGCGTTTCTTGCCGGGTGTATACACGCGTTTCTGCACGGGTGTATACACGAGACTGCATTTTCTGTTTCTATGATTTGCAGGCAACACAACTGACTTGAATGATGATATTTGTGTGAGTCAAGAGAGAGCCCATGATGTACATGAAGATTTTTGTTGCAGGTTCTTTATGGATATTCCAGGTTCTTCATCCGATCCATTTGCATATAGCAATTGGCTGATGGAGATGCTGAATCATTTTGGGCGCCATCCTGGTCCAGTTGAGCTTACAGAGTATATGTATGCCCATCTCCCTCCTTCCCTACCTGGTGTCTATACCCCTACCGCGAGTATCCAGGGCACTCCAGTGCCGTCTATTCCTACGAGTCCAACGAGACAGCATGCAGCTTCTCCTCTTCCACGTCCACCAAGGAGACATACCTCGTCCCAGACGCACTCACGCACACCCTCACAGCCACCATCACGTGCTCCCTTAGAACCACCGTCACGTCAGGGCTCACAGCCACCGTCACGTAGACAATCCCCCAGTCGTGACTCCACCCGCAGCAGTAGGAAGAGTGGGAGTGGAGGATGCGACGGGTGCTTTGGTGAGGGAGGTGGGGGAGGTGGGGGAGGTAGTAGGGCACGCGGTGAGAGAGGAGATAGAGGGAGAAGAGTTAGAGGAGACAATTTAGAAGAGGAGGAGATGAGAGAGGTGGAGAGAGTGGTCTGCTATGATGTGACGGATAGGGGCGGGATAGTGATGGATGCGAGGGGGAGGGAGGTAATGGAGTACATGCGTGGGGTAGTATCAAACTCATATAGAAATTGTTTTATTAAATTTAAAGATCAAAATAACCGATTAGTTGGGGAGGTGATAGAGGCTGTACATAGTCGGTATCCCAATCCCCCACATGCTACATTCTCGGATGTATGGGGAAGGACACGAATAAGGGAGATCTTAAGTAATAAAAGATCTCACCTTAAAAAACTCGCGTACGATGACCGGCTAAATGTAGCTGCGGGTGGCTATCCTGTCGAGAAACCTGCCACTGCGCACAAACGTGAGTGGAAGGAGGCAAAGAAACGAGCAGAGAGTGGCGTGAAGAGCAGGCAGCATGTGGAGGCACGACGGATCCAGATGGAGACCATTGGATCTTCGCATTTCGGATCAGGCGGCGTCGAGACATGGGAGGCAGAGTTCGTAAGTATCTTGCCACTTTATTTGATTGTTTACTTAATTCATTGATTCTATGATTGTTTTAATCTTACAAATTCTGTTGATTATGATACAGCGATGGGTTACGGGGAGGAAGCCCACAACCCACGATACTACGTATGCTCGCTGGCATAGTAGACGTGACACATGGGCCATCTTTAGAGCCAAGGGACGGTGTTGGTACTCAATTATATCATCAATTAACATTATAATCACTCCTAAATCCCCCTACAGTAGGCGGCGCACGTTGGACAGAGAAACAGGGCAGTTTTTCACTATTTTACTAAGTGGAGGCTCAAATTTAACTCTTGTGCTTGATTAACTTCAAAATTGGTTTAGCAATTGGCTAATATATACACCTGAGAAGGAGGCTATATGATTGGATTGATCAATTATCATCAATGGAGCTGGAAATGAGCTGATTAAACAGGCTGTCTACTGGTTGCCGAGAAACAGAGTCTGATTAATCGATCAATTACTCTTTGGTCTTAAACAATTGGACAAATTTCTTTTACATGGAGTTAGTGGACATCATTGCTAAGCTAATGAATGCCTGGTTGCTCAATTTGGACAAATTAGATTAAAGACATTAGAGCAAAATTACTACTGGTTTTTCTCAGAACAGAGAAGGGGGTTATGTTGGATGGTGTTGATATTCAACATTGAGGTTGTTTAAGTGTCAATGCAAGTTATGCACACTTGATTGCACCACTACATTACAATTTGGAGCCTCGAAAAGTGCATGAAAACAGGGTATCTTAGACTGCGTGAGACAGTTTATTCTGGATACATACAGGTTGATTTTCTACATCAAATTTGAAGTTTGTTGGCTACTTTTGAGTATCTGGAACACTCGTTGGAGTGTGGTTGAGCTAAGGAAGGCTCATTTATAGATTTGGACGTGTTTGCAAGGTATTTTTGCATTGAGCAATATGTCGATAATCCAGTACAAATTGTTGGTGAAAAGCTAGATAGGAAGAACTTCTAGGCATGGAAGTACAGGATCAAAAGTTTTCTGAAGGGAAAAGATTTTTGGAATCTCATTACAGGTGCTGAGTCAGAGCCTGAACTACCCCGACAACCTACACAGCAGTAGGTTATAGCCCATAAGCAATGGTCAGAAAGAGCATTCAAAGTGTTGCATTATCTGTCTATATGTATTTCAAATGCTATACTCATACACATACACGATGCTGAGAATCCCAAGGATGCATGGGATACATTGGTAAAGTTGTTTGATACACACACACTAGTGCTCCCAAGTCTCAGTTGCAACAACAGATACATAATGTGAAACGGAATAGAAGGAGAATCCATGATTATGTGCAAGAGATAAAGAAGTATGCAGATGCATTGGCAACAATCAATGCCCCCATGCCTGATGATGATTTGGTAGACATTACCTTGCGTGGTCTTGGCAAGGAGTATAAATCTTTTGATACATCTATCTCGGTTCGGAGTACAGGTTTACCAGACTTTGATGAGTTGGTTTCACTCTTGCTTGTTGAGGAAATCAAACTCAGTGATTCCTTTCAGGATGCATCTACTAGCCATGATGATAATGGCAGAAATCAGGCTTTCTATTCGCAAAGAGGTTTTAGAGGCAGGAGGAGATTCGCATCACGTGGCCGTGGAAATGGTCATGGATGGCAGGACAGGTCATCACAACAGAATTTTCAGCCTTCATATGGTGCTCGAGGTGCTCGTGGATATACACCTCATAGAGGCAGAGGTAATCCTCGTGGTAGAGGACGTTGGCAAGGACAACAAACATCTATGCAAGATGTGGAATGCCATTACTGTGGAAAATTTGGTCATATGATGCATGATTGTTTCCGCAAACAAAATGATTTGAGAGGGAGTAGAGCACAACATCGTGGACATTATGCATAACATGGTGGTGGAAATTATGCATCAAGCAGTAATGACGGCACTGCAAATCACTTATTTGCCATGAAACATGTTGTGGGATCTATGACGACAATTTCTAAAAATGATGACACTTGGTATATGGACTCTGGAGCATCAAACCATATGACTTGTCATGGTGAATGGTTTGAGCATATGAAGCCTATGCATGTGAAAGGCTATGTGGAAATAGGAGATGATACCCAGCATGCTATTACACATGTTGGAAGTGTACCATTGGTTATGCACAATGGTGAAACAAAATCTATGTCAGATGTATTGTATATGCCTTCTATCACAAAAAGCTTGGCCTCAAATGGTCAAATGGTGGAACATGGATTATAGGTTCATTTCAACGAGCATGGTTGCTTCGTTGTTGAGGACTTCAAAAATGGATGTAGAGTCATTGCTAAAGGAAAGAAAGAAGGCAGGTTGTTTAAGCTGGATGTTGGAATTCCTGAATTAAAATCAGCCATGTTCTCTAAAAGCAGAAATGTGGTACAGGACATTGATATGTAGCATAAGAGGATTGGACATGTCAATATACAAAGATTAAAGAATATGCAGGCAAGAGGCATTGTTAGTGGGCTGCCTAGATTCAAGTATGATGGGAATATGCATGTTTGTGAAGCCTGTCAGTTTCGAAAGCAGGCAAGGTTACGGTTTCCTGGAGAAGGAAATATGAGTAGCAAGCCACTTGAGATAGTACACAGCGATGTATGGGGTCCTGCACAAAACCCATCTATCAAAGGCAGTTTATATTATGTGACATTCATTGATGATTTCAGCTCATGATTTCAGCAGAATGACATGGATATACTTTCTCAGAGAGAAAAGTGGAGTGTTCGGAAAGTTTATGGATTTCAAAGCTTTTGCAGAGAAGCAATATGGATGTTGGATTAAATGTTTGAGGATAGATGGAGGTGTTGAATACACCTCAAATAATTTTGAGCATTTCTTGAGAAAGCATGGTATAAGAAGACAATTGACTTGCAGGTATACACCTCAGCAAAATGGTGTGGCTGTGAGAAAGAATAGAGTCATTTGTGAAGTGGCCAGGGCAATGCTCAATGAAAGGAGCATTCCAGATTATTATTGGGCAGAAGCATGTGCTACTGCAGTGTATATACTGAATAAAACACCTACAGCAGCCATACATGGAAGTACGCCAGAGATGTGGCTTACAGGTTTTAGACCAGACATTGGACACCTCAAAGTTTTTGGTTGCATAGCTTATGTACATGTGTCTGACGAGAGAAGGAGGAAGTTGGATCCTAAGGCAGAAAAGTGTGTGTTTGATGAGCTTGCTAGTTGGTACAAAGCAAAGGATGAGGGTGTCATTGAGTCACTTGATGCTAATGTGCATGTGAACTTGCCACAAGCAAGTTCTAGTTCTACTTCTATGTCTGGGCCAGCAGCAGAGCAGAGGCTAAGAGTAGCACTATACGTCCATGTGATCAAGACGCTTGAGGCATGAGAGTGTGAGCATTGGGAGTAGTGCTATGGATAAAGGAAAGAAGAAGGTTGAAGGAATTGGAATTACAGGTTATGAGTCATCAAGTTCAGAGAGTTTGGATGAGGAACTTGGCATACCTGTTTTACGCACACCTGGTGCTAGGTAGGATAGATATGTGCCACCACATGCTAGAGTGACAGGTGTGTTCAGAGTGATCCGCATGCATTGCGGAGATCCCAAAGGGTTAGATATCAAGTTGACAGGTTGACATATCGAGATTTTGCTATGCATTATGCATATATGACATCTTTGGTGAAGCATGTGGAACCTACATGCTATATTGGAAAGCATGTATGGGAGAAAGCAATGGATGTTGAGATGGATGCATTGGTTCATAATGACACCTTGCACACCTCTAGGAATGAAGCGTCTATCCATTTTCCATCAACTTTCATATACTGGAATGACCTTCTATGAACCATCTTCTTAACCCAATGCACATTTTCAAGAATATATCCGAGGTGCTTTGGAAAACCATCATAGAAGCAAAGGAGAGCAAGGCAAAATGAGATGATTTACAAGAGGTTGAACGCATGCAACACTTATAGGCCCAAAATAGAGCAGATGGGAAGGTGAAGCTACCAAAAGCACCTTGGGTCATGAGGTGACAAAGGAAGAGCAACGGTGTGTAAAGAAGTGCATTAGTGAGTTTTGTATCCCTATAGGATGCATGCATTGCTTGAAGGGAGCATTTACAAAGGACGATGAGCTTAGTGGCTTGAAGAGTTATGACTGGCTCAAACTCCTACAATTCGTGCTTCCTATAGCCATCAAGGATTACCTCAATGATGACATTAGAGCAACAATTTGCAAAATTGGTGCAGTGGTGCGTTGGATATCAAGGAAAGAGATTAGTAGAGACACATTGAAAGGAGCATGGTTAAACTCCATCGATGCTATTACAATGGCTGAGAAATACTTTCCAACAAGTATTTTAACCATTCAATTGCACTTGCTAGTTCATGTGGTTGATGAAGTTGTTGTGGCTGGGGTTGTCCATAGCCAATGGATGTTTTTTTTGAGAGATTTATAAAGACACTTAAAGGATTTGTTCGTCAAAGAGCTCGTTCTGAAGGTAGTATGGCAACGAGATGGCTTGTTCAAGAATCACTTGTATATATAACTGAATTTCTCAGTACGTCCGATCCCCATATGCCAAGATTATGGACACAAGAAGAAGATGATCGACTAGTTGGGAAAAGCCAAAAGGGAAAGGCCTTGTGAGAATAATGGATGTAGCATTGTGTGAGAAGATCAATAAATTTTGCATCTTAAACTCACATGCTATGGAGAAATGGATCAAGAGATATAACTTGGTGAAGGTTGAAAGGGACCAATCTCATTTGAGTTTTAGAAGGAGACAAACAACCCACACACTACCGTACCCAACAAAACTTACACTTCTTCTAGACTTTCCTTCTGATAAATGGCTCGAGCAAACCATAATGCAAGCTAAACACAATGGTGAATCAATAAGTGATGAGAAGGAGGAGCTTGCATATGGTTGTGATTTCCATGTATGTGAGTTTGAGATATCTATGCATTGTCTTTTATGTTGTACTTTCGTGAATTTATACAATAAAAGTACTTATTTATTGTGCTTGTAGTATGGTAAGTTTGGAGCAATTTGGTCACGCGGATGTCACTTTCGAATAGACATAATAGATAAAAAGAGAACATTTGATTGTGGTGTAAAGGCTAATTTCATGCAAGAAATTCGTTCAAGTGCAAGTGATGGCAATACTTAAGTAGGCATGCTGGATTATTATGGAACAATCCAAGATTTTATCAATCCAAGATATTATCAAGGTCTGATATGCTCATTTTTTATGTGAAATAGTTCGAGTTGGTAACTCAAGGGGTGCAAGTAACTATACATAAAGACAAGTGTGGATTTCTTCAAGTACACTGCACAAAGATATAGACTGACCAAAGAGACACATTTGTGCTACCAGAGCACTGTGAGCAACTCATCTTTGTGAAAGACCCGACAAATCATAAATGGTTGTTTGTGATCCAAATAAATCCACATGGTAAACAAATATTTGAAGAGGTGAAAATAACAGTTGGCGAATTGCTAGATGCTGAGGAACTCCTCCCAGATCATGTGATGGTTGAGCATACACCACTAGCACCTATTGAACAACAAGAAGAACAAAAAGAAGAAGACATAATAGTTGAGGAAGTAGGTGAGGCTCACACAGGATTAAGATCGGGTGAAGGTGTACTCATTGAGAAAATACATCTTGAATGAGAAATAGACACTAGAGATAATCTAGAAGAAGAAGAGATTCAAGCTGAGTATGATCACGATGCATGCTAGAGCTAGAAGAGGATGACAACATGGATGAATTACCTTCTACTATTACAAGACAACCGGTTTCACCAATTGACACAACAATGATGGAGTATTTCTAGAAATAGATTTATTTGGAGCCATGGATCTTGCTAAGGGGACGAGCAAGTTGATGAACTTTAATTTCATTGTAAAACAGAGCACTTTCTTAATTGCACCTAAGTGATGAGGAGGAGGAGCTAGCATTTTTCCTCCTTCAAAGAGGGTGATGGAAGCTCTACCCTCCTCTCTCCCTCCCCCCTCTCTCTCTCTGATCTCTCTCTCTCTCTCTCGCTCTCTCGCTCTCTCTCTCTCTCATAGACACATATGTGTTGAAAAGCAGGTAGAGGGAGAGGAGACACACACACAGGAGCAAACCCTAATGTATATTGCAAACCCTAACCATAGAGGGAAGCCATCTCCCTTCTCACACAATGCATAAAGCCATAATCCATAATACACTAGACACACTATGAGTTGTGTCCACACACATCTAACCCTAGCTAATGTCCACACAATATGACCAGCTGGAAACTTCACATTCTGCTCCAAAGGTGTACTCATAGGCTTACACCCTGTCATGCCATATTTTGCCAACATATCCAATGCATATTGGCGCTACACTAACCATGTACCTGCATGATCTTTGATCACTTCAATTCCAAGAAAGTATCTCAGTTTACCCAAATCTTTCATGTCAAACTGCCCACTCAATGCTTTCTTGACATGCATCACATCTGTACCATGATCACTTGTGATAATCAAGTCATCCACATAGATGACAAGTAAAACAATCCCATGATTTGATTTCTTCACATAGAGTGAAGAATCTGCTGTAGAAACCTGAAATCCAAGAGATACAATATCTGCTCATCTTATCACTCCAAGCACGAGGTGCTTGCTTCAAACCATATAATGCCTTTTTCAATCTACATACATGAGTGGGATACTTTGGGTGTACATAACCTTCTGGCTGTGCCATATAAACCTCTTCTTGTAGATCACCATTTAGAAATGCATTTTTCACATCCATTTGCTGCAGCCATAGCAATGACTGCTCTCATTGTTCCCATCTTTGCCACTGGACTAAATGTTTCATCATAGTCCAAGCCTTGGGTTTGTGCATAACCCTTAGCTACCAATCTTGCTTTGTGTCGCTCAATGGAACCATCAGACTTGCATTTCACTTTGTAAGCCCATTTACAACCAATAACATTTTTGTCCTGTGGTAATGCAACCAAATCCCAGCTCCCATAAGGTCCTCCAATCACTTCTCTACCATATGCGAGGAGACCTCCCTAGAAATCCCTCATGCAAAGGATGGTTATTAGGGAGATACTTCTTGTGGCCCTCGTATACTATCTTCTTTATAGACTTTGAGTACCGAGACTCAAGTTGCGGCCCACATAATGGACATCCATTATACCCTGACACTGAAAGCCCTGTAGAACATCAAAAAAGATTGTATAGCAAGAAAGTTTAAATGACAATCATGACTTAACATAATATGTTAACAAGCTACAGTATTACCAGAGCACTCTCCATAGTAAGGCCAATCTTGCATAGTCCACATAAGTATTCCTCTCAATGTTAGCGCACATCCAAATATCTTGGAAATATCATGAACTTGAATGCCCTCCCATAGAACACGAAGCTCCTCAACTAACGGGGCTAAATACACATCCATGTTCTTCACCTTGTACTTTCCAAGAACTATCAAAGACAATAAAAGATGCCCTTTTTTTAATCGCTAGCCATGGTGGAAGATTATAGTTAACTAGACAAATAGACCATGTACTCCATGATAAACTTCATAGACCAAATGGATTCACTCCATCCACCATCGCTAGTTCGAGTTGAATATAGCGAGCGTCCTTTTGAAAGGCTACCCACTTCTCTTCAATGTGCTTCCATGTAGGGGAATCTATGGGCACACACATAACACCATCCGTGGACCTAGTGTTATGGTGCCAAGTCATCAATCCTGCAATGGATTTGCACTTGAACATTATTTTAATCCGAGGGATGATGGGAAAGTGTCGTAAAACTTTTGCTAGTACACTTTCTCCTTGCACATCTTGTCTATATCTCGATGTAGCACAATGTGGACATTGTATTGCGTTGTTATATTCTTGTCGATAAAGAATACAATCATTTGGACAAGCATGGTGTGTGTTATAGTCTGTACCAATAGAGTGCAACATTGTTTTAACTCGACTCTACGGTCCACTGGCATCTCGTTATCTTCTGGCAATAATTGATGTTTCAATAGGATGTTACACAAAATAGATAGGCTAAGAAAATGCATATAAAGGTACATAACTTAATAATTGCATATGATATCATCACTTACGCAAAAAGTTTTGATACGCTCGTATATCAGACCATCTTGTAAGTTCAATATAGATAAGCAAGCGCATAAAACAGACACATGTGCTCCATGATATAGTGGAAGACAAGCAAGCCTGCTTAGCTCTTTCTCTTCTTGGGAAGCGTATTCCACACGTCATGTGATTTATTCTACCCCTTCGTGTTCCAAACTACGATCTTATGTTCCATCATGTACGGCTTTTATCATGTCATCCATGTCATGTTCTAGTATTTGCTCCGAATCTGCCTCAAGTTCCTTGGATTGTTGAATCACCTTGTTTGTGGGGCTACTCTTGTTGGTCTCCATCATTCACACTGGATATCCATTAGTTCATCATTGTTGAAGTGCACATTGCTACTAATTAGATGTTCTAATCGCTCCACCGAAAATATTCTCCATTTTTTTGTATGATCATTTGCAAATTTGTTCAACGTCGAGCCACTTAGTATTGCGAGTACATGGGCAAAGTGTCTTCTCCTCTAAATCAACTAAAATTTGAGGGTGTGGCGTCGTCCATGGTTTCCATATTGATTTGCAATGGAAACGAATGCTTATTTTTGTAAGGGGATCCTCCCTTAAGTATTTGTGGAGGGTGGAAGTTGGTGATATGGAATTTGAAAAATCGAGGGTGCGCAAGATATGGAAAGATTTTGAATTTGAATGAAAAGTAGTGGTAAAAATAAGCATAAAAAATGTCATGGAAATAATCCTGGAAAAGGTCATTAAAAATACGGTCCAAAAAGGACGCCGAAACCGTGGTCGAAATTAGCATGGGAAATTCTTCTTTTGACGTTTCCACGTTATTTTTTGATGCTTTTTTCAACCCTGATTTCGACGATTATTTTGATGGTGCAGTTTTTTATAGTAAAATAGAGCCTTTTTTGCATTTTTGTAAGCGCACGTGCGTTTTCCTCCCTCAAGCATTAGGTTTGCCTCCTTTGCCCTCACTCCCCTCTCCTGGTTGCATGTGCATGTGTTGTAAGATGTGTGTGTGTGTGTGTGATTAGGGATAATTTTCTTATTTTTTGCTTTGTTCTTTGTTTTGTAGGTTCTTTCTCTCTCCCAAGCTCTTCTCCACTTCCTTACCACTCAAGCAGGTTTGCCTCCTTCTTTGCCGTCTCTCCCCTCTCCTCTTGGTTTGTGAGATTTGTGTGTGTGATTAGGGATAATGAATATTTTTGTTTTTTGCTTTATTCTTTGTTTTGCAGGTTCTTTCTCACTCCCAAGTTCTTCTCTACTTCCTTAGCACTCAAGAAGGTTCGCCTCCTTCTTTGCCCTCCCTCCCCTCTCCTCTTGGTTGTGATGTGTGTGTGTGTGTGTGTTTAGGGATAATGAATGTTTCTATTTTTTGCTTTGTTCTTTGTTTTGCAGGTTCTCTCTCTCTCTCCCAAGCTCTTATCCACATCCTTACCGCTCAAGGAGGTTCGCCTCCTTGTTTGCCCTCCCTCCCCTCTCCTCTTGGTTGTATGTGCATGTGTTGTGTGTTGTGAGATGTGTGCTCGTATTCATGTGTATGCTCTTATTCACGTGCCCATGTGGGCTTTGTTATGTGTGTGTAGAGATATGTCCTGCACTTTAGATGAGACACTGGCTTACTCTCCATCCCTCTCTCCATATGCCATGTCACCTGACCAATTTATGGGTTTTTTAGCACAAGCCATGCCCGAGCAAAGAGAGCGATGGCACAACAATATTTTGGGGGAGGGGTGGGCACTTCGGCTGCACCATTGGGCACCACCACCGCCCACCCTAGTTCACTAATAGAAACCCCACGAAGAGCCGCTAGAACCCCTCCCTCAGGTCGCTCATCCAAATCTCGCAAAGGACAACGCTCGAGTGGTGGAGGTGGAGGTGGTTTTTGTCCAAGTGGCGGGACGGATGGGTCTACCCCCCCACGTGAGATTCCTTCCGCATCTAGCACTAGAAGCACTCCATGCTCACGATCATCTCGCGATGTTTTGACACACACCCCACACCCGCCGATGGAAAAAAATATTAAACAATTATCAATGGCAATGTGGTTTTGGATGATGTTAAGCAAGAGATAAATAACCGCATCCCACGAGCTTTGCCACATTGTCTTTGCTAATGACTTTATGACTTTATGGCCAAAGTTGGATAAAGCTAAGAAAGGAAGAGTTTTTAATCAAATCAAGGATGAGTACAAGCTGACCCCGCCCCCGTCGGTAGTGATGTCGTCCCCATAATGTGGATAAAGGAGAACATGGTGGATGTCATGAAATATTGGTAGGGAGATGTGACTAGGAGAGTGAAGATAGGGGGTGAGAAGCCTTGGTACATTAGCACCGAGGGTTGGAATGAGGATAAGCAGTATGCAAGAAATCCCCAACGCTACAAGCAACAAGAGGATGCAGCAAAAGTATGCAAGAAATTCCCAACGCTACAAGCAACAAGAGGATGTGGCAAAAGCCCAAATGGAGAGCATAGGAAGCTCTCACCTTGAAAGCCCAAATGGAGAGTGTAGGAAGCCCTCACCTTGAAAGTGGTGGTTGGGATGCATACCATGTCTACTTTGTAAGTATCAACGCTTATCATGTATGTTTCATTTGATGTTATGTTATGTTTATTATTTTTATGTTATGGTACTTTTAGAATAAAGTGGTTGGTCGGCCAGCACAACGAGAGAAGAGGAGGACATTGCTCTCCGCCATAACATGTACTTTCTTTTGGAGAAGCTTGAGCGAGAAGGTATCGACCTCAATTGGGGAAACGTTGTAGATATGGTAAATCGACAAGCCTTAACCTTATGATTTGTATACTTGCTTTGCCATTGCATGTTAGATCGTTGTTTTGTATACAAAAAAAAGCATCTTGTATGATTTTTGCAGGGACCAATACACCTGACCCTGAGTGAGGGCTCCGCATAGAGTGGCCTTGCCCATGTCTTTCCTCTTCTTGTACATACATATTTTGGTCAGCTCACATCTTTGTTTGAGCTTGTATAGCTTGTATGCAACTACTTTATGCAATTTTGGTCATCGAGTATAAAAACCATTTTGTCTTTCCATACCATACTATGGTCTTTTGTCGGCTCATCTTGTCAGAGCTTGTAATATGGTCTTTGATATGTAAATTTCACATCTTGCAACATAATTTGGCCATTGTTTTCACTTGTGTACAATGTACATACTTTGTAATGTCAAAAACATTCTGGCGGTCCAACTTTTTCAACAAATTTGCTTTTTTCTTCATATTAGAGTACATTTGACTTTGGTACTCTATAATTTTGGCATAATGGTGCATCTAGCTACAAGATTGTAGCTGGATGCACCATTATGCTAAAAAAAATATACCTGCACACATCGAAAGTTCTTACATTTGTCGAAATAATCGTCAAAAATTTCCTACATCCATCGAAATAAGCGTCGAAATGTTCTATATCCGTCGAAATAACAGTCAAAATATGCACCAAAAATGCCGTGAAATAAGAGTGGAAAAACATGTATATTTTGTCGTTTATTTCCACGAGTATTTCGACGTTTTTGGATTTTTTAGCTTAGTTCTAAAGTGTCAAAAAAGGCGTGGATAATGGCCCCGTCTCTTTTAGTGTAGGGTTAGGGTTAAGCTTCAATGAGAAGGGAAGAAGAAGAAAAGAAAAACTTAAAAGAGAGGAAAGAGAAGGAAAATACTCACAAGAAAGCTTTCATGGAAAGCTAGTTTGCATAGGAGATGAAGCAACAAAGGTGAAGACATATGTAAGATTCCTCCCCAGCCTCTCAGGATGTCTAGTATCTTCCCCTGTAGTCAAATCCCTCTTCAGAAATATAAAAGATCTTGTTTCTACCAGTTTTGAACTAGAGAGAGAAAATCTTCTAGAGAGTGGTAATTCAGCTTTTAAATATTTTTGGATAGAAAAATATCTCATCTTATTAAAATAAGTTCCCCTGAAACAGAAGCTTAAGAAGGTGCATTAGAAATTAAGTATAATCTGTTCGAGAGGCATTATCCTAGGGGTCCAGATTTTAAAAAAATTTTAAATTAAGGTTCCTATGGACCAATAAGATTCGTCCAAATGTAGGGAGGAGATAAATAGAAGAATAAAAGAAAAATCTCCCAGAAATTAGTAAATACTCACCTAAGATGAAGAGTCGACTAAGGACAAGGTTAATAGTTAAAAAAGAGAGATATTTAGATGAAATGATGCATTTTTGACACCTCAGTATGGGGGAATTCCCCTCATGAAGGAGGCGCCTATTTCACATGCTTGAATGAGTTTTAAACTCCCAAATAATAAGATATTTTTATCTCTCCTCTCTCCTGTTTCAACTAGATCCAAAAAGTGAGCAAAACTGACCTAAAAATGGTCAAAATTTGACCAAACTGATCCAAAAAATTCTAGAATCAGTTTGCTTGGTTAAGAGCTCACTTTTTCCTACAAATAGAAGCCTCCCCCTTTGTTGAAGCTTAATAGTGTTTTTTGCACTATTACCCTGCTTCTCCCAAGAGCCAAAAACTGTGAATTTACTCATAATTCATTAGTTTTTTACCTTGCCTCTTCTAAAGATTGGTGGCCACTCTTGTTTCAAATAAGAGTAGAACCCTCAAACCATCAAGCCAAAGGAAAGCTCTCAAATTCCTTCATAAGTTGGAGATTCTTCTCTTTTCTATTCATTTTATGGTTTTTTATGATTTTTGTCTTCTCTAAATTGAATATGATGTTATGCCTCAATGAAAAAAGGCATTCCCCTCTCTTCTTTAGTAAATCCAACCATTCTTATCCTAGATGAATTATTAATGGATAAAATCAAGTTTTTCATAATGTTTCTCTTTGATAAAGCAGAAAATATTTACATTAGAATGATTTAAATACTCTTGGTGAACTTCTAATTAGTTTTAGAGAGTTAAAAGTTGAAAAATGGTCAGCCATACAAAGGAGGTTATGGCAAAAATTTTCTAAAATTGTGAAAAATAAGTTTTATTTTTTTATTCAAAAAGAGTAATTCCCATCGTATATGTATTCTTAAAATGTTATTTTTCATCCTAGGTAAAGAAAAATGCATACTAAAAATATTTTATTAAAAAAGTGTTACTTTCTTTAGAATTAAATTCTATGCATAGAAGGAAGCATATTGAAATTTTTATTTTGATCATAAAAGAGTGATTTGTATGCATAAAAGATATAACTTTTTTTATATTAAAAGAGTAATTTTCATCATAAATGATTTGTATGCATAAACATATGCATGAAAGATATTTTTTTATATTAAAAGTATGATTTTCATCATAAATGATTTTTATGCATAAATGGATGCATTAAAGAAATTATTTTATGTTAAAAGAGTGATTTTTATCATAAATGATTTTTATGCATAAATGGATGCATAAAAGAAATTCTTTTATGTTTAAAAAGTGATTTTCATCATAAATGATCTGTATGCATAAAAGATATTTTTTTATATATTAAAAGTGTGATTTTTATCATAAATGATTTTTATGCATGAATGGATGCATAAAAGAAATTCTTTTGTATCAAAAGTGTAATTTTCATCATAAATGATTTGTATGCATAAACATATCCATAAAAGATTTTTTTATATTAAAAGTGTGATTTTCATCATAAATGGATTTTATGCATAAGTTAGTTGCATAAGAGAAAATCTTTTATTCTAAAAGTGTAATTCCTACTAAATTGGATTTATGCATGGAAAGATGCATAAAGAATTTATTTCAATCCAAAAGTGTTATTCTCATCAAAATTGATTTATGCATGGAAGGATGCATAAAGAAATCCATTTTTATTTCAAAAGAGTTATTTTCATGAATTTTGATTTTATGCATAGAAAGATGCATAAAGAATTTTATTTTCAATTCAAAAGAGTTATTTTCATCAATTTTGATTTTATGCATAAATAGATGCATAAAGATTTTTACTTTTAATCCAAAAGAGTAATTCTTATCAATTTTGATTATATGCATAGAAAGATGCCTAAAAGATTTATTTTTATTTTGAAAGTATTATTTTCATTGAAATTGAATTTATGCATAGATAGATGCATAAAAGATTTATTTTTATTTTGAAAGTGTTATTCTCATTAAAGTGAAATTTATGCATAGTAAAATGCATAAAAGGTGTATTTTTAATTCCAAAGTGTTATTTTTCTTAAAATTGAATTTATGCATAAATAGATGCATAAAAGGATTTTTATAAAAGTGTTATTCCTACTAAAGTTATCTTTATGCCTAACTAGATGCGTAAAGAATCTTTATATAAAAAAAATAGAATTCTCTTTCATTCTATGAATGGATGGATGGAAGTAATATGAATCAGATAAATGTAAATGGATGAATGGATGTGATGTCCTGTGAATTAGGATGTGAATGATGTAGATCAATGTAGATGGATGTATGGATGATGTGGTATGATGTGTGAATGATGTGGATTGATGTAGATGGATGTATGGATGATGTGGTTTGATGTGTGAATGATGTAGATTAATGTGAATGTATGAATGTGAATGGGGATGTGGATGTATGAATGTGAATGGGGATGTGGATGTATGAATGTGGATGTGAAAATGGATGTATGGATGTGGATGTGGATGTATGAATGTGGATATGGATATATAGATGTGGATATGGATGTATAGATGTGGATATGGATGTATGAATGTGGATGTGGATGTATGAACATGAATGTGGATGTGGATGTATGAACATGAATGGGGATGTGAAAATGGATGTATGGATGTGGATGTGGAAATGGATGTATGGATGTGGATGTGGATGTGGATGTATGAATGTGGATGTGGATGTATGGATGTGGATATGGATGTGTATGTATGAATGCGGATGTGGAGGTGGATGTTATTGAGATATCGAGCTCGTCTAGTGAGGCGGTGGACACTGATAGGTCCCACACTTACACCACTGGCATGGTTGGTGAGATCTTGGGTGATATACGGCCAGTGGGATGACAGGCTGTGTGACAGCCATTCTAGAGACTGGCATAGTTATAGCGCCAGCTCATTTAGTTGGGTTCACACGATAGAGAACCCTTGTATGTATTTGGTTGAGTACCTTTTATATTGTGTGTACTCTTATCTTGTATATGGTGTGTTGAGTGTTGAGTGAAGAAGGAGAAGATTTTCAGTCTCTCACCTTGTGTATTCTCTATTCGGGTTTTGTGAGTGTGTGTGTGCTCTCTTCCCCCTGCATCTTTTCATGGTATCAGAGCCTGGTTCACGTTAAGGGCAAGCAAGAGAACCACAGGAAGCGGTACGAGGTTAAGAGCTTCAACTACTCTTCCCTATTTGTGTTGGTGACTACACCCTTGTCGGGAGCTCTACGGGAGGCACCGACAAACGATCTCTGATTGAGGAGCTTTCTTCACGGGAGTAAAGCTATAGGGCAACTATGCTGTCCTATCGGACGAAATTTCCCGGACGACAATGCATTCCGGGCACGTCTGGACCTCCATTTTTCAGAAAGCGGGCGTTTTCGAGCACTGCGAGTAAGTCATCGATTCTCTGTAGAACTCTGTTTTAAGAACTGCAGGAAGACAGATTGGCTGTGCAGACACAGTGTGTGCTGCAAAGAGGTCAACAGTTGCCATTGGGTGTATGTATGCATATTGAAGTCACTGGTTGTGACATTTGAGAGTACTATAGTACCGCTGCAGAAAATACAGCAGTTTGTGCAGGACAAACCAGAGTGCTGTTTCTGGTAAAATTGTGTGTCTGGCAAGATGTCAAATGATGGCATAACCCAGATTGTGGCTGAGAAGCTTGATAAGAATAACTTCCATGCTTGGAGGTTCAGGTTGACGAATTTCCTAATGGGAAAGGGCTATTGGGACTACATAGAAGGTGAGCATGAATATCGGCCGACTGCTGCAGATGTGAAAGAGTTTAAAGATTGGAACCAAGGAGCCAGGAAAGTTATGTATTGGCTCTCCATTAGTATACAGGACACCATGATTGGGCACATTCAGGATGCCAAGTCCCCCAAGGAGGCGTGGGACACCTTGGTAAAACTCTATGAAATATATACCAAGGCACATAAGATACAGTTGAAGAATGAACATAATGTGGAGAAAAAGAGCATGTTTGTGAATGACTATGCATTGAAGATAAAGGGTATTGTGGAATCCCTTGCATCTATGGGTGTGTCAGTAGATGTGTGTCAGTAGATGATGATGATAAGGTGGAAGTCTGTCTACATGGTCTCAAGCCACAATACAAGGCGTTCAAGACGTCTATTCAGACTCGGGAAAACATTCCCAACTTTACAGATTTGGTGTCTATGCTGATTATAGAAGAGAAGAGCTTAGGTGAAGACCAATAGTCTTCACAAAACAAAAACAGTTCAGAGCAACACGCCTTCTACACAAGTTCATGTAGAGGACGAGGTAGAGGAGGCCGTGGACACGGTCAAGGAGGTGGCTGAACAGGTAATCAAAATTATGGCCAGTAGCAGCAACAACAATAGTCCCAGAATACACACACAACAACAACATCACACAGGTGGAAGAGGCAAATTCAGAGGCAGGGGAGTCAAAGAGGACGTGGAAATTGGCAAAGGCAATATAATGGTGCATGTGAATGCTTTTATTGTGGTAAGCTTGGACATGTGCAGGCTGAATGTTACAAGAAGCAAGTTGACATGAAAAATGGGAAAGTGCAGCAGAACAACTATGCATCCTCAAGCAGAAACAATGAGGATAATAAAAGGTTGTTTGTTATGCAGCATGTCGTGAATGCCATGTCTGAAAATGTTCAAGCAGCACAAAAAGATGATGTATGGTATGTGGATTCAGGTGCTTCGAACCACATGACAAGTCATGGGGAGTGGTTCAAGGAGATGAAAAACCTTGAACGACCAGGTTTTGTGGAAACAACAGGGGATGACACTGCTCATCCAATTGCCCATGTTGGAGATGTGCCATTGTCTATGCAGGAAAGCAAAGTGAAGTATCTTGCAGATGTACTTCACGTTTCAAACATAACAAAGAATCTGGTTTCAGTTGGCCAGATGATTGAGCAGGGTTTGCAGGTTCAGTTTAACCCTGATGGTTGTTATATTGAAGACTTTAAAGACAAGTGCAGGTTGGTTGTTTGCAAAAGGCAATAGAGTGGGCAGAATGTTTACGTTGAATGTAGACATGCCTAAAATGAGTGCCGCGATGTTTGCAAATGGTTCAGGAATTGTTGCAGACACATACATTTGGCATAAAAGAATTGGACATGTGAATGTGCAAAGAATGAAGTCTATGCAGACTAAAGGAATTGTGGCAGGGCTGCCAAAATTTAAAGTGGAAGGTATGTAGAGAATATGTGAAGCATGCCAATTTGGAAAGCAAACAAAGCATGTATTTCCATGTAATAGATATGTGAGCAGAAATGCACTAGATGTTGTGCATTCAGATGTATGGGGTCCTACAAAGACCATGTCTATGGGAGGCTGCAGGTACTATGTGACATTCATTGATGACCACACAAGGAAAGTGTGGGTATATTTCATGAAGGAGAAGAGTGAGGTGTTCACTCACTTTCAAAATTTTAGAGTTTTGGTTGAAAAGCAAACAGGGAAATATGTAAAGTGCCTAAGGTCAGATGGAGGGGGAGAGTACTTCTCCAATGAGTTCTCTGAAGAAGAATGGTATTTGGAGACAGTTTACATGCAGATACACTCCGCAGCAAAATGGAGTTGCTGAGTGGAAAAACAGGCACATTGCTGAGATTACGCGAGCATTGATGGACGAGAAGAATATGCCGCATAGCTATTGGGCTGAGGCTGTTTCCACAGCACTATACATCATGAACAAGACTCCAACTGCAGCCATACATGATGTAGCTCCAGAGGAGAGGTTTACTGGCAGAAAACCAGATTTGTCTCATCTGAAAGTTTTTGGATGCATTGCATATGTGCATGTGCCAGATGAGATGAGAACTAAGCTGGATCCAAAAGCTAAAAAATGTGTGTTTATTGGATATTCCCTTAAGCAAAAGGGATATAGGTGTTATAACCCTGCTACACGTGAGTTGAGGGTAAGCAGGGATGTCGTCTTTGATGAGATGAGCAGCTGGTATGCTGCTGAAAAAGAAGCTGTTGGGGCTGATGTGAGTGGAAGTGTGGTTGCACAGAATGCACGTCAGCAATCACAGTCTTTGAGTGGACCAGGAGAGTCCTCATCTAGTGGGTCTGTTGATAGACCATGGAGTGGCAGGCTGCGTCATAATACCAGTCCTGCAAATGTGATTAGTACATCACGTAAAGGAAAAGAGAAAGTGGTTGAGCCCCTTGGTATGCCTGACATTTCTGCAGGGCATTATCATGTTGATGGAGAGTCTAGTGGCTCAGAGATGAGCCTTGATGAGGAGGGATCCCAGCTATGAGAACACCTGGTGTAAAGAAGGCTATGGAAGCCATGAATGAAAAGCTGCGAAGATCTGGGAGAGTGAAAAACCCTGTGTAGAGGTTTACCTATGATGGTTATGTGGCACATCACTATGCATATATGGCAAAGGTTGTGCAGGTTGTAGAGCCCACATGCATTGATGAGGCTGTTGGAAATGTGTGTTGGAGAAAGCTATGGATGAGGAGATGGATGCACTATATGGAAATGAGACTTGGGATTTAGTGCAACTGCCTGAAGGCAAGAAAGCCATTGGATGCAAGTGGGTGTACAAAGTAAAACATAACAGTGATGGAAGCATAAATAGGTATAAGGCTAGGTTGGTAGCCAAAGGATATGCGCACATATATGGCATTGATTATGAGGAAACTTTCAGCCCAGTTGCCAAGATGTCAACAGTGAGATTTATGATAGCAGTGGCTGCGTCCAAGCAATGGTCTTTACATCAGATGGATGTAAAGAATGCATTCTTGCATGGGGATTTGCAAGAAGTGTAAGATTCCTCCCCCAACCCCTTTTTGATGTCTAGTATCTTCCCCTGTAATCAACCCTCTTCAGAAATATAAAGACCTTGTTTCTATCTGTTTTAGCCTAGAGAGAGAAAAATATTCTAGAGAGAGAATATTCAGATTTTGAATATTTTTGGATAGAAAAATATCTCTTATAATTCAGATGAGTTCCCCTGAAATAGAAATTCAAAAAGAATTTTCCAATGTGCAATTGGAATTAATTGGAAATAGGTATAAAGAACCTTAGTCTAAGGGTCTAGATTTTCAGAAATCTTTAGACTATGGTCCAATTAAGGTTCCTATGGGCCAATAGCATCAATCCATGTGTAGGGAAGAGATAAATCCAAATTTGTAAAAAAGAAGATACCCAAAAATGAGTAAATGCTCACATAAGGTGAAGAGTTGAAAATGTACAAGGTTTATTAGTAAAAAACTATGAGCAATATTAAAATGATGCCATTATGACACATATGTAAGGAAGGGGAATTCTTTAAAGGAGGTGCATATTTCACATAAGATGAAGAGTTGAAAATGTACAAGGTTTATTAGTAAAAAACTATGAGCAATATTAAAATGATTCCATTATGACACATATGTAAGGAAGGGGAATTCTTTAAAGGAGGTGCATATTTCACATAAGATGAAGAGTTGAAAATGTACAAGGTTTATTAGTAAAAAAAAAAAACTATGAGCAATATTAAAATGATTCCATTATGACACATATGTAAGGAAGGGGAGTTCTTTAAAGGAGGTGCATATTTCACATGCTTGAATGAGTTTTAAACTCATAAAAATTGAGATATTTCATCTCTCCTCTCTCCTCATTCAAGTCTAGTTCCAAAAAGTTAGCTTAACTGACCTAAAAATGGTCAAATATTGACCAAACTGATTTAGAAAATTCTAGAATCAATTTGTTTGGTTAGGAGCTCAATTTTTCCTATAAATAGAAGCCTCCCCCTTGTTGAAAAATAGTTAGTGTTTATGCATCGTTACTCTACTCCACCTAAGCCAAGAACTGTGAATTCATTTAATAATTCACTAGTTTTTGGAGCTTCCCTCTTTCTTCAATCCCCATTAGTGGCTCTATCAACATACTTAACCAATTGATTGGTTGGGGGCCTCTACCGTGAACAAAGAATCAAGCAAGTTGGAAGGTAATTAGTGAATATTGATCTTTCTATAATTTCTCAATGTTTCTCTCTTCTCAACCCCTCTCAAGCTTGAGAAGTTTAATTGGTATGGTTTTTTTTAAATACTATTGAAGTTTGAATAGTAGTGAAGAGTTACATAAGTTAATAAATGCTATTGAAGTTAATTTTCATTTATGTTTAAATTCTAATGATTTTTATGTAAATTCTCTCTCTCACTCAAGAAATGGTCATACTCATGACCCGTTCTCAATCCAAATCAAGCTTTTCATAAAGCTTTTCCTTAACCCAAGATTAAGCTATGCTTGAGGCCAATTTAATGGCTTTTTTCTATGCTTTTAGTTTATGCATATTGATGATTCAATCCACTATAGATTAATGATCCAATTAGAGATCATTTTAATTATTTTCTTAATGATAAGCTTTATCCCTTAGAAAAAATTGAGATTTATCAGTCATAGCAGCGGAGCTATGGCAAAATTTTTATAAAAATTATGCATAAAATAATTTCATTCAAAGCATAAAAAGAGGACTTCCTACCATATTCTAGGAATTATCATCCTAGATTAATTGAAAGAATTTCATTATAATCATGGAGAAATTGAATTTTAATATCATGCATAAGGATAATTTTTTTTATATCAAAAGTGTTACTTTTATCATTTTTAATTTTCATGCATAGAAGTATGCATAAAGGAAAAAATTTTATATCAAAAGTGTTACTTTTATCATTTTTTTAATTTTTCATGCATAGAAGTATGCATAAAGGAAAATTTTTTATATCAAAAGTGATACTTTTATCATTTTTAATTTTCATGCATAGAAGTATGCATAAAGGATAATTTTTTTATATTAAAAGTGTTATTTTTATCATTTTTAATTTTCATGCATAGAAGGATGCATAAAGGAAAAATTTTTATATCAAAAGTGTTACTTTTATCATTTTTAATTTTCATGCATAGAAGTATGCATAAAGGATAATTTTTTTATATCAAAAGTGTTACTTTTATCATATTGGATTTCATGCATAGAGGTATGCATAAAAGTTGAATATTTTATTATAAAAGTGTTACTTTTAGCATAATTGAATTTCATGCATAGAGGTATGCATAAAAGATATGGGAAGTGATAAGATATGATAAGATGCATGTGGATGTGGATGTGGATGTATGAATGTGGATGTATGGATGTGAATGTGGATGTGGATGTGGATGTATGAATGTGGATGTATGGATGTGGATGTGGATGTATGAATGTGGATGTATGGATGTGAATGTGGATGTGGATGTGGATGTATGAATGTGGATGTATGGATGTATGAATGTGGATGTATGGATGTGAATGAGGATGTAGATGTGGATGCATGGATGTAAATGTGGATGTGGATGTATGGATGTATGCATGTAAATGTGGATGCATGAATGTGGATGTGGATGTGGATGTATGTATGCATGTGGATGTGGATATGGATGTGTATGTATGAATGTGGATATGGGATGTGGATGTATAAATGAGGATGTGAAAATGGAGATAAGCATGTAGATGTGGATGCATGAATGTGGATGTATGGATGTGAATGAGGATATAGATGTGGATGTATGGATGTGAATGTGCATGTAGATATGGATGTATATATGTGAATGGGAATGTGGATGTGGATGTATGTATGCATGTGGATGTGGATATGGATGTGTATGTATGAATGTGGATATGGGATGTGGATGTATAAATGAGGATGTGAAAATGGAGATAAGCATGTAGATGTGGATGTATGGATGTGAATGTGGATGTGGATGTGGATGTATGAATGTGGATGTATGGATGTGAATGAGGATGTGGATGTGGATGCATGGATGTAAATGTGGATGTGTATGTATGGATGTAGGCATGTAGATGTGGATGCATGAATGTGGATGTATGGATGTGAATGAGGATATAGATGTGGATGTATGGATGTGAATGTGCATGTAGATATGGATGTATAGATGTGAATGAGAATGTGGATGTGGATGTGGATGTATGTATGTATGCATGTGGATGTGGATGTATGAATGAGGACGTGATAATGAATGTATGCATGTGGATGTGGATATGGATGTGTATGTATGAATGCGGATATGGATGTGGATATGGATGTGTATGTATGAATGTGGATATGGGATGTGGATGTATAAATGAGGATGTGAAAATGGAGATAAGCATGTAGATGTGGATGTATGGATGTGAATGTGGATGTGGATGTGGATGTATGGATGTGGATATGGATGTGAATATATGATATGTGATGTGAAGGAATCTGAAGTGAAGAGATGGAAAATGATATGATTGGATGAGTACACATATAAATGAAATGTGGAATAAGTAATGTGGATTGCATGAGGGATAATGTGGAAAAATGAGAGTTAATATAGAAATTGTATTTGTAAACTGTTTGTAAATGCTGTTTGTAAATGGCTGTTTTATGTCAAGAATGCTGGGAAAGCATTTTGACCGTCTTGTGATTAAGGTCGTGGAGACCTAACTGATAAGTTGCAACTGCTGACGGAGAGTCAATGGAGGACGTCTCGCGTAGCAAGGTCGGCCGAGGTCTTGACCAGCCTCGGTTCGATTAAAATGGTGAGCTTCCGGTACGGTGGATGAGGGACCAAGGAAGCGGCCTATGAGTGAAGCGCTAGGTCACCTGCGAAGGATCCTAGAGGGTGCTGACCATACGGTGCTCGGGCTCTGGGTCGCCCAGGATACCCACACGTGCGTCGAGGAAGATATTGGAACAAGGAGTAAGAGTTGTTTTCTGGAACCGGGCATGGATCTGGTTGACTGACCTTGCTGGTCCTCAACGGATGAGTCCATGGCTCTTTTATATGGATCTGTTGGTTGATCTTGCTGATCTTCAACGAGAGTCCATCTTGATAAGTGATTATGTTGTTGAGTATTATGGGCTAGGAACTATTGAAACGGCCCCTGTGTGGACAGGTGGTGAGCGTTCTAGTTGCCAATGATGCCATAGATACTCTGATGAAGGAATGATGGGAAATTATGAATCAACTGGATAATTTGGGAGATTGTGATCAGTGGTACTATGGTTTCATTAAAGAATTGTTTTAAAGTTAGCTGATGCTAAGAAAAAGGCAATTTTCATATTGGGTGTGTAAGTGGTGTGGCTAGTTTTATGTTTGCATGAAATTCCGGCTAGGGGGCCTTGGAACTCTTTTCCTTGGTACCCGGGACAAAACCTAACCAAATTCCAAATTGGATCCCATCACTACAGTGGTTGGGCGGTTGGCTAACCCATGGGATCGGATGGGGTTAGGCTGGACTGATGGATCCGTAAATCGAGACTCAATTTATGTTATTACGATAGATAAAGTAAATCCCGGATAGTAATTGTTCTATGGATAGGAATCAACGGCTGTGCCTCCTTGGTGGGGAAAAAAGCGTTGATCCCAATGATCCAAGTGCAAGTTTCTTCCTTGATCTGACCAAGTATCTTTATAGATGCAGTCGGATCTGTTTGATCAGTAAGGGTTTTGACTACGTTAGAGTAAGAATTATCCTGGTGGAATCGCCCGTGCTTTCCGGATAAGGGAAGTTTTTCCGGGTCTGGTTTTGGAAAAACCGACGGATTAGTCTTTTGTCCGGATATCCGTGGACGAGGCCCCGAGTGTGGGACCCTGCCTCGCGCAAGAAGTGCTACTTCCGCTGCTAGTACCCCGAATCCGTTGCGCGGTGGGAACAGGGATCTCACAAGAAGAGGTGTATATGTTGTAGCCACCTGGTTATGAGGATGTGAGTCACCCCGAGCATGTTTGCAGGTTGAAGAAAGCCTTGTATGGCTTAAAACAAGCACCAAGAGCATGGTCTGACAAGATTTTTGAATATCTTGTCACTATTGGCTTTCATGTAGCCAATGCAGATTTCTCACTGTATGTGAGACATGGTGATAGAGGGGTTGTGCTTGTTGTCATCTATGTAGATGACTTGATCATTACGGGGGACCATGATGTAGAGTTATTTGATGTAAAGATCTTGCTTAGACAAAAGTTTGAGATGAAGGATCTAGGGGAGCTCAGATATTTCTTGGGCATTGGGGTGATTAGGTCACCACATGGTATTGGATTTACTGCAGAGATAGTATGTCTTGGACATGTTGTCCAAGTATGGTATGACAGGCTGTAAGCCTATTTTCGTGCCATTGGATCAGAATGGCAAGTTGAGTGCAGATTCAAGAGAGATCTTGGAGGATCCTACTATGTATAGGCACATAGTAGGAAGCTTGATCTATATGACGATCACCAGACCAGATTTGAGCTATGCTGTTGGGTTGGTGAGTCAGTTTATGCAGGTTCCACGGAAACCACATTTGGATGCATTGAGATGCATACTGAGGTATGTGAGGTCTACTTTGCATTGTGGACTATTTTATGAGACTGGGACAGAGATATGTGTACATGGGTACACAGATGCTGATTGGGCTGGTAGTATCTCAGATAGAAGATCTACTAGTGGCTTCATGTTTTCTTTGGGGAGTGCTGTTGTGACTTGGAGCAGCAAGAAGCAGCCTACGGTTGCTCTATGCAGGTTGCTCTATCCAGTACAGAGGCCGAGTACAGAGGAGCTGCTATGGCAGCATGTGAGGTAGCTTGGTTGAGAAAGCTACTTGCAGATTTGGGTCTATCAATGTGGATAGACAAGTTGTCATTTTCTGTGACAGCATTAGCAATATACAGTTGACCAGGAACCGAGTTCTTCATGCTCGCACGAAGCATATAGAGGTCCACTACCATTTTGTCAGAGATTTTGTCAGAGAGAAGGTCTTGGCAGGAGACCTTGACCTTGTTTATGTCAGCACATAGGATCAGGTAGCTGACATCTTCACCAAAGCATTGAATACAGAGAAGCTCCATAGATTCAAAGCTTCACTTGGTGTACATGAGATGGAGTTGAGCTCGAGGGGGAGTGTTGAGATATCGAGCTCGTCTAGTGAGGCGGTGGACACTGATGACCCGCCTGGGGGATAGGTCCCACACTTACACCACTAGCATGGTTGGTGAGATCTTGGGTGATATGCGGCCAGTGGGATGACAGGTTGTGTGACAGCCATTCTAGAGACTGGCATAGTTATAGCGCTAGCTCATTTAGTTGGGTTCACACTATAGAGAACCCTTGTATATATTTGGTTGAGTACCTTTCATATTGTGTGTACTCTTATCTTGTATATGGTGTGTTGAGTGTTGAGTGAAGAAGGAGAAGATTTTCAGTCTCTCACCTTGTGTGTTCTCTATTAGGGTTTTGTGAGTGTGTGTGTGCTTGAAAGAGCTCAAGCTCTCTTTCCCCTTGCATCTTTTCATATGTACGAATGTGGATGTGTATGTAGAATAATGAATGTGAATGTGTATGTGAAATGATGTGACGTTGATATGAGTGAATGGATGAGATGCGATGACATGTGAATTGGGATGTGAATAAATGATATATGATGTGAATGAATCTGATGTGATGAATTGGAAAATGATGTGATTGGATAAGAATGAGTACACATATGAATGGAATGTGGAATAAATAATGTGGACTGATGAGGGATAATGTGGAAAGATGAGAGTTCATTATAGAAACTATATTTGTGACTTGTTTGTAAATGACTATTTTATGTCAAGAATGCTGGGGAAGCGTTTTGACCGTCTTGTGATTAAGGTCGTGGATTGAGACCTAACTGATAAACTTGCAACATATGACGGAGAGTCAACGGAGGACGTCTTGCGTAGCATGGTCGGCCGAGGTCTTAACCAGCCTCAGTTCATTTAAATGGTGAGCTTCCGGTACGGTGGATGAGGGACCAAGGAAGCAGCCTATGAGTGAAGCGCTAGGTGACCTACGAAGGATCCTGGCGGGTGTTGACCATACGGTGCTCGGGCTCTAGGTCACCAAAGATACCCACATGTGCATCATGGAAGATATTGGAACAAGGAGTAAGAGTTGTTTTCTGAAACCGAGTATGGATTTGGTTGATTAACCTTGCTGGTCCTCAACTAATGAGTCCATAGCTCTCTTATATGGATCTATTGGTTGATCTTGTTGATCTTCAACGAGGATTCTATCTTAATTTTTATAAGTGATTATATTGCCGAGTACTATGAGCTAGGAACTATTGAAAAGGCCCCTGAGTGGACAGGTGGTGAGCGTTCTGGTTGCCAATGATGCCATAGATACTTCGATGAAGGGATGATTGAAGGGATGATTGGAGATAAGGATTCAACGAGAGATTTTGAGGATTGTGATCAGTGACACAATGGTTTCATTAAAGGATTGTTTTAAAGATAGCTGATGCTGAGAAAAAGGCAATTTCATATTGGGTGTGTAAATGGTGTGACTAGTTGTATGTTTGCATGAACATCCGGCTAGGGGGCGTGCGAGGGGGCCTGGGAACTCTTTTCCCTGGTACCCGGGACAAAACCTAACCAAATTCCTAATTGGATCCCATCACTATAGTGGTTGGGTGGTTGGCTAACCCATGGGACTAGGCTGGACTGATGGATCCGTAAAATGAGACTCAATTCTATTATAATTCGCTAGAATAAGTAAATCCCCGTTGGTAATTGTTCTATGGATAAGAATCAATGGTTGTGCCTCTCAATGGGGAAAAAAGAATTGATCCCTATGATCCAAGTGCAAGTTTCCTCCATTTTATAGGTTCGGTTGGATCAGTTTGGTTAGAAATGACCTTGACTATGTGTGATAAAATTCATACAATTTGATATTCAAACTGAAATTCGTAAATTGGTAATTGGGTCTTCAGATGGAAGTACCGCAATTGTATGGAATCCCTGACTTGCTTGAGGCCTAGACATGATGGTATTTACCTTATAGTTTTAAGAACCATGACTACCCGTATATACCAAGGGTATAATTGCAGCAATAATGCGTTCTATATGAGTATCTTTATCCCTTGATTCTGTGAGGATCCGACCTATTTAGAGAGTCCCAGAATCAGTTGAATCAAAAAAATCACATTGAATCATGAATAAAGAGACTTAAGAAGAATATTCGTATTGATAGGAACATGGATCGAGATCGTCGTGGTGGAAATGTTAACCCCCAACTCGATGAAGAAGAGCTCGACTTGGATGTTCGTAAAACTCTTCATAGTTCGTAGCCTGGACCTTTCAAGGGTGAAGGGGAAAACTTGGGCGAGACTGTGGAGAAGTGGATCAAGTCAATGGAAGAATACTTTGATGTCACCGAGTACAATGAGAAGAGCAAAATGGCTCTTGCAAGGTTGAAGATAGTGGAGACATCTAGAGTGGCATGGAGAAACCACTGCGAGACAAACCATCTCGACCGAAATACCCAAACTTGGACCGATCTTAAGGCTTACCTCAGAAAGAGGATTTGTCCCCCAAGATTTCTTGAAATTAAGATGAATGATTTCTTGGAACTAAAGAAGGAAAACCGAACAATTGAAGAGTATCATTAGGCTTTTGCCCTTATCCTTAAATATTCCGCTCAATTAGATGAAGAGCAGCTTATGGCCAGGTTCATTCGAGCCATTGGATACTTTAGTCAAGAATGCCAAACCTATCTCAGTGGCCGAAGCAGTAAGAATGGCGAAGGATTTCACCAAAGCCTTTGATGTCAAAGTCTCGCCAAAGCCAGTACCATCACCTTTCAAAAGGTTTTTATTCCCAGAAGGTGATTCCAACCTTCCTCTGCCTGAGAGATATCACGGTCAAACCTAGGATATGGGAAGTTCCAGAATGGAAGAAATGTCCTTTTCCCAAAACTCAATTCCCTGGATTTCAACTTCAGAAGTTCCACCCTTGAACGAGAGAGTGAAATGCTATAACTGTCAAGGATTTGGACATCGCAGTATGGATTGCCCAACTCCTTTTGGATCAAGGTTTTTAGGGCAGCAGGGAAATCAAGGATCAAGATTCCTGATTCCAGCCCCTTCCTTCGAGAGTAATCACGGTTCTATCGCGGGAAATCCCAGAGGTAGACCCTCTATCCAACTTGCAGTTTCAATCCAAAGAAATGCAAGACCTCCACCTCAGAATAGGGGAAGTCAAAGAGTTGTTTCCAAATCGGCTGTTCACTTCCAAGGCAGTAATGTTGGAAGTGATTGAAGAAGAAGAAGAAGATGAAAGAGACCATACTCCACCTGTGAGATGAGGACATCTCGTGTTTTTTAAGTGGGGTAGAATTTAAGATTCCTCCCCAACCTCTCAGGATGTCCAGTATCTTCTCCTGTAGTCAAATCCCTCTTCAGAAATATAAAAGATCTTGTTTCTACCAGTTTTGGCCTAGAGAGAGAAAATCTTCTAGAGAGTGGTAATTCAGCTTTTAAATATTTTTGGATAGAAAAATATCTCATCTTATTAAAATACGTTCCCCTGAAACAGAAGCTCAAAAAGATTTTGAGAAGGTGCATCAGAAATTAAGTATAATCTGTTCAAGAGGCATTATCCTAGGGGTCCAAATTTTCAAAAAAATTTAAATTAAGGCTCCTATGGACCAATAAGATTCATCCAAATGTAGGGAGGAGATAAATAGAAGAATAAAAGGAAAATCCCCCAAAAACGAGTAAATGCTCACATAAGATGAAGAGTTGACTAAGGACAAGGTTAATAGTTAAAAAAGAGAGATATTTAGATAAAATGATGCATTTTTGACACCTCAGTATGGGGGAATTCCCCTCATGAAGGAGGTGCCTATTTCACATGCTTGAATGAGTTTTAAACTCCCAAATAATGAGATATTTTTATCTCTCCTCTCTCCTGTTTTAACTAGATCCAAAAAGTGAGCAAAACTGACCAAAAAATGGTCAAAAATTGACCAAACTGATCCAAAACATTCTAGAATCAATTTGCTTGGTTAAGAGCTCACTTTTTCCTACAAATAGAAGCTTTCCCCTTTGTTGAAGCTTAATAGTGTTTTTTGCACTGTTACCCTGCTTCTCCCAAGAGCCAAAAATTGTGAATTTACTCATAATTCATTAGTTTTTGACCTTCCCTCTTCTAAAGATTGGTAGCCACTCTTCTTTCAAATAAGAGTAGAACCCTCAAACCATCAAGCCAAAGGAAAGCTCTCAAATTCCTTCGTAAGTTGGAGATTCTTCTCTTTTCTATTCATTTTATGATTTTTTATGATTTTTGTCTTCTCTAAATTGAATATGATGTTATGCCTCATTGAAAAAAGGCATTCCCCTCTCTTATTCCATAAATCCAACCATTCTTATCCTAGATGAATGATTAATGGATAATATCAAGTTTTTCATAATGTTTCTCTTTGATAAAGTAGAAAATGTTTACATTAGAATGATTTAAATACTCTTGGTGAACTTCTAATTAGTTTTAGAGAGTTAAAAGTTGAAAAATGGTCAACCATACAAAGGAGGTTATGGCAAAATTTTTCTAAAATTGTGAAAAATAAGTTTTATTTTTTTATTCAAAAAATAATAATTCCCATCGTATATGTATTCTTAAAGTGTTATTTTTCATCCTAGGTATAGAAAAATGCATACTAAAAATATTTTATTAAAAAAGTGTTACTTTTTTTAGAATTGAATTCTATGCATAGAAGGAAGCTTATTGAATTTTTTATTTTGATCATAAAAAAGTGATTTTCATCATAAGTGATTTGTATGCATAAAAGATATAATTTTTATATATTAAAAGAGTGATTTTCATCATAAATGATTTGTATACATAAAAGATATTTTTTTATATTAAAAGTATGATTTTCATCATAAATGATTTTTATGCATAAATGGATGCATAAAAGAAATTCTTTTATGTTAAAAGAGTGATTTTCATCATAAATGATTTTTATGCATAAATGGATGCATAAAAGAAATTCTTTTATGTTAAAAGAGTGATTTTTATCATAAATGATTTGTATGCATAAACATATGCATAAAAGATATTTTTTATATTAAAAGTATGATTTTCATCATAAATGATTTCTATGCATAAATGGATGCATAAAAGAAATTCTTTTACATCAAAAGAGTTATTTTCATCATAAATGATTTGAATGCATAAACATATGCATAAAAGATTTTTTTATATTAAAAGTGTGATTTTCATCATAAATGGATTTTATGCATAAATTAGATGCATAAGAGAAATTATTTTATTCTATAAGTGTAATTCCTACTTAATTGGATTTATGCATGGAAAGATGCATAAAGAATTTATTTCAATCCAAAAGTGTTATTCTCATCAAAATTGATTTTATGCATAGAAGGATGGATAAAGAAATTTATTTTTTATTTCAAAAGAGTTATTTTCATCAATTTTGATTTTATGCATAGAAAGATGCATAAAGAATTTTATTTTCAATTCAAAACAGTTATTTTCATCAATTTTGATTCTATGCATAAATAGATGCATAAAGAATTTTACTTTTAATCCAAAAGAGTTATTCTTATCAATTTTGATTTTATGCATAGAAAGATGCATAAAAGATTCATTTTTATTTCGAAAGTATTATTTTCATTGAAAATGAATTTATGCATAGATAGATGCATAAAAGATTTATTTTTATTTTGAAAGTGTTATTCTCATTAAAGTGAAATTTATGCATAGTAAAATGCATAAAAGGTATATTTTTAATTCCAAAGTGTTATTTTCCTTAAAATTGAATTTCTGCATAAATAGATGCATGAAAGGATTTTTATAAAAGTGTTATTCCTACTAAAGTTGTCTTTATGCCTAATTGGATGCGTAAAGAATCTTTATATCAAAAAAATTAGAATTCTCTTTCATTCTATGAATGGATGGATGGAGATATAAATCAGTTAAATGTAAATGGATGCATGGATGTGATGTCTTGTGAATTAGGATGTGAATGATGTAGATCAATGTAGATGGATGTATAGATGATGTGGTTTGATGTGTGAATGATGTGGGTTGATGTAGATGGATGTATGGATGATATGGTTTGATGTGTGAATGATGTAAAATAATATGGATGTGGATGTATGAATGTGAATGGGGATGTGGATGTGGATGTACGAATGTGGATGTGAAAATGGATGTATGGATGTGGATGTGGATGTGGATGTGGATGTGGATGTGGATGTGGATGTGGAAATGAATGTATGGATGTGAATGTGGATGTATGAATGTTGATGTGGATGTATGGATGTATGAATGTGGATGTAGATGTGGATGTGTGAATGTGAATGGGGATGTGGATGTGGATGTATGAATGTGGATGTGAAAATGGATGTATGGATGTGGATGTGGATGTGGATGTGGAAATGGATGTATGGATGTGGATGTATGAATGTGGATGTGGATGTATAGATGTGGATATGGATGTGTATGTATGAATGCGGATGTGGAAGTGGATGTATGGATGTGGATGTACGAATGTGGATGTGTATGTAGAATAATGAATGCGAATGTGTATGTGAAATGATATGACGTCAATATGAGTGAATGGATGAGATGCGATGACATGTGAATTGGGATGTGAATAAATGATATGTGATGTGAATGAATGTGATGTGATGAGATGGAAAATGATGTGATTGGATGAGAATGAGTACACACATGAATGGAATGTGGAATAAGTAATGTGGACTGATGAGGGATAATGTTAAAAGATGAGAGTTCGTTATAGAAACTGTATTTGTGACCTGTTTGTAAATGATTGTTTTATGTCAAGAATGTTGGGGAAGCATTTTGACCGTCTTGTGATAAAGGTCGTATAGAGACCTAACTGAGAAAGTTGCAACAGCTGATGGAGAGTCAACGGAGGATGTCTCGCATAGCATGGTCGGCCGATGTCTTGACCAGCCTTGGTTCGATTTAAATGGTGAGCTTCCAGTACGGTGGATGAGGGACCAAGGAAGCGGCCTATGAGTGAAGTGCTAGGTGACCTGCGACGAAGGATCCTAGAGAGTGCTGACCATACGGTGCTCGGGCTCTGGGTCGCCGAAGATACCCACACGTGCGTCGTGGAAGATATTGGAACAAGGAGTAAGAGTTGTTTTCTGAAACCGAGTATGGATCTGGTTGATTGACCTTGCCGGTCCTCAACTGATGAGTCCATATCTCTCTTATATGGATCTGTTGGTTGATCTTGCTGATCTTCAACGAGGATTCCATCTTAATTTTTATAAGTGATTATATTGCCGCGTACTATGAGCTAGGAACTATTGAAAAGGCCCCTGAGTGGAGAGGTGGTCAGCGTTTTGGTTGCCAATGATGCCATAGATACTCTGATGAAGGGATGATTGGAGATAAGGATTCAACGAGAGATTTTGAGGACTGTGAATCGTGATCAGTGAAACAATGGTTTCATTAAAGGAATGTTTTTAAGATATAGATAATGCTGAGAAAAAGAAAATTTCATATTGGGTGTGTAAATGGTGTGACTAGTTGTATGTTTGCATGAACATCCGGCTAGGGGGCCTGGGAACTCTTTTCCCTGGTACCCGGTACAAAGCCTAACCAAATTCCTAATTGGACCCCATCACTACAGTGGTTGGGCGGTTGGCTAACCCATGGGATTGGATGGGGTTAGGCTGGACTGATGGATCCATAAAATGAGACTCAATTCTGTTATAATTCGCTAGAAGAAGTAAATCCCGATTGGTAATTGTTCTATGGATAAGAATCAACGACTGTGCCTCTCAATGGGGGGAAAAAAGCATTGATCCCTATGATCCAAGTGCAAGTTTCTTCCTTGATCTGACCAAGTGTCTTTATAGGTTCGGTCGGATCAGTTTGGTTAGAAATGACCTTGACTACATTAGAGTAAAAATTTATCCTCGCGGAATCGCCTGTGCTTTCCGAGCAAGGGAAGTTTTTCTCAATTCGAGGAACCGAGGAAATAGTCACTTGTCCAGATATTTACGGGCGAGGCCCCGAGTGTGAGACCCTGCCCCGTGCAAGAAGTGCTACTTCCGCTACTAGCACCCCTGAAATTGTTACGCGGTGGGGACGGGGATCTTTCAACATACCTTGCTTGAGTTTAAGGAGGATAGGGTAGGAGAGGTAGACGAGATAGATTAGATATGAACTTGCAAAAAAACTCAAGGTGTCAAGGTTAGGACATTCAAATGATAAAATCAGCGCGATGACAAAAGAAGTGGGACTAATTTTTCTAAGACATGCTGCTGAGCAGTGTTTTATTTTTTTACAGTGTAGCAGTCTTTCCCATTGCTCAAAAAGTTTCTGAGCAGCAAAAAAACACTACTAATAGTGTTGCTGAGCAGGGAAAAGCCCCAACACTTCCTCTTACAAAACGCCGTTATGTCCACGATGTGTTGTAGTGATGTGCTCTTTCTCATCATCTTTAAAAAATATATATTTTTTAATGATTCATTAAAATTTTAGTATGTGTTTGTATGGTTGCTATATTGTCATGGGTTAGCTTATTCCAACAGGCTCTGTCTTAATATACAGAAATGAACTTTGTCAGGGAGAAAAACATAGAGTAAAAGTAATGATATTAGCATAAGTCTCCCCTTCATGTTTTCTATCATACCTTGACCTCACGAAAGTTATTGTAGTTTTTTTGTAACCATCCCTTCCAACTTGTTCCATCAGTGTTTGTTGGCTAGGAGCACCCTTTGCTACTTGTGGCATGTTAATTTCCAGCTTTAATGCCGTTAGAATGCTCTCATAAGACCGGATGGAGCTTATGGGTTCTCCCTTATAAATGAGCAGTGGAGTTGATCCTTGTGTAGTGGGTCGCTCTAAGGACAACAATAGGGTTGGTGCTTGGATAGCCAACAATGGTTTTGTAACCTTTAGTGATGTAGAAGCTTCACCATCAATCACCATGTCTCATGTGATAGGGTTTCTTTTTGGGATCCAAACTTATTTAGGCATTGGTGGTAAAGGTTCTTTTACAATAGATTTCCCTTTGATGGCATTTGAGCTATTGAACCTTTTATCCATCACATTGAGGGAAATTGGAAATTTGTAAGTGGCAGGCAGTGAGACTACTGATATACATTTATGTTCTGGTATCCAAATACAATGTTTACCCTTGTAGTAGCCTTGAGCTTCCAATAAGAATTTGGGCATCCATTTTGGGGTTACTTGTAACTTGCACTTCCTGCACCGATTCTTGTGTTTCCTTGCTTAGATGGGGAAATCTAGGGAACCAATTTCAAGGTAGATTTTGGTTGTTGCTTTATAGCTCATTTTTTCTTCTCGTTCTTTTGAAATGCAAGTGTTTATTATGTAGATGAAAAAGAATCGAGAGTTTTCTAAATAGTGGATGCTAAAGTGGAGGGGGTTTCTATAGGTTTTATGCATGTTGAAGTTTTCTCCTTGTTGAACCTCGATAATAGTAAGAGGTGGCAAGAGTTTATGAGTTTATAGTTTTACCCACAGGGACACACCCTGTCAACCAGTCAATCATGCATCCTCTAGCCTTCATCCATGTATGACCAAGTATTACTAGTTCAAATAATATTTTTGCAGGCATAACCAAGAAGTCTCCCACCAGGTTCTTACTGTCACATCATAGTACTACTATGTCTCTATTTTTAATAGCCTAAGAATCTTGGTATTTCTACCATGGATACCTTTCACCTTTGAGGAGGTGTCTACGAGTTAGGGTTTTCACCAACTGGTTCCATGCATTAAAGGAAATTAAATTGTGATCAACCCTCATATCAATCGATGCATTGTAAAGCACTTTACCACCATAAGGGCTAGGCAATGGAATGGATGTTCATAGAGGTGCTATGTGCTCCTCTGTGTCTCCTTCAACCTCTCCTACAAAATCTTATGCGGATCCAAGGATAGATTCTCATCTTTTTGTTGTCGGATTTACCTTTCTTTTGCCTTCTGTCTATCTTGAGCTTTCTTTAGTTCCTGTTTTTTCATCACAGCCTTCTTATCATGTGCAATCACTACAACAGAAAGAGGGAATAGTTGTGTTCATAGCTTGGCTTTTACAAAAGGAACTGAAAACATGTCAGGGTATAAGTGCCACTGTAAAAGCGACGCTATTTTTCTGATGCTATAAGTGTCACTATAAGCGATGCTATAAATATCATTGAGCGGTGCTAAGAATTAACAAAAATTTAGGATAGAATGGGGTATTATCCCTAATCTGTCCCATTATGTGTATGAAGCCTATCACTACAAGGAAAAGCGATTGTAGGCGCATTTATAGATGCGTTATGACAACGTGGTTTAAAATGTTATCCGTGCGTTTATAAGTGCATCTAAAATCGAGTCTACCAATAGGCGTCATCTATATGCACGTTGTCGTGCCATGGCACGTCTAAGGTGTGAAACCATGCATGTGAGGCCATTAAATGCAAATCCAGATGCATGGGATTAAGTGCCATGACTTGAGTCATTATATGATGCCCATGTACATATGATCATATTGTAAATGAGGTTCAATAAGATGAGCTGAGGCTGAGTCAGGTCTCGAAGCTTCTGTACATAAGTGTGGTGTGAATTATGGAATGCCCTTTTGAGATATCGTGTCTTGGGATACCATGATTCCTGTTCTTATTCGGAATGAGCAGATCAAGGAGGCTCTTGGTTTGCTGGAGATGATGCTCCTAGGGCAGTGTTTCCTAGTATTGTGGGTCGTTCTCAGCGCACTGGTGTTATGGTGGGTATGGGACAGAAAGATGCATATGTTGGTGATGAGGTCCAATCTAAGTGGGCAATATTGAGCTTGAAATATCCTAATGAGCATGGTATCGTAACCAACTGGGATGACATGGAAAAGATTTGGATCATATATTCTTTAATGAGCTTCGAGTCTTGCTCACCGAAGCTCCTCTCAATCCAAAAGCTAATCGAGAGAAGATGACTCAAATCAGGTTCGATACATTCAATGCGTCAGCTACGTATGTTGCTATCCTTACGTGGCAGCTTACGTGGAGATATCCGAATTTAAAGCTACATAAAAGGTGGCGCAGTGTATTGGCAACTTGTGAGATTCCTCCCCCAACCCCTTTTTGATGTCTAGTATCTTCCCCTGTAATCAATCCCTCTTCAGAAATATAAAGACCTTGTTTCTAATTGTTTTAGCCTAAAGAGAGAAAATTATTCTAGAGAGAGAATATTCAGATTATGAATATTTTTGGATAGAAAAATAACTCATCTTATTAAAATAAGTTCCCCTGAAACAGAAATTCAAAAAAAAATTTCCAATGTGCAATTGGAATTAATTGGAAATAGGTATAAAGAACCTTAGCCTAAGGGTCTAGATTTTCATAAATCTTTCGACTATGGTCCAATTAAGGTTCCTATGGGCCAATAGCATCAATCCATGTGTAGGGAGGAGATAAATCCAAATTGTAAAAGAAGATACCCAAAAATGAGTAAATGCTCACATAAGATGAAGAGTTGAAAATGTACAAGGTTTATTAGTAAATAAACACATATGTAAGGAAGGGGAGTTCTTTAAAGGAGGTGCATATTTCACATAAGATGAAGAGTTGAAAATGTACAAGGTTTATTAGTAAATAAACACATATGTAAGGAAGGGGAGTTCTTTAAAGGAGGTGCATATTTCACATAAGATGAAGAGTTGAAAATGTACAAGGCTTATTAGTAAAAAAACTATGACACATGTGTAAGGAAGAGGAGTTCTTTAAAGGAGGTGCATATTTCACATAAGATGAAGAGTTGAAAATGTACAAGGTTTATTAGTAAAAAACTATGAGCAATACAATTTTGACACATATGTAAGGAAGGGGAATTCTTTAAAGGAGGTGCATATTTCACATGCTTAAATGAGTTTTAAACTCATAAAAATTGAGATATTTTATCTCTCCTCTCTCCTAATTCAAGTCTAGTTCCAAAAAGTTAGCTTAAGTGACCTAAAAATGGTCAAAAAGTGACCAAACTGACTTGGAAAATTCTAGAATCAGTTTGTTTGGTTAGGAGCTCAAATTTTCCTATAAATAGAAGCCTCCCCTTTGTTGAAAAAAATATAGTCTCTTATGCTTTGTTACTCTACTTCACCTAAGCCAAAATATATAGTCTCTTAGGCTTTGTTACTCTACTCCACCTAAGCCAAAATATATAGTCTCTTATGCTTGTTACTCTACTCCACCTAAGCCAAATTAGATAGTGTCTTATGCTTTGTTACTCTACTCCTCCTAAGCCAAAATATATAGTGTCTTATGCTTTGTTACTCTACTCCACCTAAGCCAAAATATAGAGTGTCTTATACTTTATTACTCTACTCCACCTAAGCCAAAATATAGAGTGTCTTAGGCATTGTTACTCTACTCTACCTAAGCCAAGAACTGTGAATTCTTTAATAATTCACTAGTTTTTGATACTTCTCTCTTTCTTCAATCCCCATTGGTGGCTCCATCAACACACTAAACCAATTGATTGGTTGGGGGCCTCTACCGTGAATAAAGAATCAAGCAAATCATAAGGTAAGTATATTGAATTTTGATCTTTTCTATGATTTCTCAATGATTCTCTCTTCTCAACCCCTCTCAAGCTTGAGAAGTTTAATTGGTAAGGTTTTTTTAAATGCTATTGAAGTTAATTGGTGAATAGTAGTGAAGAGTTACATAATTTAATAAATGCTATAGAAGTTAATTTCCACTTATATTTAAATTCTAATGGTTTTTATAATTTCTCTCTCTCACTCAAGAAATGGTCATACTCATGACCCATTCTCAATCCAAATGAAGCTTTTCATAAAGCTTTTCCTTAATCCAAGATTAAGCTATGCTTGAGGCCAAATTAATGGCTTTTGCTATGCTTTTAGTTTATGCACATTGATGATTCAATCCATTATGGATTGATGACCCAATTAGAGACCATTCTAATTGTTTTCTTAATGATCCAATTAGAGACCATTATGGATTGATGATCCAATTAGAGACCATTCTAATTGTTTTCTTAATGATCCAATTAGAGACCATTATGGATTGATGATCCAATTAGAGACCATTCTAATTGTTTTCTTAATGATCCAATTAGAGACCATTATGGATTGATGATCCAATTAGAGACCATTCTAATTATTTCTTTAATAATGAGCTTTATCCCTTAGAAAAAAATTGAGATTTATCAGTCATAGTAGCGGAGCTATGGCAAAATTTTTATAGAAATTACGCATAAAATAAATTCATTCAAAGCATAAAAAGAGGACTTCCTACCATATTCTAGGAACTATCATCCTAGATTAATTAAAAGAGTTTTATTATGCATGGAGATGTGGATGTTTGCATGTAGATGTAGAAGTATAGATGTAGATGTGGATGTGGAGGTGGATGGATGCATGTAGATGTAGATGTGAATGGAGATGTGGATGTATGCATGTAGATGTAGATGTAGATGTATAGATGTGGATGTGGATGTATACATGTAGATATAGATGTATAGATGTAGATGTGGATGTGGAGGTAGATGGATGCATGTAGATGTAGATGTATAGATGTAGATGGGAATGGAGATATGGATGTATGCATGTAGATGTAGATGTATAGATGTAGATGTGGATGTGGAGGTGGATGGATGCATGTAGATGTAGATGTATAGATGTAGATGTGAATGGAGATGTGGATGTATAGATGTAGATGTGAATGGAGATGTGGATGTATGCATGTAGATGTAGATGTATGGAGGTGAATGTGAATGTGAATGTGGATGTATGTATAGAGATGTAGATGTATGCATGTAGATGTGAATGTATGCATATAGATGTGGATGTATGGATGTGAATATACGATATGCGATGTGAGGGAATCTGAAGTGATGAGATAGAAATGATGTGATGGGATGAGTATACATATAAATGGAATATAGAATAAGTAATGTAGATTGATGAAGGATAATGTGGAAAAATGAAAGTTAAAATAGAAATTGTTGTAAACTGTTTGTAAATACTGTTTGTAAATGCTGTTTGTAAATGATTGTTTTATGTCAAGAATGCTGGGGGGAGCATTTTGACCGTCTTGTGATTAAAGTCGTGATGGTAAAGTTGCAACTGCTGACGGGGAGTCAATGAAGGACGTCTCGCGTAGCAAGGTCGGCCGAGGTCTTGACCAGCCTCGGTGCGATTAAAATGGTGAGCTTCCGGTACGGTGGATGAGGGGCCAAGGAAGCGGCCTATGCGTGAAGCGCTAGGTTACCTGCGAAGGATCCTGGAGGGTGCTGACCATACGGTGCTCGGGCTCTGGGTTGCCTAGGATACCCACGCGTGCGTCGAGGAAGATATTGGAACAGAGTTGGAGTTGTTTTCTGAAATCGAGCATGGATCTGGTTGATTGACCTTGCTGGTCTTCAATGGATGAGTCCATGGCTCCTTATATGGATCTGTTGGTTGATCTTGCTGATCTTCAACGAGAGTCCATCTTGTTAAGTGATTATATTGCCAAGTATTATGGGCTAGGAACTATCGAAACGGCTCCTGAGCGTTCTAGTTGCCAATGATGCCATAGATACTCTGATGAAGGAATGATGGGAAATTAAGAATCAATTGGATAAATTGGAAGATGGTGATCAATGATACTATGGTTTTATTAAAGGATTGTTTTAAACTGGTTGAATCTGGTTGAAAAAAGGCAATTTCATATTGGGTGTGTGAGTGGTGTGACTAGTTTTATTTTGCATGAACATCCGCCGGCTAGGGGGCCTTGGAACTCTTTTCCTTGGTACCCGGGACAAAACCTAACCAAATTTTTAATTGGATCCCATCACTACAGTGGTTGGGCGGTTGGCTAACCCATGGGATTGGATGGGGTTAGGCTGGACTGATAGATCCGTAAATCGAGACTCAAACTTTTGTTTTTACGATAGAAAAAAAAAAATCCCGGACAGAAACTGTTCTATGGATAGGAATCAACGGCTGTGCCTCTTGAATGGGAAAAAAAGCGTTGATCCCAATGATCCAAGTGCAAGTTTCTTCCTTGAACGGACTAAGTATCTTATAGATGTAATCGGATCATCTCGATCAGAAATGATCTTGACTACGTTAGAGTAAAAAGTTATCCTGGTGGAATCGCCCGTGCTTTCCGGTAAAGGAAGTTTTTCCGGGTTCGGTTTTGGAACAACCGACGGATTAGTCTCTTATCCGGATATCCGTGGGCGAGGCCCCGAGTGTGGGACCCCTGTCCCGCGCGAGAAGCGCTACTTCCGCTGCCAGTACCCCGAATCCGTTGCTCGGTGGGAACAGGGATCTTACAGTTGGTATCAGAGCATTTGGTTAATAAAGATCAACTAAGAAGATAAATATGTCAAAAATTTATCAAGAAACACAAAAAGGTTATAATTGTGTGATATAACTCATACAATTTGATATTCAAACTGAAATTCATAATTTGGTAATTGGTTCTTCAGATGGAAGTACCGCAATTATATAGAAACCCTGACTTGCTTGAGGCCTAGACATGATAGTATTGACCTTATAATTCCAAGGGCCGTGACTACCCGTATATACCGAGAGTATACTGCAGCTCTTTACTGACAGTATATACGAGTAAATCTAAGACTTGAAATTATAAGCGTTAATGCTATCTAGATGATGATTTCGAATGTGATTGATATGATTTTTAATTCTGTTTGAGAATGAATGAATTGATTTGGATTCTGATTGAAAATGCTGATTGAAAAATGTTGATTTTTAAAAATTAGTTGAAATATAATGAAACCACAATGAGGGGGAATGGGACGAGTCCCTGTGATGATATTCATAACTAGAATGATGATAATGAATTCAGCAAATCACTATGAGATTAGTGGGTTGTGCTGTCAGATTGCTGCTATTAATACTTGACCGGTAGATCAAGTTAAGGGATGTCAAATTGAGAACTTGCTTGACTAAAGTTTCCGTGGAGGAATGTTTCGAAGGAAATTTTTCGGTCTAATGGACCATTATCATGTTAAATGAATTGTTATTTAATGATGAGTTCTATATAAGGGATAATTATCCCAGTGTTCTGTTGGGTTGACCAGAATATAAGGAACCCCAGAATAAAATTTGGATCTTAAGAAAAAGAGCTGTCCTCTACCTTGCGAGATGAGGACATCTCGCACTTTTTAAGTGGGGTAGAATGTAAGATTCTTCCCCAGCCTTCGAGGTATACAGGAGTAAGAATCTCCCTTTCTGATCTTATAATTATTCCCTCTCTAAAATAAAAGAAAGTTTCTGTTTAAAAAAGGAATACCCTTTTCCTAAAATACTTCTCAGGAGTCACGCCTATTTTAAGGATTTAGAACAATGAGTTTAGAAGTGAGAATCGGTGTTTTGGATACCAAGGTTTTGGTTTTTATTCGAGTATGGCCCAAAAGAAGTTCTTTATCTCTTGGGGAGTATAAGAAGTTATCCCCCAGATATTGTGACCCTTGTATCTGAATTCAATGAAAGTAGGTGACTTAGCCTACAAGCTTCTTTTATCTCCTCATCTCAAAATTCTTAATGCCTTCTATAGAAAAATGTGTCAAACACAAATCATGGAAAGACGATAAAACTTCAGTGGCAAGTTACCGTTGGCTTCTAGGTTACACTAGCTCCTTCCTTTATATAAGTCGTAACTTTTACTTGTCGCTCACAATAATCTTACTCCCATCAATCTCCTTTCTTTCCTAATCTCCTTCATGGCTTGGCAACAGGAATTAGTTTTATCCCTGATGATTTCTCACCTTCAAGACGCAAGAGAGTCTGTGAAGAAAGACTTTATAGAACAGTATGAGCGCTCACTTTTTCCTCACCTAGGAACTTCTGTAGCGCAGACCAAATGGCGGACCTATCAAAACATAACTAGGGTAACACCCTGGGGTCAGCAGCACTTTCGTAACAATGTCCGCTTGGCCATGGTTATTGAAGCTTTGGGTTTGGGTCCCCGATACTACTGCGTCATGAGATCAAAGCATCTTGGGTTTTCTGAGCGGGTCTTCTTATTGGCGTGTTTTCTTCCTCATGAGAAGATATGTCTTTACCCCGTTTTTGGCTTGCCTCTCAGAGGTCCTTTTGTTAGATCACCTCATACCACTGAGATAGGTGCGGCAATAACCAGCAGAATCATTCCCATAGATGAGTTACCCTATACTTGTGCAGCTTGTGAGGACTGCTTTTGTGACCATATGATGGACGGGCTTATGGAAGTGTAAAGAGTTTCTCTATCTTTACTGTATAAGTTCCGAGAATGAATAAAGTTTAAATCTTGTTCTTATTTTGAATCTTGCTCTCTTTAAGACTTTTCTTGGTGGTTAATCATGATTAAAATTTTTCTCTAAGTCTCATATTCGTGCATCTTGCGAAATTATTCCAAGTTGCGAGATGAGGACATCTCGCGTTTTTTAAGTGGGGTAGAATGTAAGATTCCTCCCCCAACCCCTTTTTGATGTCTAGTATCTTCCCCTGTAATCAATCCCTCTTCAGAAATATAAAGACCTTGTTTCTAATTGTTTTAGCCTAGAGAGAGAAAATTATTCTAGAGAGAGAATATTCAGATTATGAATATTTTTGGATAGAAAAATAACTCATCTTATTAAAATAAGTTCCCCTGAAACAGAAATTCAAAAAAAAATTTCCAATGTGCAATTGGAATTAATTGGAAATAGGTATAAAGAACCTTAGCCTAAGGGTCTAGATTTTCATAAATCTTTCGACTATGGTCCAATTAAGGTTCCTATGGGCCAATAGCATCAATCCATGTGTAGGGAGGAGATAAATCCAAATTGTAAAAGAAGATACCCAAAAATGAGTAAATGCTCACATAAGATGAAGAGTTGAAAATGTACAAGGTTTATTAGTAAATAAACACATATGTAAGGAAGGGGAGTTCTTTAAAGGAGGTGCATATTTCACATAAGATGAAGAGTTGAAAATGTACAAGGTTTATTAGTAAATAAACACATATGTAAGGAAGGGGAGTTCTTTAAAGGAGGTGCATATTTCACATAAGATGAAGAGTTGAAAATGTACAAGGCTTATTAGTAAAAAAACTATGACACATGTGTAAGGAAGAGGAGTTCTTTAAAGGAGGTGCATATTTCACATAAGATGAAGAGTTGAAAATGTACAAGGTTTATTAGTAAAAAACTATGAGCAATACAATTTTGACACATATGTAAGGAAGGGGAATTCTTTAAAGGAGGTGCATATTTCACATGCTTAAATGAGTTTTAAACTCATAAAAATTGAGATATTTTATCTCTCCTCTCTCCTAATTCAAGTCTAGTTCCAAAAAGTTAGCTTAAGTGACCTAAAAATGGTCAAAAAGTGACCAAACTGACTTGGAAAATTTTAGAATCAGTTTGTTTGGTTAGGAGCTCAAATTTTCCTATAAATAGAAGCCTTCCCTTGTTGAAAAAAATATAGTCTCTTATGCTTTGTTACTCTACTTCACCTAAGCCAAAATATATAGTCTCTTAGGCTTTGTTACTCTACTCCACCTAAGCCAAAATATATAGTTTCTTATGCTTGTTACTCTACTCCACCTAAGCCAAATTAGATAGTGTCTTATGCTTTGTTACTCTACTCCTCCTAAGCCAAAATATATAGTGTCTTATGCTTTGTTACTCTACTCCACCTAAGCCAAAATATAGAGTGTCTTATACTTTATTACTCTACTCCACCTAAGCCAAAATATAGAGTGTCTTAGGCATTGTTACTCTACTCTACCTAAGCCAAGAACTGTGAATTCTTTAATAATTCACTAGTTTTTGATACTTCTCTCTTTCTTCAATCCCCATTGGTGGCTCCATCAACACACTAAACCAATTGATTGGTTGGGGGCCTCTACCGTGAATAAAGAATCAAGCAAATCATAAGGTAAGTATATTGAATTTTGATCTTTTCTATGATTTCTCAATGATTCTCTCTTCTCAACCCCTCTCAAGCTTGAGAAGTTTAATTGGTAAGGTTTTTTTAAATGCTATTGAAGTTAATTGGTGAATAGTAGTGAAGAGTTACATAATTTAATAAATGCTATAGAAGTTAATTTCCACTTATATTTAAATTCTAATGGTTTTTATAATTTCTCTCTCTCACTCAAGAAATGGTCATACTCATGACCCATTCTCAATCCAAATGAAGCTTTTCATAAAGCTTTTCCTTAATCCAAGATTAAGCTATGCTTGAGGCCAAATTAATGGCTTTTGCTATGCTTTTAGTTTATGCACATTGATGATTCAATCCATTATGGATTGATGACCCAATTAGAGACCATTCTAATTGTTTTCTTAATGATCCAATTAGAGACCATTATGGATTGATGATCCAATTAGAGACCATTCTAATTGTTTTCTTAATGATCCAATTAGAGACCATTATGGATTGATGATCCAATTAGAGACCATTCTAATTGTTTTCTTAATGATCCAATTAGAGACCATTATGGATTGATGATCCAATTAGAGACCATTCTAATTATTTCTTTAATAATGAGCTTTATCCCTTAGAAAAAAATTGAGATTTATCAGTCATAGTAGCGGAGCTATGGCAAAATTTTTATAGAAATTACGCATAAAATAAATTCATTCAAAGCATAAAAAGAGGACTTCCTACCATATTCTAGGAACTATCATCCTAGATTAATTAAAAGAGTTTTATTATGCATGGAGATGTGGATGTTTGCATGTAGATGTAGAAGTATAGATGTAGATGTGGATGTGGAGGTGGATGGATGCATGTAGATGTAGATGTATAGATGTAGATGTGAATGGAGATGTGGATGTATGCATGTAGATGTAGATGTAGATGTATAGATGTGGATGTGGATGTATACATGTAGATATAGATGTATAGATGTAGATGTGGATGTGGAGGTAGATGGATGCATGTAGATGTAGATGTATAGATGTAGATGGGAATGGAGATATGGATGTATGCATGTAGATGTAGATGTATAGATGTAGATGTGGATGTGGAGGTGGATGGATGCATGTAGATGTAGATGTATAGATGTAGATGTGAATGGAGATGTGGATGTATAGATGTAGATGTGAATGGAGATGTGGATGTATGCATGTAGATGTAGATGTATGGAGGTGAATGTGAATGTGGATGTGGATGTATGCATAGAGATGTAGATGTATGCATGTAGATGTGAATGTATGCATATAGATGTGGATGTATGGATGTGAATATACGATATGCGATGTGAGGGAATCTGAAGTGATGAGATAGAAATGATGTGATGGGATGAGTATACATATAAATGGAATATAGAATAAGTAATGTAGATTGATGAAGGATAATGTGGAAAAATGAAAGTTAAAATAGAAATTGTTGTAAACTGTTTGTAAATACTGTTTGTAAATGCTGTTTGTAAATGATTGTTTTATGTCAAGAATGATGGGGGGAGCATTTTGACCGTCTTGTGATTAAAGTCGTGATGGTAAAGTTGCAACTGCTGACGGGGAGTCAATGAAGGACGTCTCGCGTAGCAAGGTGGGCCGAGGTCTTGACCAGCCTCGGTGCGATTAAAATGGTGAGCTTCCGGTACGGTGGATGAGGGGCCAAGGAAGCGGCCTATGCGTGAAGCGCTAGGTTACCTGCGAAGGATCCTAGAGGGTGCTGACCATACGGTGCTCGGGCTCTGGGTTGCCTAGGATACCCACGCGTGCGTCGAGGAAGATATTGGAACAGAGTTGGAGTTGTTTTCTGAAATCGAGCATGGATCTGGTTGATTGACCTTGCTGGTCTTCAATGGATGAGTCCATGGCTCCTTATATGGATCTGTTGGTTGATCTTGCTGATCTTCAACGAGAGTCCATCTTGTTAAGTGATTATATTGCCAAGTATTATGGGCTAGGAACTATCGAAACGGCTCCTGAGCGTTCTAGTTGCCAATGATGCCATAGATACTCTGATGAAGGAATGATGGGAAATTAAGAATCAATTGGATAAATTGGAAGATGGTGATCAATGATACTATGGTTTTATTAAAGGATTGTTTTAAACTGGTTGAATCTGGTTGAAAAAAGGCAATTTCATATTGGGTGTGTGAGTGGTGTGACTAGTTTTATTTTGCATGAACATCCGGCTAGGGGGCCTTGGAACTCTTTTCCTTGGTACCCGGAACAAAACCTAACCAAATTTTTAATTGGATCCCATCACTACAGTGGTTGGGCGGTTGGCTAACCCATGGGATTGGATGGGGTTAGGCTGGACTGATGGATCCGTAAATCGAGACTCAAACTTTTGTTTTTACGATAGAAAAAAAAAATCCCGGACAGAAACTGTTCTATGGATAGGAATCAACGGCTGTGCCTCTTGAATGGGGAAAAAAGCGTTGATCCCAATGATCCAAGTGCAAGTTTCTTCCTTGAACGGACTAAGTATCTTATAGATGTAATCGGATCATCTCGATCAGAAATGATCTTGACTACGTTAGAGTAAAAAGTTATCCTGGTGGAATCGCCCGTGCTTTCCGGTAAAGGAAGTTTTTCCGGGTTCGGTTTTGGAACAACCGACGGATTAGTCTCTTATCCGGATATCTGTGGGCGAGGCCCCGAGTGTGGGACCCCTGTCCCGCGCGAGAAGCGCTACTTCCGCTGCCAGTACCCCGAATCCGTTGCTCGGTGGGAACAGGGATCTTACACAACTAGGGAAATTTCGATAAAATAGCTGTAAAAGGGATGCGCGCCCGAATTCCTTGTTGTGCAGGGAAAGGAGAAATAACTAGAAAGCGGCGCATATCGTGGGGGGTATGTGCAAAAAATGAGAACCAGGGCATCTTCTACCAGGGATTTTAAAATAAAATCTGCAGCTACTGTATAAAGCTTGTTGGGGTTAGAATTAAAGAGGAAATGGAGTACTTTCAAAGGAGATGATTTTCGCATTATATGTACTCTGTTCCTTGCGCAGTGGGCAGTGAAGCAGCCATGAGAGGAATAGTGAAATCAATGAGAGGAATAGCAAAATCAATGAAAAATTTGCTTTTTTTTAAACTTTCAGTGAATTTTAATTTTGTTTATTACCACTTACGATTTGAAAAATTGTATAACCTATGAAACCTTTAAGGTTTTGGGGAATGAGAAGGTTTTGGATTTGGAAAATCTTGGAATAGGAAAGCATAAAAAATACAATAAGATTCCTGGATTTTGGGTTTTATTTTCTACTTGATTAGATTTTGGAATGCAAGTCATGGAGTTCCTAAAATCACATGAGTATGTTATAGATATGCCATATATCATCTTTTGTTTGTGAGTTGTTGGAATCTAAAGGCAGGTTTTCAGGAGATAAAGAGACACCTTGAAATGATGGAATTGGTGTCACTTGATGTATGTGATGTGAATGGTCACATGTATGTGAGATTTTTTGAAGATTATGTTGTGCCTACATGTTGTGCCTACATGTGATTGGTTTGAGGCATTTGGAAAAAGAAGTCACATGTATGTGAGATTTTTTTGAAGATTATGTTGTGCCTACATGTGATTGGTTTGAGGCATTTGGAAAAAGAAGTCAGTAAATCTATGCTTGGAACGGGACATGCTCTGGATACACAATTTATGTGCAATCATCAGGTTGAATTTGGGGATGTATTGAGGTGAATTGGCACATGTTTATGTCATCAAAAATGGAGATGTCTTATGCTCCTTGGAGAGTTATGAGTGTGAGTTTCTTTGTTGGGATTAGAAGCTACTCTCACAACTAAAAGTCTCATACTTTCCCAGCGACACCGTCCACGTCACGACAGCTCTTTGGTGAACCCGACGTGAAACTACTGGGGTGAGAGTGTGGTGAAATACACAGGGAAGCTATGGCTGAGAATCCTAAGGGTCAGGGGGTTCATTTTGACCCCGGAGTTATGCAAATGTTTCAGATGTTTACTATGTATATGCAACAGCAGCAAGCTGCTCAGAGTGGACAAATTTCCACAACCAAAGCACTGCAATCAATTGTGAAAAAGGTGGATCAATTTGATGGTAAGGATATCACAAAGTACCTGCACAATTACACAAAGGAAATGGAGCTAAACAGGGTGACTGAGGAGGATATGGTTCGAAGCTTTGAGCTGGTATGTGTTCCTGAAATAAGAGAGCGCATAAGAGGATTGCAGACAGCACATGGTGGCAGAAATTGGGAGGAGTTCAAGCTTGCTTTAAAGGATGAATATTTCATGGAGGATTCCGAGCGAGTGACCAAACGAACTTTCTTGGAATGGGTCACAAAACCCAAAATGGGAATTTTTGCCACAGAGTTGCTAAGAGAGTTTGAGAAGCGCTATGCCCAGCTGTCAAGGATAGAGCGCACAACTTTGGATAGAGAAAAAACAGAGCTCTTCTTACAAGCAGTTGGGAAAGATCTCCAAGAGAAACTAGAAACCCTCCTTAAGGATAAGGATACAGAGCAGGGGCTAAAGAATGATTGGAATGATGTCGAGGATGCGGTCACCATGCTAGCAAAGCGGCAGCGAAGGAGGGATAAAATGGTGATGAGCTCGGAAACTCCTATAACTGCTGTTACCCCTGAGAATCTACCAAAACCAGCTGCTATAATCCCAAAGGTAGAAGGGCTGATGGATGAGCTTATTAAGGGTATGCGAGACCTAAAATTGAAGATGTCCAGGATTGAGGAAAAAGGACTATCATTAGGGCAGGCTTCTATGCAAAGGCCTCAAAGCAAAGAAGGGTTTACATTCAGATGCATATGGTGTGATGACCCAGAACATGCAAAGAAAGACTGTGCTAGCTATAAAGAAGCCCTCAGAAATCAACTTGTGTTTTTCGAAGATGGGAAAATCCACCTTACAGAGACTGGTCTTCCATTAAGCACAAACTTTGGGAAAGGAGGGATGAAAAAGCTGGTTGAGGATATGGCTGCTAGCCATGCCATCTCTATGGTTGAGGCAGCAACCTATGGGTTAAAGGTTGGTCAATCAAAGCAGGAATCTGAGAATGATGAAGACTATGAGAATGAAGATTTTTGGCCATCAACAATGGAACTAATTGCGTCAAAGAAGGTGTCTAAGCAGGCTTTGCATGAGGCAGGTGACTGTATACATCTTGAGACTGGCTAGGAAGAGCCTGTGGGTTCTTTATCTGTTCATGCCTACATTGCAAAATGCCAGAATAATGAGGCACAGGTAGAGGAAAAGTGTAAGAGGGAAAATGAGGAAGGAGAGCCATCAAAAAGAGTTACCCGTGGAAGTGAAAAGAAGAATCCTGGGCCATCACATATGCCTCCACCGTATAGCAGACCTCCACAGGAAGTATCAATGGAAGAAGTGCCAGCAAAAATGAAGCATGAGAAGGAGAAGGGTAAAGGGAAAAGTCCACTCTACAAGCTTCAATCTGATATTGAAGCCGCAACAGATCTCAAAAAGGTGCTTGAAGAGAGGATTCTAAACAGCAGGGTGGAATTTACACTAGGAAAAGTTTTGGGAATTGCAAAGAAAGAATTCCATGATGAGATAATTGATATTATACGAAGGAAGAGACAGTCCATAATTGAATCTATTCCATCACAAGGGGAGGCAAGCACTTCCAAGACTCATGGAGTACAGGTACAGCAAAAGGAAGAGAGAGAAAATGTGGTGGAATGTAATCACTCTGCTGAAGGGGCACGACAAGTGCGCTTTGTGGATGAGGATGATGAAAAAGAAGTTCTTACAAAGAGTCATTATTCCAGGAGCCATTGGGCAAGAGCAACCACTGAAACCCTTGTCAAGATAGGTGACTTGGAAGAGCCGTATGTCGCTCTAATCGACCATGGGTCTGAGATAAATCTTATGGCTAAAAATCTCTACAACAAATGTAAGTGGCCAATGGATGTAGATCATGGGTGGATGATTAAAGCAGCTAATAACTCATCTGGAGAGCTCTATGCAGCCTGTCCAAATGTAAGGGTAACTATAGGGGATGTGAAAGATGATCAGAACTTCTTTGTTCAGGAGATGTCATCGTATCCCCTCATCCTTGGGCAACCCTACATTACAGCTGTGAGGATGGAAACAAAAGTTTTGGATGATGGCTCGGCATATGCAAGAATAAGGAGTAAAGATGGCAAGAAAGTTGTTCAATTTTTGACAGTTTGTATTAACCATGAAAGGAATCGTAAGTCTCTTCGAGCACAGTCACTCCCAAAGATAAACAGAGAATTCATGAACTGTAGGGAGATGAGGGATTTTGGCCAGGTGCCATTGTAAAGCGGGATTCCAATGGTACAAGGAAAAATGAGTTCTCGCAGGACTCAATCAATGTAAATAACTTTTCAGCAAATTTTCAAGGATTTTCTAGCTATGGGTCACTCGTCTTTGTAAAAAGCAAGGATTTGAAGCGTGGTATGCGTCGACATGTACAAAATGAACAAAAAAGTCTTGAGCAGTGTGGTCTTTTGGAGAAGAATGAGTTTATTTCAGGGGTACTTGATGAGGTGTCATTTGTGGATACTATGGATGTGCTTTTTGCTATGGGAAGAGCATGCTTACAGGGTAGAAATGAGATGATAGAGGTGTCATCTGTGGGGATGTATGATATAATCCGAGAATTTGAGAGGATGGAATGTAAAAACATGAATTGTGAGATGGATACTCATGTTGATACAAAGTATAAAACGGTTGCAAAGAAGGTGAAACCAGTTGCCTTGCCCTTGCCACCAGAAAGCAAGGAGAAATTAGATGAAGCCTCTATGCAACCGAATCTCTGAGATTCGAAGAAAATTGGGCATAAGTTTACACAGGAAACCCTAAAAAAGCTGAAGATTGGTGAAAAGGATTTTCTGTTGCCAGTTGAAAGGGAATGCTTTGAGGAGATGCTTGTAAAACATGGGAAGGCCTTTGCTTTTTAGCCGCATGAGATAGGCTGTGTTGATCCAAGCATAATAGCACCAATGGTGATCTTTACTGTTCCACATGTGCCCTGGAACCTGCAGCCAATTCCAGTACCAAAGGCTCTTTTGCCAAAGCTGATGGAATTACTAAAAGAAAAGATCAGGATGGGAATTTTGGAGCCATCATGCGCTCCATATTCCAACAGATGGTTTACCGTGCCAAAGAAAAACGGAACATTGCGCTTCATTCAAGACATGCAACCTGTAAACAAAATCACAATCAGGAATGTGGGAGCGGGTCCGATTGTGGATGAATTTGCAGAAGCATTTGCAGGGAAAGCTATATACTCTATGGGTGATCTGTATTCGGGATATGATCAGTTCCAGCTGGATATACAAAGCAGGGACTTGACCACAATGAAAACTCCTTTGGGATTAGTAAGGATGTGTACCTTACCAACAGGGAGCCACCACCAACTCAGTGGCGCATATGATGAATGGAATGAATAAAGTCTTGCGAGACTTCATACCATAAATAACTATGCCTTTTCTGGATGATGTGCCAATAAAAGGCTGTGATGAGAAAGACAAAGATGGGGATTTGGATTCAAAAGGGTGCCGCAAGTTTGTGGCAAATCATATAAAGGATTGTGAAATGATTCTATCCAGGCTTGAAGAGGTGAATCTTACTTTATCTGGACTGAAATCAGTGTTTGGGGTTGGTGAAGTGCTAATAGTGGGACATCTTTGTAGTACTAGTGGACGCCGACCTTGTCCAGCCAAGATAGATGTAATACAAAGAATGAAAGAGATATGCATTAATGTTACAGAGCTGAGGAGATTTCTTGGTGCATGTGTCTTTTATGTTATATGGATCCCGCATTATGCACATGTAGCAGATCCTCTTTATCAACTTTTGAGGAAAAATCAAAAATTTTTGTGGAGTGCAGCACATACTAAAGCTATGCGGAAGCTGAAATATCTGCTTCAATCATCACCTACTCTAAGGAAGGCAGATTATGAGTGTGGCAGGCTTGTAATTGTTACAGTTGATACTAGTCCTACTGGGATAGGATGGGCAGTAGGGCAAGATGATGAGGATGATCACAGATATGTAATCAGATTTGGAGCAAAGGTATTAAGCATTCGACAACAAAAATATCCGCAGATCAAGAGAGAGTTATGGGGAATAGTCACTGCTCTAAAATGTGAAAAAGAATATCTTATTCGGGCATCTGTACTTGTGGAAACTGATTGCTTGCCACTCCTTGGGATGATAGCAAGCTGTACCACTCGAGATATCGCTATGCTTAGGTGGATTGCCTATGTCAAGTCACTAAATCCTAAGTTTGAGCATATTGCAGGAAAAGATAACCCAGTTGCAGATATGCTATCAAGAGCCAGGTATGAAGATGAAAAAGAGATGATTAGTGACATTGATGATGTAGGTACAAAGTTCTACGCTACTGCATATGCAAAGGGGGACCATACTTGCCTATCAAATGCACTTGAGTCTTTTACTGAGGAAATGTATGAAGGAGATTGGTTGCTTATTGGTTAATACTTGAGTACTCTGACAAGACAGAAAAATTGGTCTGACTCAGAATTTAAGAGGATCCGCAGAAAGGCATATGGGTATTTTCTAAAGGATGGGTACCTGTGGAAGCATCCTAAGCAGAGGAATGCTATGCCACAGAGAGTCATATGTGATAAAGAGACTCAAGGGAAGCTCATGAAAGAATTCCATGAGAGTCTCTGGGCTGGACATCGAAGTGTGTGGGCCACCTTTACCAAAATAAAGGAAAGATATTGGTGGAAAGGAATGTACAAGGATATTTCCCAATATGTTGAAACATGCATGATATGTCAAATGTACTCAAATGTGCAACATCGTGATGGCTTGCAACCAACCTACCCACCTGCCATGCACTACAAATGGGTAGTGGATCTAGTTACAATGCCTTTAGGAATTTGGCAGATGCGGTACATAGCACTTGCAAGAGAAGATTTGACAAATCAGGTAGAAGGGCATGCTCTTAGAACAAAGAGTACGGAAACAGTATGCAAATTTCTCTTGGAAGATGTGATTTGCCGGTATGGTTGTGTTGGGAAAATAACAACTGATAGGGGTGAGCTAGATGTTGAAGAAGCAAGGGAATTCTTCTCTAGAATTGGCATCAAACTGTCCCTAACATGTGCTTACAACCCTGAGGGCAATGGTAAAAGTGAGCGAGGACATCCTCCAATCATTAAAGCTTTGGCTAAGGCATGCAGAGAAAGAATGCGAGAGTGGCCAAGGCTGCTACCATATGTTTTGTGGGCTGACCGTACAACTCATAGCTCAGTGAGACAGGATACATGCCTCAGAATTAATGTATGGTCAGAAGCCAGTAATGCCAATTGAAGAAGTAGTTCCAACTTGGAATGTATTACGCTGGGTGGAAGGATTGAACAAGGAGGACCTCCTTGCATTGCGAATAAGGCAGCTGGAGAGGAGGCCTGAAGATGTAGAGCTTGCTAAAGCTCGTTTGAAAGATGCAAGGTTGAAAAATAAAGAAAGATTTGATAGAAGACACAGACTCCGGCCAAAACCTATTGAAGAAGGTGATTGGGTCCTAATGTATGATAGTAGCCTTGACAACCAGTTCACTGCTCAAAGAAAGTTTGCAAAAAGATGGTTTGGCCCTTACATTGTCAAGCATGTGCATGAAAATGCCACGTATACCCTGTGTGAGCTTGATGGAACAGAGATAAAGAATCTTGTGGCAGGCAAAAGAATCAAGATGTTTAAAAGAAGGCATGACAGTGATTCTTTTGATTCACAGGAGACTCAGGATGAGAGGCTTGACAGTGATAGTATGGATATGGTTGAAGAGGAAGAGGATGATCTCCCTGGTAATGTAGAAGATGAAGATGACATCCAATTATATGTGGATCTTGATGATAATTTGGCACATACCAGAGGATGTGTAGGTTTAGAGGGGGTGGATGTCGTGCCATGGCACGTCTATGGTGTGAAACCATGCATATGAGGCCATTAAATGCAAATCCAGATGCATGGGATTAAGTGCCATGACTTGAGTCATTATATGATGCCCATGTACATATGTTCATATTGTAAATGAGGTTCAATAAGATGAGCTGAGGCTGAGTCAGGTCTCGAAGCTTCTGTACATAAGTGTGGTGTGAATTATGGAGCTTTATGCTTATGGTAGACCTTGTAGTAGGGAACACCCTTCTCGACATGTATGGAAATGTGAGAGCATGTATGATATAAGGTTTGGTTTTCAAGAATGCCCTTTTGAGATATCGTGTCTTGGGATACCATGATTCCTGTTCTTATTCGGAATGAGCAGATTAAGGAGGCTCTTGGTTTGCTGGAGATGATGCTCCTAGGGCAGTGTTTCCTAGTATTGTGGGTCGTTCTCGGTGCACTGGTGTTATGGTGGGTATGGGACAGAAAGATGCATATGTTGGTGATGAGGTCCAATCTAAGTGGGCAATATTGAGCTTGAAATATCCTAATGAGCATGGTATCGTAACCAACTGGGATGACATGGAAAATATTTGGGATCATATATTCTTTAATGAGCTTCGAGTTGCTCCTAAAGAGCATCCAGTCTTGCTCACCGAAGCTCCTCTCAATCCAAAAGCTAATCGAGAGAAGATGACTCAAATCAGGTTCGATACATTCAATGCGTCAGCTACGTATGTTGCTATCCTTACGTGGCAGCTTACGTGGAGATATCCGAATTTAAAGCTACATAAAAGGTGGCGCAGTGTATTGGCAACTAGGGAAATTTCGATAAAATAGCTGCAAAAGGGATGCATGCCCGAATTCCTTGCAGGGAAAGGAGAAATAACCAGAAAGCGGCGCATATCGTGGGGGGTATGTGCAAAAAATGAGAACCAGGGCGTCTTCTACCAGGGATTTTAAAATAAAATCTGCAGCTACTATATAAAGCTTGTTGGGGTTAGAATTAAAGAGGAAATGGAGTACTTTCAAAGGAGATGATTTTCGCATTATATATACTCTGTTCCTTGCGCAGTCGGCAGTGAAGCAGCCGTGAGAGGAATAGCAAAATAAATGAAAGATTCGCTTTTTTTTTTACTTTCAGATAAGTGAATTTTAATTTTGTTTATTACCACTTACGATTTGAAAAATTGTATAACCTATGAAACCTTTAAGGTTTTGGGGAATGAGAAGGTTTTGGATTTGGAAAATCTTGGAATAGGAAAGCATCAAAAATACAATAAGATTCCTAGATTTTGGGTTTTATTTTCTACTTGATTAGATTTTGGAATGCAAGTCATGGAGTTCCTAAAATCACATGAGTATGTTATAGATATGCCATATATCATCTTTTGTTTGTGAGTTGTTGGAATCTAAAGGCAGGTTTTCAGGAGATAAAGAGACACCTTGAAATGATGGAATTGGTGTCACTTGATGTATGTGATGTGAATGGTCACATGTATGTGAGATTTTTTTGAAGATTATGTCGTGCCTACATGTGATTGGTTTGAGGCATTTGGAAAAAGAAGTCAGTAAATCTATGCTTGGAACGGGACATGCTCTGGATACACAATTTATGTGCAATCATCAGGCTGAATTCGGGGATGTATTGAGGTGAATTGGCACATGTTTATGTCATCAAAAATGGAGATGTCTTATGCTGCTTGGAGAGTTATGAGTGTGAGTTTATTTGTTGGGATTAGAAGCTACTCTCACAGCTAAAAGTCTTGTACTTTCCCAGCGACACCGTCCATGTCACGACAACGTCTGTATCAGTATAGACGCGCTTATAGACGTGCATATAGACACAATGGTAGACGTGCATATAGACGCCCTTATAGCCTCTGTTATAGATGTGCATACAGATGCACTCTAGAATTAAATTTTTTTCCCACAGAGCTGCATGTGCAGATGTACAAGTGCATTTTTTGCACATGCAGCTGCATTTTCTGCATAGAGGCAGCTTTTTGGTTTAAGGTTTTTCTTACTTGTACATAGACAAAGCAAGATCAACAAAGATATCAAAACTTAAATTAAAGATAGATATGCACAAAAATATTTGTGAACACACTTCGAATATTGATTAAAGAAGATGAGAAATTACATTTTATATCCAAAAATTTGTCCATACATGATCATAGCCACATAAGTCTTGAATAAAAACATAGATACATAAAGAAGATGAAAAAATTTATCTTACATAAAGAAGATGAAAAAATTTATCTTATATCCAAGAAGTTGTCCATACATGATGGTAGCCACATGAGGCTTGAAAAAGAAACATCGTTGCATAAACCAAAACTATACATGAAGGAAAACTAGCAGGCGACTACTTGAAGGAGTCATCACTCTCCGAGCCATCTTGTCCTTCTTCTTGTCCACCTTGTGCCTACATAAAATAAAGATATAAATAAATAAAAATAGAAAGTATTTTAAAGGTCAAAACATGTTTTGTAAATAAAAATCAAAAGTGTTACCTACATTGGTGTTCTCCTTCCTCAATTGTATTGTTCCTCGGAGATGATCCCTTCAATATCGTGAAGGTAATCCCATGTATCTCCTCTACTATGGTGACGATGGTAGCTAGTCTGTGCTGGGGTAGGATCTCTACCCACCACAATGTCACGCTACATCACAAGACAAACATTATAACACAACTCAAATAGAGAGAATACAAAGAAAAGACATGAAGTTACACTATATATACAAACTCGGCCTTCCATGATGCATGACCTCCAGATCCAAAGTGCGACGATCCATATCCCTCCATTTGTATTCGTTACATTTCTCTGTGTTGCTAATTCACTACTCCTTCTAAGAGCTCCTTCTTGGCTTTCTTTCACTCACCCTTTGAGCAGTAGATGGCTTACTATGTCCATTCTTACCGACATCTATTCGGGCTTTCTCCTCCTTTGCATGTCTCCTTACTAGAGACCTCCTATTCTTAAGTATGTCTTTAACACCATATTGGGGAATATGGGAATTTCCCACAAGTTTGGGACACGTGGTCAAAAGTTTGGATTAACCATAACTTGAATACCACTAATCCAAAATGAGCGCTTTATAGCTCTTTAGATTCTATTTTTCAAGCGCTTTCCAACGATAGGTCATATGATAGGGTTTTGAGAAACTTACAAACATGTTATCCATGTCCCCTTTTTTAAGTATTCAAAAATGGGAATTGGAAAATTCCCAAATTCACTAATATGGTGTTCTTTGATTTTGTGTCACGTCCATCTACTGTTAAACCTTTAGTCGTGGGATTAGGATACTCCTTGTGGACAGCTTTAATGTAATCATCCACTATGCTCTCTCTTTGCTGCTTAAAATGTATAAAGAAGTCTTTATAGTGTGCAAAAACTACTTGGGGCAAGTAGTTTACCACCTCCTTCCCACCACAAGATACATCAACTATGCCACCCACGTCTGTGATATCATAATATGATATATCACCACCATGATGTGGTGGTGGTGACTTTGAAGAACTATCCCCACCCCCAAAGCACTACCCTAGGCATCCTCTATCTCCTCTACCTCCACTCTCAGTGCTAGTGCAGAGTGAGGTATGACTGCCACTATCTCCATGACTACCCTCCCTATGACGACGACGACTGCCACTCTCATGAGAGGCATGATAACTGTGAGGTGTCACATCTCCCTAAGGTGGAGGTGTAGGAGATGCTGTAGCACTAACTGGGGCTCACAGATGAGGGGTGAATATAAAGGCATGTGAAGTACCTGGCAAGGGACTCTATTGGGCTATGGGCGGGGGCTATGGGCGGACTTGATGGTAAAGGGGTTCCTGCTATGCATAGGCTATCAATTGCTCGGGGGTGGCAGTATAGCCAAAGATGCCGTCTACCTCCCTAGCAAACCGTCGTTGAGACTCGATGAGAGCCTCAACCTGTGGGTCCGTGGGACAAGAGGACGAGGACCCATGCCACATCTATTACAAACAAAGAAAATATTAAAAAAATATTATGAAATTAAGACTTCTTGGCTCTTTAAGTCAATTGACCCAAGTCAATTGACCCTAGGAATCATCTCATTCTTCAAAACCAGTTCCTCTCTTGTTTTTGAAGAGTTCTCATTCATATGAGGAAGCCATAAACCTCATGCCCATCAAGCTTCAACATCAACACCAATTTTTATGCTTTCAAAGTGATTAAAGTGTGCTTCTAAGCACTAATTATGTTGTTTAACACTAATTACTCTATTAATCCAGCAAAAAGAAAGTGTTTTTAAAAACTAATAGTGTTATTAAACACTAATGGTGAGTTAATCACCAAAGTAAGTGTCATTTGATACTAAAAATGTGCTTTTTAGTACTAATTATGTTTTATACACACTAATGGTGATCTTAATCACCAACCAAAGTGTTCATTAACACTAATGAAGCCAACCCTCATAAAAAATCAGTAATTAAGCACAAACCCTAAGTGCTATATCATAAAATTACTATTTTAATCTCCTATTTATGCAACATTCTCAACTCAATTAGGGTTGTTGCACTATAATAAGCCTCTCTCTTTCTAATTAAACCTAAATTATCATAAATTCTGGTTTTTTCTCTTCATAATTAGCTCCTTTCTTTTCTCATAATCACCCAATGTCAAAGGATACTCAAATCAAGAAGTTCTCGGGAGAGGGCTTCCATACTTGGCAAGTCCTTGTCAAGTATAAGATGATGTCCAAGGGCTTTTGGCCATTCATCTCTGGCACCAAGGTGATTGATCGAGCAAAGGCTGAAGATGTTGAAGATGATGAGAGGGCACAAGCCATCATCATGCTTCATCTTGATGAGGCACTCATCCACCATGTGGACCAGCTTCCGACTGCAAAGGAAAAGTGGGATGAGCTTGATAAGCTCTATGGAGCTCGTGGCAAGAATTCCAAGATCTCACTCAAGATCGAATTCTTTAGCTTGGAACTCAAAGAGGGAGAGGGCATTGGAGCCTTCATCTCTCACTTGAAGGGCCTTATGGCTCAACTTGCATCAGTGAATGCAAGAATGGATGAAGATGATGCAGTGGCTGTTTTACTCAAAGCGGTCAAGAAGGTGTACCCCACTTTAGTCACCACCCTGAAGAACATACCGAATCCCACCCTCGAAGGAGTCATCCAATCATGTCTTGACGAAGAAAAGAGGCCAAAGGGACCAACTGAATCTTCACATGCAACCACTTCATCGACTATGGAACAAGCTTTGTCACACCAGGTAGTCAAAGTAAGATGTGCCCATTGTAAAAAGGTGGGACACTTGGCAAATAATTGTTGGGTCAAATATCCCAACAAAATGAAATGTAACAAATGTAAACAAACGGGGCATATTACTTCTAAATGTCCTAACAAAGAGTCAGAGGCCAACTTTGTATCAGCCTCTACCTCCTCTGAGAAATTGTTTTAATTCTCAATGTAATCACACCTATATTCCAAAGCCTTGTACGCCTAATGTTATAAAGGCATCCTATGGTCAAATACCTCCTATTCCATTCGTCCATAGTTGGTATTGAGGGGGAGTATTAAGGGACTAAGGTTATGTAGAAGGGTGAGAGAAGGGTGTGAGTGTGAATGGACATGAGGTCCACTTGTTCACCTATTTAAAGGTGAGGCCATGAGCCATTTTGTATGAGAGCAAGGCCTAGTTGTATGTATAAGCAACTTAATAAGCAAGATATTATTCTTGTATTTTGTGAGTCTCTCCACTACACACACTTGATCTAGCATGAGCACCACGTTTTCTCATCAACAAACCACCTCCACTGCCATAACATACGCATCATCCAACGTGGCTGGATCAATTGCTTTGGAACTAACATATCTGAAAAATAAATGAATAGTGCGTTATACCTCGTGCACGTTCATTTTGCAAGGTATAATGAAGGGTGATCTGACATGGGTTTTACATACCTCACAAGCTCGCCCATCTTATAAATACATTTTTCTAAACTCTTATTTGCACAATGGTCGATGCTAGAATGTGCCCACCCTCCTCTCGTGGTGGCCAAGCTTGACACATACGTCCTGCAACCCGCAAGTCCTCCCGTACACTAACATTGTCTCGTTTACCAATAACATGTTCCCAAATACCAGATCCCACATTCTTGAAGATGTGCATGGGATCAAGAAGATGGTTGATCTTAAGATAGGTCCAATATGGTAGCCGAAAAAAATAGAGTACCTACACAAGGGATTGCTCTATGTGATCTTTAATCCAATTAGAGACTACACAAAACAAGATTGAAAAACATTACTATACCTGTTCATGCCATCTAGAGGAAGAATATTTGTAGACTCCCAAATAGGCTTCCAATCTTTTGGGCGCCATCCTGGTCCAGTTGAGCTTACAAAGTACATGTATGCCCATCCCCCTCCTTCCATGCCTGGTATCTATACCCCGCCCGCGAGTATCCAGGGCACTCCGCTGCCGTCTATGCCTGCGAGTCTGATGAGACGGCATGCAGCTCCTCCTCTTCCATGCCCACCGAGGAGACATACCTCGTCCCAGACACACTCACGCACACCCTTCCAAGCACCGTCACGTCAAGGCTCACAGGCACCATCACGTACTCCCTCTCAGAGCCACCGTCACGTCAGGGCTCACAGCCACCATCACGTAGACAATCCCCCAGTCGTGACTCCACCCGCCGCAACAATAGGAAGAGTGGGAGTGGAGGATGCGGCGGGTGCTTTGGTGGGGGAGGTAGTAGGGCAGGCGGTGAGAGAGGAGATAGAGGGAGAAGAGTTAGAGGAGACAGTGAGGATGAGGAGGAGATGAGAGAGGTGGAGGGAATGATCTACTATGATGTTACGGATAGGGGCGGGATAGTGACGGATGCGAGGGGGAAAGAGGTAATGGAGTACATGCGTGGGGTAGTATCAAACTTGTATAGAAATTGTTTTATTAGATTTAAAGATCAAAATAGCCGATTAGTTGGGGAGGTGATAGAGGCTGTACATAGTCGGTACCCCAATCCCCCACATGCAACATTCTCGGATGTATGGGGAAGGACGCGAATAAGGGAGATCTTAAGTAATAAAAGATCTCACCTTAAGAAACTTGCATACGATGATGGGCTAAATGTAGCTGCGGGTGGCTATCCTACCGAGAAACCTGCCACTGCGCACAAACGCGAGTGGAAGGAGGCAAAGAAATGAGCAGAGGGTGGCGTGACGAGCAGGCAGCATGTGGAGGCATGACGGATCCAGATGGAGACCATTAGATCTTCGCATTTCGAATCTGGCAGCGTCGAGTCATGGGAGGTAGAGTTTGTAAGTATCTTGCCACTTTATTGGATTGTTTACTTAATTCATTGATTCTATGATTGTTTTAATCTTACAAATTGTGTTGATTATGATACAGCGAGACGGGTTACGGGGAGGAAGCCATAGCCCACGATACTGGGTATGCTCGTCGGCATAGCAGACGTGACATGTGGGCCCTCTTCAGAGCCGAGGGACGTATTAAGGATGCACAGTTTGAGATGGCCATGAGACCATACGGTCGACAGGTACTTGAAAACTCTAAACGAATGATTTTGGTTTATTGAATTACATATATATATATATACTTATATACTATATAATACTTGAACAGGCACAAGCTGCTAATGATCCACCCGTCGCCATTGCAGAGGGTGGACATGAGCACTACTCATCGGACATTTCGAACGATGTGAGCTCATCTGATCATGGAGGGAGCAGCGAGTCATCATCTGGGTCTGAGTAGTACTCAGACTTATAGTATCACATTCCATATTGAGGATGTGGTTGTATTTTTGTTGCTCTCTGTTCGGGTATATAGACGCGTCAACTCTGCAAACAGTCGCGTGTATGTACGCGGATAATCTGTGAAATATGCGTGTATAGATGCATCAAATTTGTGAAATATGCGTGTATGAATGCATCATATTTATCAAATACGCGTGTATAAGCGCAGCTAAACTAACAAAACGTGTGTATACACCCTCGTATCAGTGCGTCTAAGCGCAGCTAAACTGACAGAACGCGTGTATATGCCCGTGTATCAGCGCGTCTAATGATTCCTCTACACGCACTTTTACACGCATGTCTCTAGCCGTGATGATACACGCGCTGATATGCGGGCCCGCTACTTTTTTTCACAAGTCATTTTTAGCGGCTAGGAATGCGGGTATGAGCCCGATCCCTTGTAGAGTGAAAAGCTATTGCAAGCTATGCCGCTATGGAAGCCTTATGCAAACTATGCCGCTATATAAGCCTTATTCAAGATATACTAAATCTTATGCATAAAGCATGCATGAGGCCTTATATGCATAAAGGTATTCATGAGGCCTCTTATGCATAAAGCTATTCATGAGGCCTCTTATGCATAAAGAATTATTAATAAGACTTATGTATAAAGCCTATGCATAAAGCTATGCATGAGGCTTATGCATAAAGCATGAATGAGCATTATGCATAAAGCATGCATGAGCGTTATGCATAAATATTATGCACAAACCTACAAAACAAATCCCGAAGGGTGCAATAATAATAGAGGAAAGAGAGGAAAGATAGAAAAGCACTTACCTCTTTTTCGTGATGTTGAAAGAGAGGATTAGAGAACCTACAAAACCAACAAAAGGGTGAGGAAAAGATTAGTAATGCATACATACAAAAGCTATTGCAAGCTATGTCACTATATGTAAGCCTTATGCAAACTATGCTGCTATACAAGTCTTATGCAAGCTATGCTAAAGCTTATGCATAAAACACGCATGAGGTCTTATATGCATAAACCTATGCATGAGGCCTTATGCATAAAGCTATGCATAAATCACTATGCAAGCCACGCTAGCCTAAACTAAACCGTACCCTGGCACTAAGCATGAGACCTTATGCATATAAAGCTATGCATGAGGCTTATGCATAAATCACTAAGCAAGCCACGCTAGCCTAAACTAAACCATACCCTGGCACTATGCATTAAGCATGCATGAATAGAGCTTAACGCATGCATATATTAAGCTCTATGTATAGAGCTTAATGCATGCATATGCATGCATTAAGCTCTATACATAGAGATTTAATCTATACATATAGAGTTCTATGCATAGAGATTAATCTATGCATAGATCTCTATGCATTATGAATACATGCATAGAGCTTAATATATGCATTAAGCTCTACGAATAGAGCTTAATGCATAGATTAAGCTCTATGATCAGAGCTCTATTCATAGATTAAGCTCTATGCATAGAGGACCTAAAAAATAAAACCCCTCTTTTTGGCAGATAAAAATAGAGGAAAGAGAGGATAAAAAGATAGGAAAGAGAGGAAAGATAGGAAAGCACTTACCTCTTTTTGGTGATGTTGAAAGAGAAGATTAGAAGACCTACAAAACCAACAAAAGGGTGAGGAAAGAATTAGTAATTCATATATACAAAAGCCCTAAGAACCTAATGCTGCATACATACAAAATCGAAAAGAGAGAAAAGAATTTACCTCTTTTTGGTGAAGCTGAAAGAGAGGATTAGAAGACCTACAAACAAAACAAAACGTTGAGAAAAGAATTAGTAATACAAAACCCTAGAAGTGTGAATAGTATGGATACACAAGGAGGTTTAAGCCTTATGCATAAGGAGGTCAAGTATAACCCTCTTATGCATAAGAGGCCTCTTATGCATAAGCCTCTTAGGCTTATACATAAGAAAGAGAGAGAGAGAGAGAGAGAGAGAGAGAGAGAAGAGAAGAATATTCAAAAAAAAATTAAACATAAGAAGCTTATGCATGAGAGAGAGAGAAGAAAATACCAATTAAAAACCCTAACTCTAAACATACCATTCAAAAACCATGAATATATGAAGAGGTGGTAGAGACAAGTGGGGTAGAGATTACCTTGTGAGGAATCGTCCTTGGGAGGAGAGTTTTGATTACCTTGTAAGGAATCCTCCTTGGGAGGAGACTTGAGAGGAGACTTTGTGAGGAGAGGACAAAGGGTGAGGTGCAGCTATCATGAGAAAGAGAGGGTTGCAAAAACTTAGGGTTATGTATAGTAGAGGAGAGGACAAAGGGTGAGGTGCAGCTATCATGAGAAAGAGAGGGTTGCAAAAACTTAGGGTTATGTATAGTAGAGGGAGCAGAGAGAAAGCAAAAATAGTTGCGGCGTCGATGCAAAATTATTTGAAGTTTTTTTTAATAGAGCATGGCTATTTGTGCTATAAATAGCCATGCATATAGCCTTGTAAATAGCAGCGTAAACCCCGCCAGATTGCAAATTCACCCATGGCCCCTCTCTCACTTCCATATCTCTCTAGTTTGCGTGGCTATGTTCTCATTCTCTTGTAGTGTATTATGTGTATAACATACATATCTATTAGAGGACTTACAAAACATATCTATTAATGTGTATCTTCTATGCATGCATAGAGATTTATGCGTAAACTTATGAATAAGATTATGCATTGAGCTTTAATGCATAAGATTAAAACTTGCATTAAGCTATATTCATAAAGCTTAAATGAATTGAGCTTTAATGTATAATCTTAAATCTTTTTGCATAATCTTAGGAGTAAAGCTTTATGCATCAGCTTAAAGTATTAAGCTTTATGCATGAATTATCTCTATGCTTTATGCATAAGCTTAGGCATTCATAAAGCTTTATGCATAAGCTTTAAGTTTAAAGCTTAAAGCTTAAAGCTTTATGCATGCATTAGCTCTATGTTTTATGCATAAGCTTAGGCATACAAAAAGCTTTATGCATAAGCTTTAAGCTTTATTCATACATTAGCTCTATGCTTTATGCATAAGCATAGGCATGCATAATCTTTTACATGCAGCTTAATGCATATAAAATTAAAACCCCATAACCCAAGGGTGCAATAAATATAAATGAAAAGAATAAAATCTTATACATAAAGCTTAAAGCATGCATAGAGCTCTATGAATAAGGCTTTATGCATAAGCTTAAAGTATGCACAAGATTTCTACATAAGCTTTAAGCATGCATTAAGATCCATGCATAAGCTTTAAGCATGCATTAAGCTCTATGCATAAGGACTCATGTATAAGCTTCATGCATAAGATTATGGATGAAGCTTAATCATAAGCTTTATGCACTAAGCTAAACCTAAACCTGGCACCTAAGGTTGCAATAAACATAGAGCTTGCATTAACGTGATGAAAAGAAAAAGAGCGCTTACCTCTTTATTGTCAAGCCGAAGAATAGTATTAGTAGAAGATGTACAAAATTTAAAATTTAAAAATAGTGATTAGCAACACATTTAATGAACTCTACCTACCTAATCTTTGTGCATGCTTTATGCTAAATGCATTAAGTTCTATGCATAAAGTTTACGCATGAATGAAGCTTTATGCATAAGCTTAAAGCACACTTTAAGCTCTATGAATAAGCTTAAAGATAACAAGCTCTATGAGTAAGCATTTATGCATGCTTTGAGCTTAATACATTAAGCTCTATGCATAGAGATTAATGCATTAAGCTTAAAGCCTGCATAGAGCTTATGCATAAAGCTTAATATATTCTTAAAGCTTATGCATTAAGCTTAATACACGCTTAAAAATTATGCATAAAGATTAAAAAATTCTTAAAGATTATGCATAGATGTTAAACCATGCATAGAGACTTATGCATAAGGCTTTATGCATAAGCTTAAAGCATGTATAAGCATTATGCATAAGCTTTAAGCTCCATGCATAAGCTTTAAGCATCAAGCTCCATGCATAAGCTTTAAGAATGCATTAAGCCTTATGCATAGATTCTATCCATGCTTTAAGATCTATGCATAAGCTTGAATCTCTATGCATTAAGCTTTATGCACTAAGCTAAACCTAATCCCAACACCCAAGGGTAAAATAAACCAAGAGATTGTATTAAAAAATACCAAAAAGGAGGGCTTACCGCTTTATTGTGTCAAGCCAAAGAAGAGGATTAGTGCAAGACCTACAAAATATGAAATTAAAAAAAGTCATTAGTAACAAATGTAATGGACTCTACTTATAAAAAAAAGAGACAGAGAAAATACCAACACATATTACACATGCTCAAAAAGAGGAGAAAGAGAAGAAGCTAAAAGAAGGTTAGTACTTTAAACTTTAGCCCTAATCTCATTATATACTCTATTAAGGTTAAGCTTAAGAGAAGAATACCTTCATTAGGTCACACCATAGCCACGTAGTGGTGAATAAGGAGAAAGGGAAAGAGGAAGAGGAAGGAAGTACAAATGCATGAGATAGAGGCAGATTGATGGAGTAGATGGAGCCACTATAGTCCTTCAAAGAAAGAAGTGGAGGAAATATTTTGGGGGAGGAAAGAACTACGCCACTAAATGATTCCCAACGGCACTTATAGCAGCGACATAATGTAAAATGTGGCCCAAATGTTGTAAATAAGTGTTGCTATTGCTTGCTTTTGTTGTAGTGGACTTGCAAGACTTCCTCAATAAGAGGACCATAATACTTTTTAAATTTACTACCAGTAAGGAAGTCAACGATTTCAACCCCGTCACGGGTTTCAACATGCATAGTGCCTTAAGGTGTTATTTCACAGACTCGAAATGGTCCTTTAGTTTCTCCTTTTTGTTTTGTGGACTCCGTACATAAGTACAAGGTCTCCCTCCTTGATTTTCTTGTCTTTGAGATTATTATCAAACCACTTTTTTGTCAATTCTTTTTTGTTAACATATTCTAAACATCAATTTGTCTTTCTTCCTCTAGTTATTTAAGACTGAACAACCAATCGGTCAACATGTCACCCTCCAATATTATGAATTCCTAGGACATTCCCTATATACCATCTTAAATGGTGTGCAGCTAATTGCAACTTTGTAAGAGGTTTAATAAGCCCATAAAGTTGCTGTGAGCTTGAATTCCTAATCATTGCATCGAGCCTCAATAGTTTTTTTTAATATAGAAATATGGACTTTTTTGGTGCTCTCAGCAGCTTGATCATTTTCTTATGGAGTAGTAAGGTGTGGACTTGTGGCGTGAGATCATGAACGCTGTGTGAGCTGCTAGATTACATCATTTATAAAGTGTTTCCCTTGGTCACTCACCATCTCAAAAGAATAACCAAAGCGGGTAATGATGTTCTCCTAGAGAAACTTGTAGTCACCATGGCATCCGCTTTTCGTGAAGCTCTTGCTTCAGCCCACTTGGTTACATAATTTGTGGTGGCAACAATGATGAAGCATGCTTGTGTGCCATGTGCAGTAGAACTAATAGGACCAATGAAATCTAAGCCCCATTTTTCAAAAGTTTGGTTGATTCTCATAGGAAGTAGTGGCATCATATCCTTCTTTCTGTTAAATTAATGTATCTCAAAGTGTGGTGGTGGTCGCACATGGATATATAAAAAGCATCTGCCCCCATTGTAAATTCAATCAGTTCATTGCTAATAAAGTTCAAGCTGTTCATCAACTCTTCTCTCTCTCTCTGCGTCAACTTCTCTCTCTCTCTCTCACTGCGTGTGTTAAGCTTCCGCAACGATTCTGACATGGTATCAGAGCTGAGCTCTTGATCCTCGGCTGTACGCAAGGAGCAGAAGGAGAAGGAAGGCAAAGGGCTGCGTTTTCTCAGCTGGAAAGCTCGTGACCTCGGCACGAAAGAGAAGAGTGCAGAGCAAGCGCGCAGGCTGTGCAGGAGGCAGAGCGTGACGGGTGCTCGCGAGGAGGACAGAGCGCCAGGACCACCAGTTCGCGCGGAGCGTGGAGTCGGCTCAGCGGGAGCGGCAGCTCAAGTCAAGCGCTAGGCTCTTGCAAGAAGAGGGCAGCTCCGCGTGTAGCGTTTTTTTTTGTTTCTGCTGAGTATGGCCAGGCTGGTGCATGGCTGTAAAGAGCACTTTGATGGAAAGAGTACGATAAGGAGGGCACTGGAGGAGAGGCTAAGAGAGCAAGCTATGCGCATTCAGGCATGCTCTCTGTGTGGCCTGGCAGAGAAGCTCACAAGAACAACAGAGCAGGAGCTTGTCCGCCGGCAGGACAAGGCTACTGGTGCTTGGGAATGCCACCCTTTCAATCGCTATGGTAGCAATGTGCTTAGCTGGATCCGCAATGAGGCCCTTACTTCTGCTTATGCATTAGCGTCCCTAAGGTGCTCTAATCCCAAGAAGTCATTCATCGAGCTTCCATTGCTCACCTCCGAGGTCATCAAACAAAACAACAAGCTTGATGGAACGGATTTTGTGCATAGGGATTTGATCCTAGAGTCATATCCAATGAAGGCAAAGATCATCCATTATGAGCTATTGGCTATGCACCACACAACATTCATCATGTTATCCAGTCTACAGGTGGCTGCTTTGATCTTTAGAAAGCTTCTTCAGGAACATGATATAGTCTCCAAAGAAGATGATGAGACAATATTAATGTCCCAAGGTAAAGTGTATGCATCCAACTCAGTGGAAGATTCGGAGCAAACATTCCAAGCTAGAGGAAGACAGAAGGCAGACAATCGTGACAGTGATACTAGAAAGGAATTGGAATTCCATAATCGAGCTTATGTGGTCCAAGCCACATTGGCTAAGGATTCTACATTCTAGTTGTATAACAGTTCCACCACATGCTTCAGCCAGAGAGAGGCACGTGAGTGGAAGAGAGAGCTATTCTGAGCTCTCAAACAGGTGTATTGGAACCGTGTGATGGAGTTCAAAGCACATGCATCTGGCGAGAAGAGCGTCTTGACAACACTATGGACGTGCTTTTGTTTGCAGTTCATTGTGGTAACATTATGGACGGGATGAGTTCCTAGTTTATTGTCAGAGAATTTTGGGCATCATGTGTCGATAGTTCAATGTTCAGGAGATCTTTTGGATGTGTGTGTTCTCAGTTCAATGAATGGAGGATCATGGATGTGGAGTTGTCTGCAATTCATTATTCTATGTGGCAGCTGAATCTCAAGATGGCATTCCTTGAGGAGACAGGTTGTTTGGTGCATTTTCTGAGGTGTATTCGATATCCGGCCGGTACTGAGGTGTCCATGGTTGCATCTACATCAACTTGGCTTGTTCATCTATGCCCACTATGAGCTACAGAGAGGGTGTTAAATTAATGTATCTCAAAGTGTGGTGGTGGTCGGCCATCTTCTACACGTGGATATATAAAGAGCATCTGCCCCCATTGTAAATTCAATCAGTTCATTGCTAATAAAGTTCAAGCTGTTCATCAACTCTTCTCTCTCTCTCTGCGTCAACTTCTCTCTCTCTCACACTGAGTGTGTTAAGCTTCCGCAACGATTCTAACACTTTCGTGGCTTGCACAACATTAGCACTTGTCATATCCTTGACAAATTGTGCACAATATTTGAAGAGCATAGGCCAACAATACCTAGATTGGAGTATTTTCCTTGTCATAACATCGCATACGAAGTGTCCACCAACTACCCCTTTGTGTGCTTTCTCAATGATGTATAAATATTCATCATCCCTAGGACAATGTCTTAATTTGTCATCCCTACCATGTCTAATAGAGAGTATCAACAATTAATTAGTAAGGTTTTGCTTTTTTAAGCAACTTTCATGCTAGTTTTTTCCTTAACATTTTTACCTCTAGATACCATTAGCTAGAAAGGTAATGATTCTCCCAATCTATTCTAGAACAACATCAATCTTGAATAATGTAACATTTTGTAACACGTCATCAACTCCAATTGGTTCTTCACCATTAGGTATGCAGGATAGATGATATGCCATGATACGTTTTTTGCAAGGTCTCACAACTATTGTAAAATCAAGCTAGAGAAGAATCCATCCACAACCACCTTGTGATCCTTCCCATGGGGAGCATGGTTTGTTTACTAAATACAACAAATCTTGAATGATCAATATAGAAAATAATTTTTTTAGCAAGAAGGTAATACCAAAGAATAAACTAACGCTAGTAGTTGACATGGCCCATGAATCTCTGCACTCCCTTGTAGTTTGTTGGTGGTGGGGGGCAATTCCAAGATAACCTTGATTTTTCTCTCATGAGTGGAAATCCCATTTTTGGACACTATATGCCCAAGGATAACTCTGTGTTTCAACCAAAATTGGTAGTTGTGAGGGTTTAAGGATATGGGATAAAATTGACATCTTTCAAATAATCTTTTTAGGCATGCTAGGTGCTCTTTCCAAGATAAATTATTGCACAAATCATCCAACAAGGCTTTCAAAAGTAGTATTCATAAGTCTTTGGAATGTGGTTGGTGCATTGGTTAGATCGAATGGCAGTACTCTATAAGCATACACATCGTATTCAGTGAGACAAAAGTTATTTTGGCTTGTTTCTCAGGTGAAATAAAAATTTGATTATCACCTTAATAGAAAAGCTATAAGCCTCCTTGCCCATAATTTGTTCAAGCACATGTTCATAATATGGCAAGGGTATTGACCCTTGCGCATGGCAGCATTCACTTTCTTTACATCAACACACACTCTAAGTTTTCCATTCTTCTTGGGCACAACCTCAATCGGTGAGACCCATCCTAAGTGTTCAATCTCATAGATGAATCCACACTCAATGAGTTTATGAATCTCTTTCTTTAATGATTCTTGCATATTTGGGATTCATTCGATAGGGTTGCTGTTGGATTGGTTTAGCATATCGAGTACCATGGGGATGGCATGTTGTACCATCTTTGTGGGAACTCCCTTCATATCATCATATGTCTACGTAAAGCAATCCATGTACTCCTTGAGAAGAGCTACAAGTTCAATCTCCTCGGCCTTAGTTAAGTCCTTGGCTATGTAGACAATCTTAGGATATTCTCTTGGCTCATCCAAGTCTACTTCTTTGACCTCTACAAGCCCATCATAGGCATTTGGCATCATCAAACACTAACTTGCATTCCCCTATGGTGTATGACTTGTAATGATGAGGGTTCGGGTGCAAGTTAGGTGTTGGCTATTGATTTTCTTTAGTTGCCTTAGCGGTAGCTTAATTTCCCTCTCGTTCTAGGCCAACTCTTTGTTCTTCTTTCTCCTCGTTCGTGGCATATAACGATTCAGTTTTGGTTCCTCTACGACATCAATTTTGGCTCTCAATTTAGTGGAAGGAGGTTTTCAATACATAAAGTTTTGTAATTCCTCTCTCGAGTTGTTAATAAACTTGCGATGTGCATCAAATGCACCAATGTATTGCAGCCATTGGTGGGTGGTAGTTGTCCTCTCTTGCAGTCCTCTATGATTATTGGCTACATAGCGTTTACATCTCTGCCATCTTCAAATATGCTCCTTGGTGCTTTGAAGAACATCATTCCTCTCTTAGGATTGGGAATCTGTATCAGATTCAGAGCTACTCTGGAATGCAATTTCTTTTGGTGTTATTATCTCTATGTTGCTTGTGGCAATGAGGAGTTGGTGTCCTTTTTCAGTCTTTGTTTCATACTCCTCATCACCACTATTGGTGCTTATGCTTGAGACATCCCATGTGGATTCAAGTTAAATATAACCAATCCCCTTGGCATCATAAGGTAGAGCACAAATCATTCCTAGGGACACAACCTTAGGGAGCTCCTCACCATCAGGTGTAACCCATGTAGAATCTCTGGTTTTTCCTAGCTATCAATTGTGTCCATCATATGTATCCAATTTAGATCATCCTCAGGATCAATAGCTTGTTTATTATCTTCCTTCCTTGGATAAGTCTCTTCTCTATAAGTATAGAAGTATTGCAATGGGGCTATATAAGTGGTGGTGTCTGAATGGTTTTTAAAAAGTCCTCCACTACCCACATAAGATGTATGTGGCCAGTCTCACAAGATCAACCCTGGCGATGGAATCATCGAATTGGAGGTAGACATGGTTCTTAAACTGTTCATGTACCATTTGCATCTCTCATGAATTGGTATCCTAAGATCATTTCACATGATTTGGGTTGTTTGGAAAATTTCGTAACAAGGAAGGTATGTTTAACCTTATGTTTGAGAACCTTGATCTTTAATCTTGTAGCATCCCAATAGATTTGGCGATAGTTTTGTCAACCATGTTGACAATGATATTTGAAACTTATAGACTTGGCTTGGACATCTTCTCCCAATATTACTTAGTGATTATGCTCACTCCCGCACCACCATCTAGGATTTCCATTACTGTGATACCCTTGGTGACTGGTAGTAGTGTATTAGACTTATCACCTTCAAAGTATTTTCCCAATTTGTTAAGTGGAATTTCTACCATAGATTTGTTATTTTCTTCTTCCTCTTGGACTATTGATTTGGGTACAACTTGAGGTGTCTCCATTGTATATTGGGGACTTACCTTATGCATGCCAGAAAATGGTGGTAATCTGACATTGAGCTCTTCATGAAGGAGAGCTCTCATCACTTTAAACAATTCAAGATCTCTGCTCAATCAAGCGGTTATAGTTTTACTGCTTTCTGAGGCCATAAAGTCTAACAATTCAGGATCTCCACTCAATTTGGCGCCTATAGTTGTACTGGTTTATGAGGCCATAAAGTCTAACAATTTGGGTATATTTAGTGGTGCATTAAGAGTGCATTAATGACCTCCTTTCCATAAATAGGTGTAACTAAGCCTAGAAAATCCATTCCCAAGATGGGCTTAGGGTTTCTATATGGTAGTGGTCCCTTGAACCAATCAAGGATCAAACTAGGTGGAGGCCTTAGTCTCTTCCATGATGACACTTGACACATCTAGAGGTTTGTGAATATTAGTAGTATATGTTAAGGTACTGGTCTGTATAGTATCTGAGACTCTCATTTGCTTGGGTTTTGGTTCAATCTCCTCTTGTGTTTTTGTAACTAAATCACCAAATTCTTGCAGTTTCTCAATCTCCTTCTGAGGGCGTGGATAAGAGCTAAGTTTTATCATGGGTGATCTAGTTTCAGGAACTAGGGTCTCCTTCCCCATGATCTTGGTTTTGGAGGGTATTTCCCTACCCTGTTCAAAATTGGCCCTTATGTCCAAGTAGTTTGTCCTCATCTAGGCCCGTAATAAAGACTGGCTCTTGAGGCATCCCAAGATTTATCTTTTTTTTCCTTCATTTTCTTCCGACTCTTTTCTCCTGTTTTTGTTCTTTTTCTTATATTTTGCTACCAAGGCCACAAATCGTTGCTCGAGAGAACATGTTGGTTTTGGACTTGTAGCTATGTGATAGCATTCAAAGGTGTGTGATCTGCATTTTTTAGGATCTGTATTTAAGTTTGATTACTTACCTCAATCATATTTAGGGGTGTGATGATGGGTCCCATTTGTGGGCTTGTCACCACAATCTTGTTAGGGTAGTTCTTAATCCAATGATCTATGCCACAACAATTACAAGTAGTTGGTGGCATGTTTGATGGTACCTCTTGGTTAAGTTAAGGAAACTTTAGAGGTCATTCCGAAACTAGATGGGGATCTTGACATTGGTAACATTGAAGATGCATTCTTCTAGCTGTGGCATTAATATGTATTCCCCTTCCCATGGCCAACAAGTTGGTAAATTGGCTTGACTCCCCCTCTCCCACCCACTACATGATGATAGTTTGGATGAAGCTCTGTGGGGTCCTGAAATAGGTGGGGGTTGGTTTGAGATCTACCTCATATTCTTGGTAATAAATAGGCTCCTCGAAGCTTACTTGATTAAGAGGTGTTGACCCTTGGTAGAGGTGGTTTGGTCCCAAGACTGGTGGAGATAATGGCACATTGGGTGCTGCATGGGATGTTCAACCATTTTTTTATTACAAGACCAAGGGCTAACGCTTTTTACAGTGCCGACAAAGCTATTGTAGGCATTCAGCAGTCTCAATCTTCATAGGGACCATATCACCCACAAAAGCAAGAGTTACCATTGTAATAACGAGATCTTAAAATTGGACCTTGGCTAGTGGTATGTTGTTGCCAAAAAACGGAACACCAATGTAGCTCTCCTTAGGTACATGTGTGCAAATCTCAAATCTTTGGTAGCCTTCATTTCATCTTGGAGGGATTTTGAGAAGTTGGTCCAAGTCATTTCCACTAAATTATTACCTTTAGCTATAGGTTTTGCAGTGGTGGTGCTACAACTATTTGCCGTTTGCTGATGTAACATACTTAGAATTTGAAGCTCTTACTGCCTGTATCATCAGGTTATCCTCAAGTTCGATGGCATTAGCCATGACATCCTCCCAGGTGGTGATACCTCTATTGACCAAACCATTATGGATATGTACATGTTTCAGTTTGTGGATAAATCGATCAAGAAGTTGACTGTTGGAAAAGCACTCATGCTGCAGAGCACAATGAGAGTTTAAATGCTTAGAGGACTAATAAAATCTCTCACTGACTCATCTTCTTCTCTATCAACTTTGTATAACTGTGAAGCCACACTCCACAAAGCCCTCTCACGCAAAAACTTCTCTAGGAATAACCTTTGAAGCCTAGTAAAGTTTAGACGTTCTTCAATTTCGATACCAATCACCAACCTTGCCATCTAGTGTGAGGCTAAATTTGTTGATTTTTGCAAGCTCATTCCTATCACCTAAGGCCTCGCATACTTGATAGAAGACCTCAAGGTGTCTTTTAGGATCGCTGTCTCCATTGAACTTGTATGTAAGCTTCACGATTTGTGCAACGTTCAAGAGCTACTCCATCTACTACCTCTCATGACTGGTCTTTGAAAAGATGTAGGGGAGACCAGAGCTTGAGCTCTTGCAAGCACACACACACATTCACACAAACCCTAGAAGAGAACACACAAGGTGAGAGGCTGAACATTCTTCTTCTTCTTCACACAACAAAAGAGGTATACAAAGAAGATAAAGTGACAGCTAACACACATAATAGAGTATATACAAGTGGTCCATAATGTGAACATGCTAAGAAGAGTGGGTAGATTTGGACTAGTCGATGTAATCCAGCTATAGAATCTCTTGCAAAGATATGTCGGTGCTAACTACCAAACCCGCCAGTGATATAAATGTCAAACAATCATGCAGGCTCCTTGTGAGTGTCATCTCATGTTGAGCTTGACATCTCAACACTCCCCCTCAATTTCAACTCCATCTCATGAACTCTAAGCATATCTCAAAATCTGTGGAGCTTCTCAGCTCCCAAGGCCTTCATGAAGATGTCAACAACCTGATCATGTGTGTTGACGTAGGCTAAGTTGATGTTGCTTACCAAGAATCTCTCTCTCTTAAGAAGTGGTAATGCACCTCAATGTGTTTCAATCTCTCTCTCTAAAGAAGTGGTAATGCACCTCAATGTGTTTCATCCGTGCATGAAAAACTGGGTTCCTAGTGGCCAACTATATACTACCAAGATTGTAATAATATATGATAATCTTTCTCTCCACATGCAACCCCAAATGAGCAAGTAGCTTTAGTAACCAAGCTACCTCACATGCTGCCACCATAACTCCTCTGTACTCTGCCTCTGTACTCTACCTCACATGCTGCCACCATAACTCCTCTGTACTCTGCCTCTATACTCGACAAGGCAATTGTGGGTTGTTTCTTGCTGCTCCATGTCACAGCAACACTCCCCAATGAAAACATAAATCCACTGGTAGATCTCCTATCTGAGATGCTACCTATCTAATCTACATCTATGTATCCATATAGAACCAATGGTACACCTGCTACATAAAACAATGCATAATCAACAGTGGCCCTCAAATACCGAAGTGTGCATTGCACACTGTCAAGATGTGGTTTGCGTAGAACCTTCGTAAATTATCTATCTAAGCCAACATTGTAACTCAAATCTGGCCTGATGATCATGACATAGATCAAACTCCCCATAATCTTCCTATACATAGTGGGATCCTCCAACACATAACCTGCATCCGCACTAAGCTTGCCATTTTGATCTAATGGCATCGAGATTGGTTTACAATCAGCCATCCACTTGGACAACATCTCCAATACATACTATCTTTGTGATAACACATACCCTTAAGTGTGTGAATGATGTCAATTCCCAAAAATTAGCACAAATCTCCCAAATCCTTCATCTCAAACTTCCTTTTAAGAATACTTTTCATATGCTCAATCTCTTCCAAGTTGTCACCCCCCAACAATAAGATCATCTACATAGATGGTGATGATCACAATACCCTTATCACTCTTGTGCACATACAAAGATTGATCTGCATCTACCATATGAAAACTAATAGTGACAAGATACTCAATAATCTTGTCATGCCATGATCATGGAGGTTGCTTCAGCCCATACAAGGCCATATGAAGCTTACATACATGCTTTGGGTAACTTGTATCCTCAAAACCTGGTGGCTAATCCATATATGCCTCGTCTTGCAAGTCACTATGCAAGAACACATTTTTTACATCCATCTAATGTAAAAACCAACCTTTAGCTACAGCCACCACAATCACAACTCTCACAGTTGCCATCTTTGTAACCAGGGAAAATGTCTTCTCATAATCAATCCCATGTATCTGTGCATATCCTTTGGCTACCAATCTAGGCTTGTACCTGCTTATGCTACCATCATTGTTATGTTTCACCTTATACATCCACTTACATCCAATAGATTCCTTGCCTTTAGGTAATGGCACCAAATCCCAAGTCTCATTTCCATACAATGCATCCATATCCTCATCCTCCATAGCTTTCTCCCAACACACATTTCCAATAGCCTCATCATGTGCGTTCTACAACCTCCTACAGAAATTTTTCCATATAAGTATAGTGATGTTCCACATAACCATCATAAGCCAACCTCTACACAAAGTTTTTGACTCTTCCAAATCTTTGTAGCTTTGCAGTCATGGCTTCCATAGACTTCTTCACACTAGGTGTCCTCATTATTGTTGGGATCCTAAGCTCCTCATCAAGGCTCATCTCTAAGCCACTAGAATCTCCATCAACAAGAGAATGCCCTGTAGAAATACCAGGCATATCAAGGGGCTCAGCCACTTTCTTTTTGCCTTTATGTGATGTACCAACTACATTTTTAGGACTGGTATTATGACGCAGCTTGCCACTCCATGGTCTATCAACAGGACCACTAGATGAGGACTCTCCTAGTCCACTCAATGACTGTGATTTCTTACTTACATTCTGTGCAACCACATTTTTACTTACATTAGTCCCAACAACATCTTTTTCACCAAAATACCAGCTACTCATCTCATCAAATACAACATCCTTGCTTACCCTCAATTCACGTGTAGCATGATTATAACAACTATATCCCTTTTGCTCGAGGAAATACCCAATAAATATTGAAATTAGGGCATTGTGATGAGCTATGGTGGATCAAACACTAGAATCAACATCATTAACAAAGTGGGTAATTAACAAACAGATTAATGTAGGCATGGATACTAAAAAACCAGCAAATTCTCATTAGGGTAATGCCTCAATTTATAGAGTTTACATCAAGCATCAAATCCCACTGATTTCTCCTTGATTCACTCCACCTCTTTTCTCTGATTCTCTCCACCTCTTCACTTTTTCCAGAATATCTTCACACTTCCTAAATCTTCTCATGCTACCCTTTATTCTCTCCCACTAGATTCTTCTCACCTTTTCACAGGTTCTTTCACATTTACTCATTCTCTTTTACAACATCTAACCAAGGGCTTGTTCCCGCACACACCCTATTCACTTGTATTTTTAACACCTCCCCTCAAGTGAATACTCCTAGTACACCTAGACCCTATACCAAGTTTGCCTCCCCTTACTTGATAGCCTGCGACTAGTGTCTACACCTCCCCTCAAGTTAACTTAGCACACCTGGACCCTGTATCAAGTTTCTTTCTTACTTGATAGTCCGCGACCAGTGCCTCAAGTCCCTAAACTCCATAGTCCTTGACACACTCTCTCTCTATGTGTCCAAGGCTACTATAAGTGCCCGCGACCCTGACTAAAGTGCTCACACATACATCTACCACGTGGCCTACATCATCGGTGGCTCAGAGGTGGTTTTACTTTTTTGGGGCAAGTTACATTGGGTTGTGGGGTCTCTCTCTCTCTCTCTCTCAGAGATTTTCACATGGCTCCTCACTCTTTGGAGCCTCACATCTTCTCTTGTCTTCAGTCTTCTTGTCGTGGCAGCTTCTCTCCACGTGTCCGTCTCTTCTTTCAGTCTTTTTGGGGCAGCTTCTCTTCTCGTGTCCATGTCTTCCTTTATATCTTCTTAGTGTGGATCTTCCTCTTGGAAGGAGATGTTCTTCTTCTTTCATGGCTGGGGCCATGAGCTTGTCCGTCAGGTCTTTTTGCTCCATGTAAGCAACACGTTTCAATGTTTTGCTGATAGTTTCTTTGGGATTTTGATGTTCATCTATCATTATACTGCCTTTGCCAATTTTCACGACCTCTTTGACTCCCCCTGCCTCTGAATTGGCCTCTTCTACCTGTGAGCCAAATTTATGCGGGAGGTCTTACCTCTTGCCTTATTCTGGACAAGGGCAGTGTTTGATCCCATATTTACACTGATGCAACGTGCCTAATACATAATGCGTATAGCATTCATTCTTATGCACATTCCCGAATGCAACTCTGACTGTGAATAATCTTGAATTTGAGTGAGAGTTATAGGTATTAACCAAGAGTTAAATGCAAAATGATGATTATCACAATTTTATCAGCACAATTTTACCAAAAATTACATTAAATCAAGGGTAACCAATTTGTACGGGATTGGTCGGAGTATCAAACCAACTCCGAATTGTAATCTGAAGTTATAGGGATCTGTATCAGATACCTAATGGTTAATTTGAACCCTCAATTGCACCAAAATATAGTGATTAGCATTGATTAATCACTAATTAGCAAATTAATCTTGACTGTTTTGTGTGCAAAAAATAGAGTATGCGGGGAGTCCAAATCTTGTGCCTTAGACTTCAAATGAGCTCAAATGATTTCAAAGGCATCAATAGCAATGAGTCTAGTAGAGGATTAAGCCAAGAAACACAAGATTTGACCAAATATTGAAAGCTTAATCTCTGTTTTACCAAAGTCACCTGCAGATTTGATGAAGAGCTTGGATCTCACTGTAGACTTGATGAAACTGAATTCTGTCTTCACCAACTTGTAGAGCATGCTTGAAAACACCTTGGGCTAAGAGGAATTAGAGAACTTTGATTTGGTGAAGTAGTAATGTCAAAAACAGCTCACAAAAATAGCGCCCCTTAATCTGCAAAAATCTACGATTTGCGCTGGCGGTTTGAGGTGATTCTTGCATAGGCTTGAGCACAAGAGAGTTGGCTAGCTAGGGTTAAAAGGGTTTGGCTAATGATTGAGTATGCAAGGAACTAGAGCTCCTCCACCAGCTTGGGGTGAAGAGATGAAGTGAAAAATAACTAAAATTTTGATTATTTTCTAATTATCTACTAATCTTGATTAATTAAATAATGGGCTCATAAACCTGATGAATTCTAGGCATGGCTCTGATACCATGTTGAAATTAGAGCATTGTGATGAGCTATGGTGGATCAAACACTAGAATCAACATCAATAACAAAGTGATTAGCAAATAATTAAGACGTAATTAGTGGATAATTAACAAATAGATTAATGTAGGCATGGATACTCAAAAACCAGCAAATTCTCATTAGGACAATGCCTCAATTTATAGAGTTTACATCAAGCATCAAATCCCACTGATTTCTCCTTGATTCACTCCACCTCTTTTCCCTAATTCTCTCCACCTCTTCACTTTTCCGAGAATATCTCCACACTTCCTAAATCTTCTCATGCTACCCTTTATTCTCTTCCAGTAGATACTTCTATCCTTTTCACAGGTTCTTTCACATTTACTCATTCTCTTTTATAGCCTCTAACCAAGGGCTTGTTCCCGCACACACCCTAAAGCTTGCCTGGAGAGCAAATTGCGAGCCAGAGTTGCTGAATTTGCTGAGAGGAGGCTGCGGGAAGCAAGGAAGAGCCAGGAACTGCATTTTCATTGCGAAGGACAGTCAAAATTCAGAGATTCCAGTGGGGGCAGGAGACTAGGAGGAGTGGGCCGAGCTAAATTGGGGCCACGTTGCTGGAGGTTTTCGAGAAAGAAAAGGGAAGTGGCCAGAAGTAGAGCGGCCTATTTTTGTGCTTAATTCAGGGCTGGTTTTGTGCCTGGAAGCCGTCTTTCGTCAGTATTCGAATGCTGATGTGTATTTTTGTGCTTAATTCAGGGCTGGTTTTGTGCCTGGAAGCCATCTTTCGTCAGTATTCGAATGCTGATGTGTATTTCTGATTTGGAAGACCTGTGGGAGAGTTTTCTATGAATATACTTGCTCAAAAACAATAAAATTCAGGATTGTTTTGGGTATTTGGAAGTGCTACGGCCCTGGGAAGGTGTTTTTGCGGTGTTTTAGGTCCAGAACAGGAGGATGAAAGGCTGATTTTGATCTGAACTGGTGACTGCAACCAAAACAATAGCATTTGGGTGCTTATTTTGAGGTTTACTATGAAGAAGACAGGAGAAAATGAGGGCTGGTCTGATATGTTGCAAAGCTGATATGGAAGTGTGAAGACTTTGTAATGCTTTTCAGTCATGTATCTGTCCCTAGAAATGGGCACTAGGGTCTGAGGTTCTTGGAATTGTATTGACAGGTTTCCATGTCGAAGTTGTATTTTCATCAGAAGTAGATGATGGTGTTTGGTCTCTACTGTTGCATGTGGATGAGAATGAATGGTTGGATTTAACTTTTTTCTCCCTGGCCCGAGTATATTTAGCATTTTGAATTCTGTGAAGATGAGAATCTTGATTAAGTGTATGTGCTGCTGGGCTGTCTAGAGACGAAGACTTGAATTGAAATAAAGTTTTGTACATACTCTTGGGTCTGGTGTTCTGGGTGTGTTGTATCAGTGTGTGGAAGTGTGACACCCTATAAAGGCATATATAGCTATACTGCTTCCATGTCATCACTTTTTGGTGCCCCCACAGAGGAAGAAATTTCCTTCGGTTTGTGAAAGAAGACAAGGGTTTGTGTGAAGAAAGATTGAAGAGATGGCTCAGGACTTTCCAGAATATTGGGGATTACCGCATAAAAGTGCGTTTAAATTTCTGGAAAAGATGGAGTTTACAGCTTTGATGAAAGACACGGCAACCCTGGAGATCCTCTCTCAAATTTTGAGTTATTGCTTACAGGGTGATGCAAAAGCATGGCTACAGATGTTTGTGACTACACACAGGAATGCTCATCAAAAATAGGACCCTGAGTACCGTGTAGCTAGAGCTGCATTTTTGACACAGTTTGCCCGTGTAAGAAGCCCGAATGATGTGTGGAAAGAGTTGTTTGTAAAACTCAGTAGAAGGATGGACAGGATGTGGATCAGTATTTGATTGAGTTTGGTAGACTGTGGAGTATATGGTGTGAGGCTTTGATTCCTGAAGTACCCCCGCGCGGCAGATGATAAAGAGAGACCGGTTTGTGTGGCTGGTGGTCTGGAGCCAACCCTCCGTCTAAAGGTGGAGCTGAAGATTTTGGATAGCTTTGAGGAAGCTGTCAGAGTTGCTCGAGAGAAGGAGTGGAAGGTGAAGCGTCTGAGGTAGTTGGGAATACAGGAAGAGCCGAAGAAGTTTGTGAAGATGCCAGAGATTGAGAGTATGCATCCTGAAAGAGAAGCTGCTGTTGTTCCTGAACAGGACGATACTTTGAAGAGAGACATTCATGATGCAGTGGAACTCATGAAGTCTTTAAGTTTAAATTGGATGGAAGCAGGAAGGGAAAGAAGCCGGGGTGCTCCAAATAATAGAAGAGATATTTTGCCAACAAGTGAAGGAAATATGGGAGGATCAGGGAGAGGACGAGGCTATTATTCAAGTAATGTCAAATGCTGAAATTGCGGGGAGTGGGGACATATCAGCCCTCATTGTGATAAACTGGCCAGGGTGGGTGGTGAAATTTATCTCGTGATGCAAAGAACTAATGAGATAGATCAGGAGATCACAGTATTGAGGTAAAAGATCCAAGTCAGCGCTCTACCAGTGGAGTTAAACGAGAAGATAAAGGAAAGGGACCGGCTCTTAGCTTGATAGGAGTGGAGACTATTCCAGAGATCATGCATGTGGCCAAGAGGACAAGAAATGCAACGGTGGAAGCTGAACTATCATCTAAGAAAGGAAAACGTCCAATTCGACATCAGCCCTCAACCAAAGAAGAATAAAAGAAAGCCAAGAAGATGCTATAAAACTTCAGATTTGCGTATCGGCCAAGGTCAGGAAGAATACACCCTGATGGGTGATTTAAAAGGAAGAATACACCCTGATGGGTGATTTAAAAGGAAGGGCAGCTAATATAACTTTCGCCCAATTGCTTGGATTGTGTCCGAAGCTCAAGAGAGAGTGGAAGAGGTTGGCAAATCTGAGGAAAGCAAATGAGAAGGAGCCCACGCAAGGTGAAGTGGAGTTGATGTCTGTGGAAGACCTTCCTGATATCTGTCCGTCGGTTAATGCTTGGTGTGGAGGTGTGAGTGTTGGAGAAGCATATGTGGATGGCGGTGCACAAATCAGCGTAATGACTCAGTCCTGCATGGAGAGATTGGGGTTCAAGTTGAATGCTAATTCAGATTTTAGACTTCGATTGGTGAATCATGCAAAAGTGAAGTGTCTGGGTATATGTACAGGAGTACCAGTGACTGCTTTTGGTGTGATTTGCAGCATAAATTGCCATATTATGCCGGCTGGTTTGGGAGCTTATCCACTGATTTTAGGTAGGCCTTGGCTCAGACAGGTGGGTGCCATCCAAAATTGGAGGAAGGGTACTATAACTATGCATAATAAGAGAGAGGAAGAGCCAGTAAGTTTAATATGAGTAGCAAGCTGGAAATGGAGAGTGAGCATGAAGAAACAAGTGTTGATGAATATACAGATAGTGAAACTGAGGAAGAAAGTTCTACTTCTGATGATGAAGGTCAAGTATCATTTATAGTGAAAGAAGAAGATGAGTATATAATGCAAGCTGAAGAGATGTCAAAGGAGGAAGAAGAGAGTAGACTTGAAGATATGGACCATCTGATGCAGCCTCCACCACCCAGTGCAGAGAAAGTGAAGCTATAACAGGGTATGTTGAATCCTAGTTTGCAGTCAGTGGAAAAAGAAGAATATATGAAGGTAATACATAAATTTCCAAATTTGTTCATTACCTCATATGAAGAGATCCGAGGATTCAAATGTGAAAAATGCCTATAGTATTGAAAGAGGGTGTGAAGCCAGTATTTCAGAAGTTGAGAAGAATAAATAGAGAGCTATTGCCCGTGTTGAGAGAAGAGTTGAGTAAATTATTAAAGGCAGGATTAATTTATCTAGTAGATCACTTAGATTGGGCAAATCCAGTGGTCATTACTCCAAAGCATACACATGGGTGGAGAGTCTGTATTGATTACAAGCCTCTAAATGCTGCAACAAAAAGCAATCAGTATCCTCTGCCATTCATTGATGACATTTTAGATAGGTTGGCTGGGTAAAAGAGGTATAGTGTATGCGATGGCTTCTCTGGTATTTTCAGATTTCAATTGCTGAGAAAGACCAAGCTAAAACAACTATCATTACACCGTGGGGTTGCTATTGCTATCGAGTAGTACCATTTGGTTTGAAAAATGCGCCCTCATGGTATCAGAAGAATATTGATAGAGTACTTGCACCTCTTACAGATGATTTTGTAAGAGCTTTTTTGGATGATATATGTGTATATAGTTCTCAAAAGGAGCATGACGATAAATTGGAGCAAGTATTTTCTAAAATGGATGATGCAGGTGGACAGTTGAATCCTAAAAAGTGTCATTTAGGAAAAGTGAAGCTATTGGGTCATATGATTTCTCAAAATGGAATTGAACCTGATCCAGAGAAAATAAAAGCTCTTATCTTATTATCTGCACCATAAACATCCAGGCAGCTAATGTGCAGACTTTTGTCCAGAAGGTAAAGTATATGGCGAGATTTATTCATTTAGTATCTCAATTGCTTTTTCCTCTTCAACAAGCCATGAAGAAAGAACCGTTGCAATGGAGTGAAGAATGCCAGGAAGTGTTTGAGAAAGTGAAGGAGGTATTGGGAGGTATTTCTAGTGTAAGAGCCCCAGATTTCTCCCAGGTCTTTTATGTGAATCCATCTTTTGGTCCAGATGTGGTTGGAGCAATTTTAATGCAGAGAGGAGATGAGTCCACATACATGAAACCCGTATATTATGCAAGTAGAGTGAAGACGGAAGCAGAAAGGAAATATACAGAGGAGGCTGTTTGTCAAGTCTGGTATATGCCTGCAGGAAGTTCAGGTCATATCTCCTGACGAGACCATTTTGTGGTTCTAACGAACTATACTATTCTCCCTTAGTTGGTGAATGGTACTTTGCTTTCAAAAGGTATGATGCGATGGTTGGTGGAGCTTCAAGAATATGATTTCTCATTTTTAATTGAAGATACTTACAAGGCAACTCTGGGAGATCTTCTGACGTATAAGGAAGGCCCGATCCTGGTGAAGGAAGTGGATTCAAAGATAGAAAAAGAGGAACAAATTATCATTCCCGGAGCTCATGTCTTGTTCTTTGATGGTTCATATAAGAGGAGTATACATCAGGCCACCGAGGGTTATATAATCTAGGATTCAGAAGGCGGGCTGATTCTAAAAGATGGAAGACATCTAAAAGCCGAAAGTAATAATGAGGCTGAATATGATGCATTGTTTAAGGGGCTGCACACTGCTCTAAAATAGAAAATTCAGAAGCTAATCATAAAAGGAGATTCCTTGTTAGTAGTAAAGCAGGTCTTGGATAGTTGGTCGGGCAAAGAATCCGAGATTAAAAGGATGTCTGGCCGATGTTAGAAGGCTGCTGCGTCAATTTACAACATGGAGTATTCAACATGTGCGGCGGGAGGACAATCATATTGCACATGAGTTAGCCCAAGAGGTAATTGATCAAGACCCACTAATTGCAAAAATTGAAGAGCCATTATACAGGGGGAGAGAATACTTGTCTAAAGTGGTGGATTACTTACTCTCAGGTCGCTTGCCTGAGAAGCTCAAAAAAGGCCAAAAGTATCATTTTATCAGGAAGAGTAAGCATTATGTCATGATTGGAGATGAATTATACATGCAAGGAGCTGATCAAGTATTGAGAAGAATTCCCTGGAGGGAAGAAATATATCATATTCTATCTTCAAATCATGAGGGAGCTTGTGGAGGTCATTTTGCATTTAAGATCACTTTGCAAAAGATATTACTAGAGGGTTATGTATGGCCTTCCATCCAGAAGGATATTCAACACTGGTGCAAGTCTTGCCATGAGTGCCAGAGAATGGGGAAAAGAATCTTAAAAATGGAGCCGAGAAATATCATGCTGGTATATGACATTTTTGAGAGGTGGGGGGTGGATGCAATTGGACCATTTCCTAGGACGGCAGAGGGAAGTGTTATATGCTTACTGCGGTGGATTACCTATCAAAATGGGCAGAAGTAAAGGTGGTGAAGAGAGTAGATAGTAAGGAAGTGGTGATTTTGTGTATGAACATATATGCTATAGATTTGGTATTCCTCTGGAGTTATTGTCAGACAACGGTCCTGAATTTCGAGGAGAGGTGGTTGACCACTTATACAAAAGACTAAACATCAACCACAAATATGTCACTCCTTATCACCCTCAATGCAATGGTTTGAATGAAAAATTCAATGGTGAATTTAAGTTAATGATGACTAAAATGACAGAAAGTCATGTCAAAAATTGGGATGTAGAGATGAATCGTGTATTATGGGCATACAGAGTTGCGATGAAATCTGGCACACAATTCTCACCATTTCATTTAGTCTATGGGAAAGAAGCACTCATGCCTATTGATGTAGAAATTCTAACTTTGAAGTTTCTGGTTGAAGAAGGATATGAACCTATCAATTATTACAGAGAAAGATTGTTGGCTTTGCAAACAGTCCAATTAGATAGAGAACTAGCTTTTGATCATTATGCCACTATGCAATTGAAAAGACAAGAGAAAGAGAATAAGGAGGTGAAGCAAAAAGGAATAGAAGAAGGTAATCTGGTTCTCAAGTATACTAGCAAGCTGGATAGTACATTTCATACTACATTCCAGACAAAGTGGGAAGGTCCATACAAAGTTGAGAAAAAGTTTGATAATGGAAGCTATCAACTTACTGATTTAAATGGAAAGAAGCATAAAAGAAGAGTGAATGGTCTGCGATTAAAGAAATATTTTGCTCGGTTGATGTTAGCCTTGAAGGAAAAAGATCGAGAAGCTTATGATGCATGTCAGGAGGTTGTGGAGAGTATAGAGGAATATCTGAATATCACATCTTTGTTTGTACAGCTACTGGACATGAATGTCTCAGCAGAAATAGGGGGTTGCTAAATATGTGTGGACAAAAACAGAGACCGATGATGTGTATATACTGTGCAGAATACTAAGAGCTTTAGGAATATGCAATCAGTTTTGGTCAGTTCTAAGTCTCGGTTGAGATAAAACTAAATGTGCAGGAGAGAGAGTGTAGAGAGAGAAAATAAAAACTTTTCTGCATAAATTTTGTAAAAGTTTGAGAGTTTTTAAGGTTACCCTAGTGTGACATGGCTGGTGGGCTGTGTGACTGGGAGCCTGTGTGTCAGTAGGAGCTTAATTTGGAGTGGGTGGCAGCCATGTAGGCCACCATGTGGCAGTTTTAGACACATGCAGGGTCAAGAATAAGCCAATTGTTAGTCTGGAAGGCTCAAGAAGCCTCCTGGAGTAGACGCCTAATTTTTGGAGCCTGGAGAGCTCATTTTGCAATTTTGCGTGGAGATGGAGAGCTTGGAAGAGCTGTTTGAGAAGTCGTGAAGAAGCAGTGGATGCAGAGGAGACCAAATGGAAAGCTTGCTACTACAGACGCCTGGAGAGCGAATTGCGAGCCTGAGTTGCTGAATTTGCTGAGAGGAGGCTGCGGGAAGCAAGGAAGAGCCAAGAACTGCATTTTCATTGTGAAGGACAATCAGAATTCCAAGATTCCAGTGTGGCAGGAGACTAGGAGGAGTGGGCCGAGCTGAATTGGGGCCACGCTGGAGGTTTTCGGGAAAGAAAAGGGAAGTGGCCAGAAGTAGAGCGACCTATTTTTGTGCTGAATTCAGGGCTGGTTTTGTGCCTAGAGGCCGTCTTTTGTTAGTATTCGAATGTTGTTGTTGTATTTCTGATTTGGGAGACCTGTGGGAGAGTTTTCTGTGAATATACTTGCTGAAAAACAGTAAAATTCAAGACTGTTTTGGGTATTTGGAAGTGCTACAGCCCTGGGAAGGTGTTTTTGCGGTGTTTTAGGTCCAAAACAGGAGGAGAAAAGGCTGATTATGATCTAAACTGGTGACTGCAACCAAAACAACAACATTTGGGTACTTATTTTGAGGTATACTGTGAAGAAGACATGAGAAAATGAGGGCTGGTCTGATATTTTGCAAAGCTGATATGGATGTGTGAAGACTTTGTAATGTTTTTCAGTCATGTATCTGTCCCTGGAAATGGGCACTGGGGTCTGAGGTTCTTGGAATTGTATTGACAGGTTTCCATGTCGAAGTTGTATTTTCATCAGAAGTAGATGATGGTGTTTGGTCTCTACTGTTGCTTGTGGATGAGAATGAATGGTTGGATTTAACTTTTTTCTCCCTGGCCCGAGTCCCTAGCCCGAGTATATTTATCATTTTGAATTCTATGAAGATGAGGATCTTCATTAAGTGTATGTGCTGCTGGGCTGTGTAGAGAGGAAGACTTGAATTGAAATAAAGTTTTGTACATACTCTTGGGTCTGGTGTTTTGGGTGTGTTGTATTAGTGTGTGGAAGTGTGACACCCTATAAAGGCATATATAGCTATACCACTTCCGTGTCATCAGTGTATTAACACAACCTGTGGAGTTCTATCTAGTTTGCCTTGCTAGTCATCAATTGAATCAATGCAGACATGAATTACACCAGCACCAAAAAAAGCGAGAAGGGTTGGCCATGGTTTACGATGTCAAGACGTATCGACATTATCTATTGGCCAACAAATTTGTATTCTTCATGGACCATCAAGCCTTATTATACTTGGTGAACAAGCCTTGCACCATGGGAAGACTCACATGCTGGTTGCTATTACTATTGGAATTCCACTTTATGGTTACAGTAAGGAAAGGGACACATGTGTTAGCCAATCATATGTCAAGAATTTCAAATGGGGAACTAGCAATTGGTGTTTATGATGATGACCTCCTTGATGCTTGTTTGTTCAAACTAGACATGGTACTCGAATGGAGCAAGGAGATATCAGATTATCTAGCTTATGGTTTTCTGCACAGGAAACACCCTTGAGCAAAGATAAAATGCGACGGCTTATCTAGCTTACTGCACCTTATCAATAATTGTGGAAGAACTCTATAAGGTAGGTAAAGATAATGTCCTAAGAAGATGTGTGAGAGATGACGAGTTTGTCAACAATATTGGAAGAAGCTCATTCAAGGATAGTAGAAGGGCATTTTGCTAGAGATATTATGACTTGAAAGGTACTTTAAGCACAATTATAGTGGCCTACATTGTTCGGGGATGCCATAGAATTTGTCAAAAGGTGCAAGAAATATCAGCGATTTGCTATCCCACAACAAAGGGACAAGATGCCACTCACCCCTATTATTGTAAGACAACCCTTCAAAAAATGGGGGGTAGATTTTGTTGGACCTATTAGTCTAGTAGCACATCCATCACAAGCCTGATATGTGATCGCTTGGCCATGGACTATTTCACCAAATGGGTAGAAGCATGAGCCTTGAAGGAAGCTGATGCACGAACAACATCAAAATTGTTATATGAGCAAACTATCTTGAGATTTGGCTGCCCATTAGAATTAGTTAGTGATCGCAGCTCACATTTCATTAATGAGGTGGTGATTGATCATTTACTCATTGGATTCGTAGTAGTCCATCAAAAATCATCATCTTATTATCCAAAGGGCTAATGGTCAAGCAGAGGGTACAAACAAAATTTTGTATACTATCTTGATGAAAACCTTGGAAGCAAGTTGAACGGACTAGGAGTATAAGCTAACATCAGCCCTATGAGCATACCGAACATCATATAAGGTAGCAACAGAGGATACAGTCCCTTTCGTGTAGCTTATGGTATTGAGGCAGTAATGCCTATCGTGAATACCTAGTTCTGAGCTTAAGGATTGTAGTGTAAGAACATCTGACGGAGAATGCAGTAGATGAAAGGCTAATCGATTTAGAGAAACTTGATGAGACCAAAATAATTCCATCACATGGACTCATGGTTAAGAAACTACGCATAAAGCATTGGTTTGATAAAAACATGAAATAAAAAGAATTGAAAACGGGGGACCTTGTCCTCATGTATGGTTTAGGAAGCTCCAAGAAAAAGAAACTCAAGTACAAAGGCCTAGGACCCTTTGAAGTGTCTGAGATCACACCGCAGGGGTTGGTTAGAATTGAGACAATTGATAGCGTAAAGATGGAGGGTTACGTCAATGGGAGAAAACTCAAGAAATATTTTGGACCACCGACCCAAGAGATGCTCTTGCAAGAACATCTCTTAAAATAACAAAAAAAGCTTGCAAAGGAAAAAATCCAGCAAGCTCAAGAAAAGGCTAAGGCAAGGGAGGAGGCCAAAGCCAAACAATTACTCTAGAAGAGAATGTTGCACATGAACATGGCTTCCTTGACTCTCCTAGTGGGGACGAAGAGGAACTGAACATTGAGCCAGCATGCTCAAGGTGGAACTCTCTATGACTAAATGCCATGCAATGAGCATTGCACTGATATATACGTGATCAAGTCATAACCTAATCTCATATGAGACATGGGTAGCCTTAGATATAGACCGCACCTTAAACCCACCAATGCATAAGTATGTAGTGTGCACTTGATAACTACGAAAGCTAAAGGATTTTTAAGTGTTAACATTTGCATTAGAAATAATTTCTTGGTTGAAAAGGTGTTTGTCTTGCCTACAGGCTCCATGGAAGAGGAAATGATCCGAGGACGATCCTGGATTTCTTGGTTAGAAAGGTGTTTGTCTTGCCTACAAGTTCCATGGAAACGGAAATGATCCGAGGACGATCCTGGATTTGCACCAACAAATGTAATATCCAATGGCAGAAGAGCACAACACTAGTGAATGACGACAATAATGTCATGTTCTTACCCTTACTACAGAGCCTAACAAACACAGGGAAATAGGCCATGATTGAGGAGATAGCAATACCAAGTACGATGACATCAACTCATGAAGCAAAAAAAGCATCAATTCTACAAACCCTACACAAACAATATCCTAAGTCACGGTGACATCAACTCATGAAGCAAAAAAAGCATCAATTCTGCAAACCCTACACAAACAATATCCTAAGTCACAGGGTACACAACAATGGGTGCCCAAGGTTCAACTCAAATACCAGCCCCACAAGGGGGAGAAGAAGGTTAATACGAAAACAATAAGAAGGGTTCAAAAGGGGGCCAAAAATAAAAAATGGCCTTTACAAATAGGTTGGCAGTACTCCAGACAAGCCAACACTCCACAAGGCATTTGTAAGCAATGGGTACAAAAGGATTTACTACTGGCTCGAGGGGTGCACTACTAGAAAACCCTAGGTATCACGTGCGTTCATTAAAAAACCCCTTAACTAAAATTTTTCCCCCAATAAAACAACCCCTCTTTACTTATGAACCAATGGATTTTTTTCTACAGTTGATTTAAAAAACCCCTCCTGTTAATGTAATCCTGTTAATTTTTCTCAATGTATCTAATTAAAAAACCACTCCTATTGAACTCACGTGGTACACTAACATTTTTTTAGGTGAACCCCCCCGAGACTACTCGCACTACCAAGGATATACAACAATGTGGGTGCCCAAACCCCACCTAGTGGCCGCCGTTAAACTACTTTGAATACAAAAGAAAAGGATAGTAAGAGCACGCAGAACAAACTCCCAACTAAAACCAATGATCAAACAACACAAACACTGGTATGGAGGAAGAAGACAACTCGACAAGATGGGTTAAGTTTTGCCAAAGTAATACCATTAACCACTTCGATCCAGCAGCTGGACAAGGATCCTAAAGGGAGAAAAAAAGAAGTTCAGCAAAAGGACACTAATAAAAGGATCCTTGTCCAGGAGCTGGACAAGGATCCTAAAGGGAGAAAAAAAGAAGTTTAGCAAAAGGACACTAATAAAAGTCCCAATCCATAGGACTCAATAGTAAAACTGTTCAGTTGGATGGAAGGAAGAATCAAACACTCCCTCATGGAGCTAAAATGCCTACAACAACACCTACCCAGAAGTGCCAAGGTGTCACCTTAGTTCCCATGGAAATAAAAGATGAAGGTATCCGTTAGTCACAAAATGGATACAAGGTAAAAGCAGGTATCATTCACTCATGTAATGCATGTTTGAATGATTCCACCAAGTTTTGGAATGATGAGAAAGATACTTTCGTACTACCTCAACACTGTCACAATAGGTTAGTAACCCAACCAATCCCAAATTAAATCTTGATGTAGTATATTAAAAGTATAACCCCTTTACTTTGTGATATATTAGGTTGTGTTTCACACCAAATGAATTGATCCAAACTGGTGGTATGTTATACAAGTTTTCCCTCATTCAAAACATATCTTTCAAAATAATTTAGACATTTATCCCATATGCAAGGGAAGTCCCATGAGATTTGTACCTTCACCCTATAAAAGGGGTCATTTTTCAAGCAATGAATCATCTCATGCACTTTGCACATCTCAAGTCTCTTTATGATATCAAGCTAATCTATCTTGAAACCTAATTGATTTGAATCTATTGCACATACACATCATCATGTGTGTAATTAGACACCATCCACCTTAGGTCATTTTAATCATGTGTAATTAGTAGGTGATTAGTGTGGGATTAGCATCATTGCCATGGAGAGCTTGGGTCTCCCAAAATCTCAACATGGTATCAAAGCCTCCCCATAGCTCTCCTACATATCTTCCCTCTTCGCATTAGTCTTCCCACAACTCAAATAGCACTAATCATATCACTAATCACATCTTATCCATTTCTCTCGCTTCTGGCCCAAATTTGACATGCTCTATTCTCTCAATCCTTTGCACCATTGCTAAACCCTCTTAGCCACACATTTTTCAACTGATTACTAAGCTACACATCTAAGGGTTTGGCCAATTTTATCCTCTATCTCCTGATTTTTCTGTTTTGCAAACCGTTTTTGATTCATTCTTTCTCTCTAATCACAATTGGGCTAATTCCTCTTAGGTTAAGTTTAGCAATGTTATGAGCTACCCACAGTCCAAATCGTATGCCATTTGCTCTATTGGGTGAGTTGGAACAAGAAAAAAAACCAAATGCCAACAACAAGGAGGCTACAGTTGCAAACTGCCTGAAATTTAGACTTTAGTAAAGTGCACCCCTGTAGCATCTGATAGATGATTTTGGAAATCCCAACGGTGAAAATGTAGGTAATGCAATAAAAAACAAGTTTTATTTTTAGATGAAGTCAATTCAACGGTTGGATCTTCTTAGATCTTCTCTGCATTGTAAGCATGTCAAAACTGTCCAGTTTTCCTATTGAGGTTTTCAACATTTTCAAGTTTTTGCAAAGCTTGCATTAACCTTGAATTGACACCAAAAGCACTCATATTGCATCGGCGGGGATTCTCTCAAGAGCTCCAAAATCAAAAATCAAAAGTGGGAATTGAAAATTTCTTATTTGTATTTGCACCAACTCTTTGCATTAATCTTGCTTGTATTGTTGCACATGCCCAACTTGTAATTAAGAGGTAGACACTATTTCAATGGTGATGGGTTTTATACATGGAAAATGAAGAACATGCACATGATTATGCAAAAGGGTCTTCGGGAGCTCATTGTTGAAGGTGAAGAAGAAGCAACCTCTACATCAACGAATCCTCAAAACAATCACAAGGCCTTGGGTATATATTTGCTCAAAATCTTGGCGATGAAGTGATTCATCACATTGCAGGCATCAAAGAAGCAAAGGTGGCATGGGAGGAGCTGAACAAGATCTTCCGCACCGAATCAAAACACTCCAAAATCAACTTGCTCATGCAATTTTACGAGCTCGACAAAGCAAACAATGAAAGCATGGCCTCACACATCAACAAATTCAATGTAGTAAAACAACAACTCCATGGTGAAAATGGCTGCGAAATCTCGCTGCTGATTCTGCTACAAATTTTGCTGCATAACAGCAAATTCATAGTATAGTAGTGAAATTTCGCTGGTAGAAGCACTGTGGAATAGTGAAAAATTGTTTGCTATAAGCATTCACTACTGGGCAACGCTATTTTGCTACAGGGGCAACGAGTGGAATCCCCGACATCCTGACAAAATAAACGTTTCAATGACCCCGATGTGTAGTATGGTTAGGTAAATGAAGAGTTAATGGATGCAAAGCATCACATTACAGATTCTCATGCACGCTTGTTATTCCTCTTTTCAAATTTTCATTTGATATATGGTATATGCACTTTTGGAAAAAATATGGTACTTAGTATGTTTTAGGTTAGATAAATGATGAATTAATGCATGCAAACTATCACATTATAGATTCGCATGCACGCACGCTAGTCCACTTCTCGAAATTTCATTGTAGTGAGAATAATTTTTGGTACTTTCTCTGCTAGAGAGCCTTTGATCTGAAGCTAACATAGGACAAGGTGAGTGTGTGATATTCTGTGCTATCTCTCACTCTCTCTCTTCTTCTTCTTTTTCTCTGTTTCATCTCTATACACTATTTCATAGGACTAAAATCTAACTCTATTTGAAAATAGAAGCCTAACATGTCTCCAAAGATATCCACATGAAAGCTTGGGATCGCTTCTCCACCAAGAAATCATTGCCTCTCCCAATAGGAAATCAATGACCTCTCCATCTTGGATTACCTCTCCCACTAGGAAATCGATCACCTCCACCACCAGAAGTCTGTAACAAAGGGAAAGGAAAATTTCAAGGCACAAAAAACCCTTTCAATTTTGATAGGGGCATGGATGCAATTTTTTAGAGCTAGGCCTGAATTGTATCGTGAGTTCAAGAAATGGATGCTTGATACATGGGGCACCAATGACAAGGCTAGCCATCATGGCTATCATATCAATGGCCTCAAGAGAGGTACTTCATGTAGGTATACAACAGCATATACCAAACCCAATTGGTCATTAACAACAAGGTGGAAATTGTTTTAGCAAGAGCCTATGCTGCATTGGCTCATGGAATTCAGGTGGATTGAGGCAACTTTACCTAACACAAAGATCAAAACTTGAGGGCATTTAGTCACAAAAAAACATGTATTAAATAGGAGCCTAATGTACGCACCCCATCAAAAGCAATTAAATTGGAAGATGCTAGAGAAATGTAGGTGACTACTATATAGTAGTTAAATTGGAACATGCTGGAAAAATGTAGGCAATTACTTCATAGCACCAGAACTTGACTGTGGGACAAGCAAAGTGTGTTATGTGATTGGAAGAGTAAGGTGGGTAAGGAGAATTCTAGATTGTTATCAAAGTTTGAGATTAGTACCCTAAGTGAGTGAGAAGCCCAAAAAAGGTACACTACTAGCTGGGACCATAGCAAAACCTACAATGTTCTACATGCCTCTAGCACTACTAATTACGCACTTAAGCAAGAGCTAATGAGTGAAGGATATGGCAAACAGCAAAGCATGAATTAGTAAGACAAATGTTAGAATTGGCAAAAAATGCACTGTGTCCGCACATTGGAGAGCACATTGGAGAGCACTTGGATGCAAGCACAAGCTTTTGGAGAAAGAGCACTTGGATGCAAGTACAAGCTTTTGGAGTAATATGCAACATTTGATTGGAGAAGCTTACAAATCAAGGTTTGTAGTTTATGAACCCCAAACCAGTAGACCATCCAACATGCTCCACAAGTATGAAGCTGGACACTAAATGCTAAGATGAACATTCCATTAACAAAATATGTGTTTTATTCTAGGTCTAGGTCCTTCTGGCTAGTATCTAATTATAACCATTTCCATACATATGCAGGTGCATTTATTGTGGGCTTGGATTTTGTAACAAGACCATTTGATGTGGTGTTTGCACCATGCTTGCACACATATCACATGGTATGTGCAACACTTCATTTTTTAGAATGTCTGCAATGCATTTCACCGTCCTATGAGACAAGTATGTATGAGATGCATGGGTGGCTGCCATGGGATTCACAAAAACTGGTATATTTTCTTTGCCACATGTGTGATTGTTAAAATACCACTTTACTAGTAATCAGTACAATTTTAGATTAGTAATATGTTGTTAATCTAGCAGAGTACCAACATAAAGTATGATGACTATATGATGGTTATAATGAGGATGATGTATTAGAAAGGATCAGAAAGCAGAAGGCAGTCATTGAGAAAGTAGTTCCTACAAAGGGAGATTTGAAAATGGAAGATCCAAAAGAGGGAGATGGGACAGAGGGAGATCCTCCAGGAGTACCCATGGATAACGGTGGGAATTGTCTTGAGCATTTTTTCATTTTTTTCTTGGTTTTTCTATTGTATTATAAATGTTTCATACATGTAGAGTTTTTGTATTTTGTTATTTGTCTCACTAGGTAGAAATATGTCTAGAAAAGGAGGTTGTTGATGCCATGAAGCAAGGTATAGAACCCAAAAAGAAAATTTTTGTACGGTCCGTGTACAAGTTCAAGAAGCGAAACGATAAGAAGGGTATGTATGTATATCCAAAGATACACATTTTGAGACTTGTACATGTAGTACTTCAATTGCAGTCTTGATGTAATTGACCTTGTTGTAATTGACACTACAGAGACAAGGATAAGAAAGACAAACAAAGTCTTAAAAATGTTGTAGAGGACTTGGATGATATTATAGAGGCAATTATGAACAATGTGGTGGAAGACACCAAAAAATCTATAGAAGAAAACCTGGATGTGCTTCGAAAAGACATCCCACAAGATGGGAGCAAGGACAACAAGGATACAAAGAAGAGCAACAACAAAAGGCTTGCATAGGCCGTATATGTTATTTCATTTTTTTAATCTTTCTCAACTATTGGCTCTAAGGGGGGAGACGACCTGTCGATGGGCAGATAACACTATATTACGCAGCCTTCTCCTAGCTAATTTGAAGAAAAAGAAATTTGGTCTCGAGAAGACTTCTAATGTTCCTATAAATGAACCTAGTAAATATCCAATCCCTAATCATAGGAAAAGATCCTCTATGAAGTGAGAACATTGTATCTGTGCTCCCTTTCACCTTTTTGTATGACATGAAATGCAAAAATCATTTTATTTACACTCCCCTTTTCTTGTTTTTTGTTATTTATTTATGTATTTAGATTTGTATCATTGTTACATATAAGTGATACTCAAGAATTCCTACCTTGAAAGAAATTTCTTATATATGAATGGCATTTTGGTAAAGAGATAGTGGAAAGATGCTCCCACAATGGGCCCATAAGGAGACCTTCACAAATTGGGAAACCATGTTGTTACATATAAGTGATACTCAAGAATTCCTACCTTGAAAGAAATTTCTTATATATGAATGGCATTTTGGTAAAGAGATAGTGGAAAGATGCTCCCACAATGGGCCCATAAGGAGACCTTCATAAATTGGGAAACCATGTTGTCTCTTTGCGGCCTGGTTTGATCCAATTCCTAAAAGATTTACGGACCCTCTTTGAGATTTCTACGCAGACTAGCATGACCTTAAATAATGAGGAGTCCTTGGCATCTTTGATAGAAAGGCAATTGGCTTCGAAATGTGGACTGCGCTTCAACTTCAAGCTCAATGTTTCATAAGACTTATTTGATGATATCCGAACTTGAGATATATCTTGAAGAAATATTTTTCTCCTTTCAATTTATCAAGTAAATCATAAATCCTTGGAATGGGATATTGATTCTTTATAATGATCTTGTTGAGATCCCTATAATCGATGCACATTGTATAAGATCCATTCTTCTTCTTCACCACAAAACGGGTGAGGCGAAAGGTGATTGTCTTGGTTGTATGAATCCCATTTCCAAAATCTCTTCCACTTGCTTTGCCATTTCCTCTCGCTCAAACTTTGAAAGCCTATAAGAAGGCTTATTGACTAGTTTTGCATCCTTCTCAAGCTCTATGGTGTGGTCGACTTCTCTAGTAGGTGGCAAGCATTTAGGTGCTTCAAACACATCTTTCTAGTCTTGCAACAAGGCATCTATCTCTTCATCATGTATTTGCAGCCCATTTTCCTCTTCTTGATGAGTGAGTTGTAGCATGTAAAAAAGGCATAAACTCTTCAACTCTCTTTTCATTTGCTTCATAGACACCAGGGTTAAAGCATGGCTGCAAATTCTATCCAAACATAGCTCTTTGCCTTCGTGCATAAACCACATTTTCATGTGCTTCAAATCCATTGAAAACCTACCCAAAGTGTGCAACTAATCGCATCAAAGCACCACATCAATGGGCACCATATCAAGCAAAATCAAATGGGCATCATAGGCATAATTGGAAGACAAATAAATCCTTGTTGCAACCCAACTCTTGCTCAACTCATGCTGTCCATTTGCAACCTCCACTTTTAGAGGCTTCATCACCTCTATTGGGAATAATTTCAAAGAATTTATTAAGTCAGAGTTCACAAAACTATGTGTGCTCCCCGAATACAAGTATATGAATGGATCTACCCCCAATCTTCCCCACAAGCCTCAAGGTGTTGGAACCTTTGCGAATGTTGTACAATGTAAGAATACCACCATCTGACATGACCCAAGCACATGTGGCAACTAAAGCCCTTTAGTTCATTGGTTTCACATGATGGTATTGACTTCGATCCCATGCACACTATGTTGATTTGATGACACTCCTCTAAAGGCATTACTAAATCCAATCGGTACTTACATAACTCCTTCATCCTATTATGAAGGAGATCCCAATGATAAGGAGTTGTCTAACTACTTGCTGCCATAGTTGATTTGATGACACTCCTCTAAAGGAATTACTAAATCCAATCGGTACTTACAAAACTCCTTCATCCTATGAAGGATATCCCAATGATAAGGAGTTGTCTAACTACTTGCCATACTTGATGAAACTAGCAAATTTCACAGGTACCATTCTTGATTTCTCTAGTGTCAATCTCGATCACCATTTTATTTTCACTTCTTTTGGGCCACAAGTGTTGGAATGGCTAGAATTCACACGAAAACCATTTAGTGTACATTTTATGTGTGTACTTGTTGGGGCTGCTTGTCTATTAAAGGTGCACCACGGGATCCTAGGTTGAGAGTGCTAGCTTTAGAATAGGTGAGGTCACCTACAAAACCTAAAATGTAACTCTCATGACTCATTCTCTTATGCAACTAATGTAGTTCGCTTCTTCTCTACTCTCTTGCTCTCTTTTGTCTTGCTTACCTAATTCAATCAGAGCTCTTATATGCTCATTGTGTATGTGTGAGAGAGAGAGATTGAGGGAGAGAAGGGTCGAGCTTCGTTTGGAGTGCGACAGTGATGGCGCAGTGGAACTTTGGAGTGTGGGTGCCAAGGAAAAAAATAGGGTCTAATCTTTGCTAATTGGCTATTTTTTGGGGTTTCTCCACAAAAACATTTGCCTGATCTCTTAAAACATTCACCCAAAATTTGGCCATTTTGAAAGATTTTAGAAAATATTTACCCAATTTTGGACATTTTAGGGCATTTTTTGAAAACATTCGCCCCATTTTCTACAATTTTAGATTTATATATGAGGAATAATTGCCAACCCACCTACACTTATATATTCATGGAGGCATCTTATTTTTTTACCCTGGCACTGTGGGTGCGCAGTGACATCATCTCCTATGAGAATTCGAGCACAAGTATTCACAAGGTAAGTGACACACCTTGCCCATTGTGAGTTGAGGGATGGAATATTGGCTTCTCGGTTGAGCCATTGTATGCTCTCGAGTGTGGTTGGGAAAAGCCCCATGACATTGGTTTATTCCTACAATTTTTTTATGATGCAAGAGCTTTCCATAAGTTGCATTGCTAGAATAGCCCTAGCGCATAGCCACAATGCATTTTGAATGCGTGTGCGTATGATTGATTTTTGTTTTTATTTTTTTCATGAATGATAAAAATGAAATGCTAAAATTTTTGTTACATTAGTATTGGAATTTGAAGAAATTTATGTTCACTTTCTCTATATTTTGTAATTTCTATATGTTCTTTAATTTCTATATGTTTTTTAATTTCTTTAATTTTTATAATTTCAGTGAGTTCTATAATTTGTGCATTTATGTTAACTCTTCTCCCACTTATCATTTACAAGTTCAATTTGTGGTTTTCTATATTTCCTATTTTTTATATTTTCTAATTAAAAAAACAATTAATTGAACATGAAAGTGAAAGAATTGGGTGGTTAAATAGACCATTAAATTGGTTTCCTAACATAGTATTTATCCCAATTTGACTCCTTACATGGAGAAATTGGGATAAAAATAGAAATTAGGGGAGGATTTGTAACACACAAAAAATTTTGTCTTTTTGCATTAATGTAATTAATGCGAGTAAATTAAGCTTAATCCTCTCCCTAATATGGGGCATCTTGACTAGCTATTCACATTTAATACGTGCTCGCTTTTAGGCCACTAATCCAAAAAGTCCAAACGCTTATCAATATCCATTTTCATGTGAGTTTTGATTGGCTGGCTGCATTCAATGCACACATGCTTTTAGGAAAGCCACAAATCAAAGATTCTAGGAAAACTCCTTTTCGATAAAATAAAAAATTGAAACCGTAAATAGTTAACCAAAAACATAAAAAGTAAAAAACTAAAAACTAAACTAAAAAATAAAAACTAAAATAAAAAAGAGAAGGTAAAAGGGAAAAGGTTCGGGGAATTGTTTTGAAAAGTGCATGCACAAACTTGCTTAATATATGCTTTAGGCTCTTGTGATCATGTTGGCAAAACTTGTAACATCCCAAAAATTTACATTTTTACATAGTAAAACTATGGGAGCCAACACCTATAGTGCTTCACTTACCTGAAAAAATAAACTATTTTTAGTGCCAAACGGGTTAAGAAACACTAGAAATGTGTTTCGGAAACACTTTGGATAATCTTTTTTTTTATTTTTTTAATTCAATTTAAAAAAACCAAAATTTTAAAAACTCTCAAACTTGTTGGGGGCATTCCCAAACCCTATATTCACATGCACATTCGATCTAGGCATGTATTAGAACTCTAGTTAGATGAGCACTAGGGGCCAATGACACATCGTCAGATTTCGAGACAATGGGAGGATCCCTAGTCCACAAGAAGTGAGAACCCTAACTAAGTCTCACCAGTCAAGCTAGCTATCAGTCTTTTTAACCACGTAGCTAGAGAGGATTGGCCTCAACCGCTATCTCTAAAGAAAATCTTGCTATATACAGAACACATGATAAATGAGTTGAGGTAAGCTCTAGAGAGACACCTATTGTACTCTCATCGTTATAAGCAGGGAACATTCACATGGATAGCCATGTTCATACAGCTCCTGTTGTACCTGCTAAGATTGTGACCATTGAACCACCCCTTACACAAGTGCTTATGCTTGATGGTAGGACATTAGAAGAAGTGAAAGAAATAGAGGCACTTATCTAAGCTGCCAGAAAAAAGGAAGACGAGACTTTGCAAGTGGTACAACAATGATTAGTAGCCCAAACAACTTAGTATGCCTAAAACGAGTCACAAGCCAGGACTATGCAAGAAGTACCCAACAGTCTCAATCTAGATAATAACATTGTGTCTACCTTAGGGAAAGAGCTAGGATTGCAAATCTTTGATCAACGTATTCTCACAAATGATTGGGACTATGCACATCAATAGAGACTCTTTTGGATTTTACCACAGGCTAATCTTATAGTGTTAGTTAGGAAGGGAATGTCCAATTAATATCTAGGGTCACAATAGAGGAGGAACAATTACAAGCTATCTGTGATTACATATATAGGATTATTGAACATGAAAGGATTCAAAGACCTATGGTACAGGTCAGGACATCCAAAGCAAGAATACCCACAATGAGAGAAACGGTAATACCTTGTGTGAGCCAATGGATCCTACTTTTGTAGTATCACCCGACTACACAATGGAGGACCAAGTCCCGGCGAGACCGCTACAATTTTTCCACTAGCTTACACAAGACTCCAAGAATCTACAAGCACAGATTTCACATTCTCAGACCATATTAGAGAGGTACTAACCCATGATTCTATTAGCACACTTCCAGACCCTATGGTAATGGGTTCTATACCACTCATATAATGGCAACACATGTGACCAACCATGCAAGATTGCCCGTTAGTTTCATGCCCTTGGCTATAACTAGGAAAACCACAATTGCAACAGTCCATATAAAATTGCTATTAGTCTAGTTAACACATCTATCTCATCGACTAGAGCCGCAGAAGGAGGAAGCTTCACCCAAGATCCTCGATTCCTTGCATCTTCCTCTACTTTCCCAATGCACCCTAGAGAAAGGGGGACATCCCCACAATGACTAGATTGGTGGTGCCCATGCCATCGGTACCTATGGGAATTCCTATACAACCCCCACCTATCAGACCTAATTTACTCCTCTGTGATTAATGTCATTACGCCCGTAAGTAGCACCTTTTGTACCACATGTTGCCCCCTACTGTACCAATACCTCCAACAACAACCCTTCGAATTGATCCAATAGCCTTTGCCTAAGCACTGGGAAGAACTATGGCTGAAAGTACAAGACTGTTGAGCTGTCAAGCTCAACATGAGCTGAGACTCATGAGGCGCCTGCATGATTGTTTGACATTTATATCAGTGGCGGGTTTGGTAGTTGGCACCAACATATCTTCGTTAGAGATTCTACAACTATACTACACTGACTTGTCCACATCTACCCACTCCTCTTATAGTGTTCAGATTATTGACCACTTGTATATACTCTATTATATGTGTTAGTCACTTTATCTTCTTTGTAGACCTCTTTTGTTGTCTGAAGAAGAAGAAGAATTTTCAGCCTCTCTGTGTTCTCTTCTAGGGTTTGTGTGAGTGTGTGTGTGTGTGCTTGCAAGAGCTCAAGCTCTCTTCTCCCCTGTATCTTTTCATGGTATCAAAGCTTGGTTCATGCTAAGGGTTGAGCGGCAAGAAAGAGAAGCACAAGAAGTCATAGGAGGGTAAGAGATTCATTTACTCTTCCCCCTTTGTGTTGGCTACTAAACCCTTTGTCAAGAGCTCTTTGGGAGGCCCCGACAAACGAACTCCGATTGAGGAGATTTCTATACGGGAGAAAAGCTAGAGGGGCAACTATAGTGTCTTTTGGAGCCTAGTAAATCTCCAACCCCCTAAGCTTCATCTACTCTTCCCTCTTTGTGTTGGCTACCACACCTCCAAGAGGGAACTCAATGCATTCACTTAAAGGAAGAGAAATAGAACACAACTATCATAGGGCACTTATCAATTCTTCAAAATTGAGTCCCTTGAGGCCTCCAAGCTCACTTGTTAAGCTCCAAACCTCCAAGCTCCACCTCCATGGTGTCACTATAGAGTCACTCACACCGTCGCATAAGGCAATCACTCTCCTACACACAAGCATGAAACATACAGCCATAGAGGAGGCACAAATGCTAGAATGCTCTCTCTCAATGTCTCTCAAGACGCAAAGAAGAGCTCTCAATAGCACAAAGGGGGATTGTGTCTTTTATTATGAGAAAATATATTATATACATTTGGCCCTTATTCACACTTGGGAGCCTAAAACTTACTTAACTAAGGCCTTTGGTGGCCATTATCTCATAATGTACAACTTTTATAGTGCCTTTTCATGACACTTATTAATTTCCTCTTATAATGATGGGGAAGAGAAAGAAAGAAAGTTTGCACTCATAATGGAGTACCAGTCAGTCTTCTTCTCAGTAAGATTGTCTCATTCTATTCTATCAAATAGAAAATGAGTCATGTTCTATATACTCTCCTTGCTAATATTTTAACATTTGATTTCTTATGTTATGTTATAGGCTTCTCAAGAAGAGTCCCTCAATATGTCTAGTTTCTTCCCATGTAATCAATCCCCTTTTTCAAAATAATAAAAGATCTTGTTTCTACCTGTTTTGGCCGCCCGAGAGAGAGAAAATATTCTAGAGAGAGGTAATTCAATTTTTAGATATCTTTGGATGGAAAAACATCCCTTCTTATTAAAATAAACTCTCCCAAAATAGAAGTTTAAAAAGAAATTCCTAAGGTACATTAGAAATAAATTATAGTGTGCACAAAAGACCTTAGCCGCCTAAGGGTCCAGGTTTTTTAAAAAATTTGGATTAAGGTTCTTATGGACCAATAAGATTAATCCAAATGTAGGGAGGAGATAAATTGAAGAATAAAAGAAAAACCCCCAAAAATGAGTAAATGCTCACATAAGATGAAGAGTGGACTGAGGACCAAAGAAAAGAGTAAAAAAATTAAATTTTGACACCTCAGAGTGCGGATCTCCCCTCATGAAGTAGGCACCTTTTTTCTCATCATTACCCTCAATTTTTAATCAATAAAATGAGATATTTCATCTCTCTTCTCTCCTATTTCAAAACTAGATCCAAAAAGTAAGCTGAACTGACCCAAAAATTGTCGAAAATTGACCAAACTAATCTGGAAAATTCTAGAATCAGTTTGTTTGGTTAGAGGCTCTCTTTTTCCTATAAATAGAAGCCTTCCCCTTTTTAAAAGCTTAATGGTGTTTATGCACTATTACTCTACTCTTGTCCTAAGCCATCTACATTGAATTTATTAATAATTCAATTGTTTTTTGCCTAATCCTCTCCAAAGTGAATTGGTGGCCACTCTTGCTTCAAACAAAAGTAGAACCCTCAATCCCTCAAGCCAAAGGAGAGCTTCCAAGCTCCATGTAAGCTAATTTTCTTACTTATTTATAAATTTTAAATCTATGGTTTTCTTGATTTTTATGTTTTACAGTTGATTCAAATGCTATGCCTTTGAGGAAAAGGCCACCCCCTTCTCTTCTTTACATTCTAGCCTTTCTTAATCCTAGAAAGATCAACTAAGGGACTAATTAAACTCTTCGTATTGTTTACTCTCTTGAATTTAGAAAATTTGCTTCAAACAAAAGTAGAACCCTCAATCCCTCAAGCCAAAGGAGAGCTTCCAAGCTCCATGTAAGCTAATTTTCTTACTTATTTATAAATTTTAAATCTATGGTTTTCTTGATTTTTATGTTTTACAGTTGATTCAAATGCTATGCCTTTGAGGAAAAGGCCACCCCCTTCTCTTCTTTACATTCTAGCCTTTCTTAATCCTAGAAAGATCAACTAAGGGACTAATTAAACTCTTCGTATTGTTTACTCTCTTGAATTTAGAAAATTATGTAGGTTAGAGTTCTATGAATCTAATTTGGATTAATTTAAGTTAAATAAAGGATGATAAAAATGAGAAATGGTCAACCATACAAAGGAGGTTATGGCAAAATTTTTCATAATTTTTATGGAAAAGAAAGTTTGTTTTTATGTTATTCCAAAAGAGTAATTCCCACCATTTTTGCATCTAAAAGAAATATTCTAATTACTCCATGTACATATTCACCTATGAATATGCATGGATATCACTGATATTAATTATCAAATTTAATTTCTATGCATAAAAAGATGCATAATGGAATTTTTTTTAATATAAAAGTGTTATTCTCATTAAATTTAATTTCTATGCATAGAAAGATGCATAATGGAAATTCTTTTATTATAAAAGTGTTATTCTCATTAAATTTGATTTTTATGCATAGAAAGATGCATAAAGGAAATTTTTTTATTATAAAAGTGTTATTCTTATTAAATTTCATTTTTATGCATAGAAAGATGCATAAAGGAACTTTTTTTAATTACAAAAGTGTTATTCTTATTAAAATTGATTTTTATGCATAGAAAGATGCATTAAAAAAAATATTATAAAAGTGTTATTCTTATTAAAATTGATTTTTATGCATAGAAAGATGCATAAAGAAAATTATTTTATTATAAAAGTGTTATTCTTAGTAAATTTGATTTTTATGCATAGAAAGATGCATAAAGGATATTTTTTTATTACAAAAGTGTTATTCTTATTAAAATTGATTTTTATGCATAGAAAGATGCTTAAAGGATATTTTTAATTATAAAAGTGTTATTCTTGTCAAATTTGAATTTTTATGCATAGAAAGATGCATAAGGGAATTTTTTTATTAAAAAGGGTTATTCTTATAAAAATTGATTTTTATGCATTTCTTTTTATTTTAAAAGTGTTATTCCTATTAAATTTGATTTTAGAGACTCCACCCTATCACATTCTTAGTTAGTGGAGTGATTTGTTTGGTTAATTCTATTAAAACGAACGAGACCTCATCCTGCTAACTAGTTACACGAAGGATCCTCTTCCTGGCCAACTTCTTAGAGGGACTATGGCCATCTAGGCCATGGGAGTTTGAGGCAATAACAAGTTTGTGATGCCCTTAATAGTAAGGATTGACAGATTGAGAGATCTTTATTGATTCTATGGGTGTTGGTGCACTAGCCAGGAAAGGGCTGGCTCCAAGATCTGTAAAGAGAAAGGAAGATGGATAGATAGATTAGAGATTCGGAGTCGTTAACAAGGAGCAAAGAGCCTCAGATTGGTTATAAAGAAAATGAGAATCAATGCAGGCTAGGGTAGCAGGAAAGTGGATTGAATTGCAAAAGATGGTGGTGTGAATAGGAAAAGGAGATAAAGAAAGCATGGGTGTATGGAAATAGCAAAATCAAAGGTAGTAGCTTCTCAGCGTAGCTCTGTCCTCTCTTGCTTGATCTCCATTAGCACGCTCTATTCTTGGGGAACAAGACAAGAATAATAAGTAGACGCAGCACGGATTGCACACGTGGACTGCATCTTCCCCAATTTGTGGTGGCCCTAGCAGTAAAGCCACATTTAAGGGTCAATCCATATGTGGCCAAATTTATAATGCGAAGATGTTTGAAAAGGGGCCCTTCAAAGTAGTTGTTTTCATTCAAAGGCTTGATTGAAGGATTCTAGCAGAGCAGCAATATATAAGCGGATTCGTGTCATGCTTTCTTTACCAAGGATTCTGTAAGATTCCTCCCCAGCCTCTCAGGATGTCGAGTATCTTCCCCTATAGTCAAATCCCTCTTCAGAAATATCAAAGATCTTGTTTCTACCTGTTTTGGCCTAGAGAGAGAAAATATTCTAGAGAGAGATTATTTAGATTTTGGATATTTTTGAATGGAAAATATCTCTTTGTATTTAAATAAGTTTCCCTGAAACAGAAGTTCAAAAAGATTTTCAGAAGGTACATTCGAAATAAACTATAATATGTTCAAAAGGCCTTATCCTGGGGGTCCAGATTTTCTAAAAATTTTAAATTAAGGTTTTGAGGGGCCAGTCAGATTCATCCAAATGTGTGGAGGAAAAAAATGGAATAAATAAAGAGAATCCCCCCAAAAATGAGTAAATGCTCACATAAGAGAAAGAGTTGACTATGTACAGGGTTTATTAGTAAAAAAAACTATGAGTATTACTAAAAAAATGAGATATTTTGGATATAATGATTCCATTTTCACACATGTGTAAGGAAGGGGAGTCCCTTCAAGGAGATTCCTACCTCACATGCTTGAGTGAGTTTTAAACTCAAAAATAATGTGATATTTTTATCTCTCCTCTCTCTTGGATCAAACCGAATCAAAAAGAAACCAAACCGAATAAAAAAGGAACCAAACTAGGTCTAAATTTGGTCCAAATTCAACCAAACTGAATCTAGAAAATTCTAGAAATCAGTTGGTCTTGGTTAGAGCCTCCCTCTCCTATAAATAGAACCTGAGGCCTTTGTAAAGAAATAGGAGAATTGTACTATGCCAGAATTATGCTGAAATAATGATAATTTTTACTAATTTCTCTAAAATTCTCTCAAAATTGAAGAAATTGAAGCTTCCCTCCTTAAATCTCCATTGCTAGCTCCATCAGCATACCAAACCAATTGATTGGTTGGGGGCCTCTACCGTGATCAAAGAATCAAGCAATTTGTAAGGTAAAGTGTGAATTTTGATCTTTTTCCATAGTTTCTCAATGTTTCTCTCTTCTCAATCCCTCTCAAGCTTGAGAAGCTTAATTGGAATGGCTTTTTAATGCTATTAAAATTAATTGATGAATGGAAGTAAGGAAATACATAAATTTCCATGTATGCTTAATTTTTATGGTTTTCATGATTTTTGTCTTCTCTAAAATGAATATGATGTTATGCCTCATTGAAAAAAGGCATTCCCCTCTCTTCTTTAGTATATCCAACCATTCTATATCCTAGATGAATGATTAATGGATAAAATCAAGCTTTTCATAATGTTTCTCTTTGATAAGTAGAAAATGTTTACATTAGAATGATTTGAATGCTCTTGGTGAAATTCTAGTTAATTTTAGAGAGTTAAAAATTGAAAAATGGTTTGCCATACAAAGGAGGTTATGGCTAAATTTTCTAAAATTGTGTAAAATAAGTTTTACTTTTTTTTATTCAAAAAGAGTAATTCCCATCACTACAGTGGTTGGGCGGTTGGCTAACCCATGGGACTAGATGGGGTTAGGCTAGACTGATGGATCCATAAATCGAGACTCAATTTCTGTTTAGTTCGATAGATGAAGTAAATCCCGGACAAAAATTGTTCTATGAAAAAAGAATCAACGGTTGTGCCTCTTGATGAGGAAAAAAGCGTTGGTCTCTATGATCCAAGTGCAATCTGTCCCTTGATCTGACTAAGGAGCTTACGAGTTTGGTGAGATCAATTCAGTTAGTTAAGGCTTTTGACTATGTTAGGGAAAAGTTATCTTGGTGGAATCGCCTATGCTTTCCAGGCAAAGGAAGTTTTTTCGGGTTCGGTTTTTGGAAAAATTGATGGATTAGTTTCTTGTCCGGATATCTGTGCGAGGCCCCAAGTGTGGGACCCTGCCCCTCTCAAAAAGAAGTGCTACTTCCACTACTAGCACCCCAAAATTCATTGTGTAGTGGGGTCAAGGATCTTACAGTTGGTAGTATCACAGCTATTTGGCTAATGAGGATCAACCGAGAAGCCAAATATGTCAAAAATTTATCAAGAAGCAGTAAAAGGTTGTAATTGTGATAAAATTCATACGATTTGATGTTCAAACTGAAATTCGTAATTTGGTAATTGGGTCTTCAGATGGAAGTACCGCAATTGTATAGAATCCTTGGCTTGCTTGAGGCCTAGACATGATGGTATTTACCTTATAATTCCAAGGACCATGACTACCCGTATATACCAAGGGTATAACTGCAGCTCTAGCAAAATATACGAGTAAATCTAAGACTTGAAATTATAAGCATTGATACTATCCAGATGATGAATTCGAATGTGGTTTATATGATTTTAAATTCTGGTTGAGAAATGATGAGTTGATTTGGATTCTGATTGAAAAATAAAGATTTCTGAATTTTGGCTGAATTGTAATAACTAAGCAAAACCTCAATGAGGATGAATGGGATAAGTCCCTGTGATAATGTTTGTAGTTAGAATGACATTAATGACTCCAACAAATCACTATAAGATTAGTGGATTGTGCTGGCAGATTGCTGCTGTTAACACTTGACCCAGAGGATCAAGTTAAAGGAGATTAAATTTAAAATTTGCATAAATGAAAAATTTCCATCAAGAACTGTTCAGATAGAAAATTCGGTCTAATGGACCATTATTGTGATCAGGAATTGAATGTTATGATCTGAGTGAATTGTTATTTAATAATGAGTTTTATATAAGGGATATTTATCCCAGGATTCTGTTTCGGTTCACCAAAATATAAGGAACCCATAATCAGTTGGATCTTAAGAAAAAGAATTCTCCTCTAGTTTTGCGAGATGAGGACATCTCGCATTTTTGTAGTGGTGGGGTAGAATGTAAGATTCCTCCCCAGTCTCTCAGGATGTCCAATATCTTCCCCTATAGTCAAATCGCTCTTCACAAATATCAAAGATCTTGTTTCTACCTATATTGGCCTAGAGAGAGAAAATATTCTAGAGAGAGATTATTCAGATTTTGGATATTTTTGGATGGAAAAATATCTCTTCCTATTTAAATAAGTTCCCCCGAAACAGAAGTTCAAAAAGATTTTTAGAAGGACATTCGAAATAAATTTTAATCTGTTCAAAAGGCCTTATCCTGGGGGTCCAGATTTTCTAAAAATTTTAAATTAAGGTTTTGAGAGGCCACTCGGATTCATCCAAATGTGTGGAGGAGAAAAATGGAAGAAATAAATAAAATCCTCCCAAAAATAAGTAAATGCTCACATACGATGAAGAGTTGACTATGTACAAGGTTAATTAGTAAAAAACTATGAGTATTACTAAAAAAAAATGAGATATTTTGGGTATAATGATTCCATTTTGACACGTGTAAGGAAGGGAAGTCCCTTCTTCAAGGAGACGCCTACTTCACATGCTTGAATGAGTTTTAAACTAAAAAATAATGTGATATTTTTATCTCTCCTCTCTCTTGGATCAAATCGAATAAAAAAGGAACCAAACTAGGTCTAAATCTGGTCTAAATTCGACCAAACTAAATCTGGAAAATTCTAGAAATCAGTTGGTCTTGGTTAGAGCCTCCCTCTCCTATAAATAGAACCTGAGTCCTTTGTAAAAAAATAGCAGAATTATACTATGCCAGAATTCTGCTGAAATAATGATAATTTTTACTATTCTCTAAAATTCTCTCCAAATTGAAGAAATTGGAGCTTCCCTCCTTCTTCAATCTCCATTGGCGGCTCCATCAGCATACCAAACCAATTGATTAGTTGGGGGCCTCTACCGTGATCAAAGAATCAAGAAATTTGTAAGGTAAAGTGTGAATTTTGTTCTTTTTCCATAGTTTCTCAATGTTTCTCTCTTCCAACCCCTCTCAAGATTGAGAAGCTTAATTGAAATGGCTTTTTAATGCTATTGAAGTTAATTGATGAATGAAGGTAAGGAAATACATAAATTATCATGTATGATGCTTAATTTTTATGGTTTTTATGATTTTTGTCTTCTCTAAAATGAATATGATGTTATGCCTCGTTGAAAAAAGGCATTCCCCTCTCTTCTTTAGTAAATCTAACCATTCTTTATCCTAGATGAACGATTAATGGATAAAATCAAGCTTTTCATAATGTTTCTCTTTGATAAGTAGAAAATGTTGACATTAGAATGATTTGAATACTCCTGGTGAAATTCTAATTAATTTTAGAGAGTTAAAAATTGAAAAATGGTCAGCCATACTACAAAGGAGGTTATGGCGAAATTTTCTAAAATTGTGTAAAATAAGTTTTACTTTTTTTAATTCAAAAAGAGTAATTCCCATCGTATATGTATTCTCAAAGTGTTATTTTTCATCCTAGGTATAGAAAAATGCATACTAAAAATATTTTATTGAAAAGTGTTACTTTCTTTAGAATTAAATTCTATGCATAGAAGAAAGCATATTGAACGTTATTTTGATTATAAAAGTGTTATTTTCATCATAAATGATTTTTATGCATAAATGGATGCATAAAAGAAGTTCTTTTATATTAAAAGAGTGATTTTCATCATAAATGATTTGTATGCATAAAAGATTTTTTTATATTAAAAGTGTGATTTTCATCATAAATGAATTCTATACATAAATTAAATGCATAAAAGAAATTCTTTTATATTAAAAGAGTGATTTTCATCATAAATGATTTGAATGCATAAGCATATGCATAAAAGATTTTTCTATATTAAAAGTGTTATTTTCATCATAATTGGATTTTATGCATAAATTAGATGCATAAAAGAAATTCTTTTATATTAAAAGAGTGATTTTCATCATAAATAATTTGTATGCATAAAAGATATTTTTAATATTAAAAGTGTGATTTTTATCATAATTGAATTTTATGCATAAATTAGATGCATAAAAGAAATTCTTTTATATTAAAAGAGTGATTTTCATCATAAATGATTTGTATGCATAAAATATTTTTTTTTATTAAAAGTGTGATTTTCATCATATTTGGATTTTATGCATACATTAGATGCATAAAAGAAATTCTTTTATATTAAAAGAGTGATTTTCATCATAAATAATTTGAATATATTAAAAGTCTTTTATGCATAAGCATATGCATAAAAGATTTTTTTATATTAAAAGTGTGATTTTTATCATCATGAATGGATTTTATGCATAAATTAGATGCATAAGAGAAATTCTTTTATTCTAAAAGTGTAATTCCTACTAAATTGGATTTATGCATGGAAAGATTTATAAAGAATTTATTTTAATCCAAAAGTGTTATTCTCATCAATTTTAATTATATGCATAGAAAGATGCATAAAGAAATCTATTTTTAGTTCAAAAGAGTTATTTTCATCAATTTTGATTTTCTGCATAGGAAGATGCATAAAAGATTGATTTTTAATTTAAAAGTGTCATTCTCATTTAAAATGAATTTATGCATAGGAAGATACATAAAAGATTGACTTTTAATTCAAAAGTGTCATTCCAATTTAAAATGAATTTATGCATAGGAAGATGCATAAAAGATTGATTTTTTTACTCAAAAGTGTCATTCTCATTTAAAATGAATTTATGCATAGGAAGATGCTTAAAAGATTGATTTTTATTTCGAAAGTGTTATTCTCCTTAAAATGGAATTTATGCATAAATAGATGCATAAAGAAATCTTATATCAAAAATAAGAATTCTCTTGTATTCTATAAATAGATATGAGGATGTGAAATGAATCAGATAGATGAAAATGAACGAAGAATAGATGGAGATGTATGTATGTGAAAGAATGGATGTATGGATATAGATGTGAATGTGGATGTAGAGATGTGTGAGATCCCCCGTTCCCACCAAGCAATAGATTCGGGATACTAGCAGCGGAAGTAGAACTTCTCGCGTACAGGGGTCCCACATTCGGGGCCTCACCCACGGATATCCGGACAAGAGACTAATCCGTCGGTTTGTCCAAAACCGAAACCGGAAAAACTTTCTTTACCCGGAAAGCATGGGCGATTCCACCAGGATAACTCTTTACTCTAACGTAGTCAAGATCATTACGGATCAACTGATCTGACTGCACCTTTAACGGTACTTGGTCAAATCAAGGAAGAAACTTGCACTTGGATCATTGGGATCAACGCTTTTTTCCCCATCAAGAGGCACAGCCGTTGATTCCTATCCATAGAACAATTTCTATCCGGGATTTACTTCATCTATCGTAATAATAGAAATTAAATCTCGATTTACGGATCCATCAGTCCAGCCTAACCCCATCCGATCCCATGGGTTAGCCAACCGCCCAACCACTGTAGTGATGGGATCCAATTTGGAATTTGGTTAGGTTTTGTCCCGGGTACCAAGGAAAAGAGTTCCAAGGCCCCCTAGCCGGAAGTTCATGCAAACATAAAACTAGCCACACCACTTACACACCCAATATGAAATTGCCTTTTTCTTAGCATCAGCTAACTTTAAAACAATCCTTTAGTGAAACCATAGTACCACTGATCACAATCTTCCAATTTATCCGGTTGATTCATAATTTCCCATCATTCCTTCATCAGAGTATCTATAGCATCATTGGCAACTAGAACGCTCACCACCTGTCCACACAGGGGCCTTTTCAATAGTTCTTAGCCCATAATACTCGGCAATATAATCACTTATAAAAATTCAAGATGGACTCTCGTTGAAGATCAGCAAGATCAACCAACAGATCCATATAAAGAGCCATGGACTCATCCATTGAAGACCAGCAAGGTCAATCAACCAGATCCATGCCCGGCTTCACAAAACAACTCTTACTCCTTGTTCCAATATCTTCCTCGACGCACGCGTGGGTATCCTGGGTGACCCAGAGCCCGAGCACCGTATGGTCAGCACCCTCTAGGATCCTTCGCAGGTGACCTAGCGCTTCACTCATAGGCCGCTTCCTTGGTCCCTCATCCACCGTACTGGAAGCTCACCATTTAAATCGAACCGAGGCTGGTCAAGACCTCGGTCGACCTTGCTACGCGAGACGTCCTCCATTGACTCTCCGTCAGCAGTTGCAACTTTAACAGTTAGGTCTTGTTATATGTACACTATGTGTGCTATGTTATATACACATTATGTGTGCATATACTAGGAGGCTAACCCACATTAGGCTTGTGAGCATGGGAGCATGGGAACAAGCTCTAGTGGAGCATGGGTTAGGACTAACCTTAAGGTTTAAGGTTAGGGTCAGGCATCCAAGGGTCACACATGAGGAATGGAAAGTCAAGAGTCACTTGAGGGCCCTCCTATATAATAGGGGCATGGGGCACACTCAAGGGGGCTTGGAGCTTGGAGGCTTGGAGGCTTATGCTATGGTCTCTTTGTAGAGATTCATATCTATTCACCTACCATTTCACACTATAGCTATATGCTATTGGATTGTGTTATACCTCTTGATGGTATGGGACATCAAGGTAGAGGTATGATGTATTTCATTCATTATTCATGTGTGCATCCCTTGGGCTCGGGGGTGGTTGGGTGGTTGAGTTTATGCCTGATTTATGCATGTTTTATGCATAACAGTTATCTAGAGAGATCTTAGGGTTTTAACAGTGGTATCAGAGCAATCTCTATTTAATTGTTGTTGATTTTTTTTAGTAAATTTTAATATTTACTAATAAAATATTATCTTTTGTTGATTTGTGTTGATGAATTGCACGTGGATCATCCATATGGTGATTGGAATGTGTGTAACTACAATTCATTGGACGAATCGACGTTGCGGGGGAATACCGTGAGTTAATGCTATTTTTCCTTATTTTTTATGGTTAAAATTGAGCATTAATGGAATTTTTTACAAAAATACCATAAAGTTTATGGTGGATATTTTTGTAGAATGGATTCCCTGAATTTCTAAATTTTTTAGAAATTTTCCCTAATTTTTTAGGAATTTTTTGAGCATTTTATGATTAAAAATGTATTTTTATACATTTTTTGCGAGTTTTTTCCGCGGGAATGCGATCAAATTTCTGTCAATTTCTACTGAAATTCAGTAGGGGACAGCGTGTTGATGCATAAATTGCTCTCCCGTGTGCGTGGGGTCCTCTCCGCCTCTCAAATCTGATTTTTCTTTCTCTTTTTCGGGTGAAAAATCTCTTTAAAATGATTTTCAAGCATAAATCATAATTAATTATAATTATGATTAAGGATTTAATTGAAAAAGCTTAATTAAAGATTAAGTTAATCTCTCTCTGATTAACAGAGAGAGAGAAGAGATGGGAAGGATTCAATTGGTGAGGAGAGGAAGGAGAGAGGGCAGAAGAGAGATTCTGTATCTCTCCCATGCATCCAATTTTAAAGAGATTCTGTATCTCTCCCATGCATCCAATTTTATAATTATGATTAAGGATTTAATTGAAAAAGCTTAATTAAAGATTAAGTTAATCTCTCTCTGATTAACAGAGAGAGAGAAGAGATGGGAAGGATTCAATTGGTGAGGAGAGGAAGGAGAGAGGGCAGAAGAGAGATTCTGTATCTCTCCCATGCATCCACGCGCAGGCGACGGGAGGGGGGGGGCTGCGCTGCAGCCGGGCGAAAAAAATCGCCCCCCCCCCCTAAAAAATCAAGTTGGCTATAAAGCCAATAAGGTTTGTTTTTTCATTTTCTTTCATTTTTTTTAAAAAATGAGTTTTTTATTTCAAAAAAAAGGCTTTTTGATATTTTTGAAGAAAAAGCTTGGAAAAAGCCTGGAAATTTCTGAAAAATTTGGGATTTGAGGAAAAAAATCTATGAAAATTCCTGGAAATTTCTTATTGACAAATTTTGGCTTTTCAACTTCCGAAAAACCTTTGGCTTTCCGTTTTCCCGAAACCTTTTGGCTTTCCGAATTCCGGAAAAACTTTTGACCTTCTGTATTCCGGAAACTTTTGACCTTTCACATTCCGAATTTTTTTTGTCTTTTCATTTTCCCAAAACTTTTGGCTTTCCGTATTCCGGGAAAACCGTTGGAATTCCGAAATTTTTTGACCGTTCGTATTCTAAATGCGTTCGGGGTTGATTAAAAATTTCAAAAAATTCTTGAAAATTAGTGGAAAATTAGACAAAGGTTATTTTAAATTTTGGAAAAATGTGGGGTTGGTGTTTGGCATGTGGTGTGTCCATTCGGGCGCCCATGACCATTCAAATTCCTTTAAAAATATATTTTTTGAACCAAAAAATTAGAAAAATCCATTAAAATTAAAAATTTTCATTGGATTTGAGAATTGTCGGGCGAAATTGGAAATTTCGTGAACGATGGGATTCTCAGGGAAAATTAGGAAATTTCTAGAAATTATTTTTAGAAATCCTAAAAATTGGTATTTTTAAAATATCAATGGTATTTTGGCAAATTAAATTGCTAAAAATTTTCTGGAAAAATATAGGTTTGGAATGCCATGAGATAGGTTTGGTGGAATCCAAAATTATTATATTTTGAGGCCCTATAAATTTGGGAAAATTTAAAAAAATCATGATAATTCTTTTTTTCGAGAATTTAATATTTTCGAGGGTTATTTAATGTTGAAGTACGTTTTCTCGTACTGACATTAGATAGATGCGTATTATTCACATATTATTAATACGATTATATCTCGTATTAATGGATATTTATGTTTGGATTAATTCTAAACGATCTATTCATGATTTTTTACCATTTTTTAGCCATTCTTTTTGGACATGTTCCTTAATTTCTTTTGATGGCTATAATTTACGTTCAAAGTGTGTTTCACCTTTGACACTTTTCCATGATAATTTATTTTGCACTTATTTAAGTGTGGCTTGTGCTTAATTTCTTAAGCCTCTATCATGGGTTAGTTGATCGGTTTATTTTGGTGGATTTCTATTGGATGTTTTCCAAGTTTTATATGGACTCATCAGGTTTTGCCTAGATCACTTATGTCTAGGGTTTTCTTATTGAGTGTTACACACATGTGTTTCACTTTCTTACTTTGGAGTTTTATTTGAACAACATAACGTTCATATACTTCGGATTGATGATGAGTTGGCCCACCAATTTTAATGCTTCTTTTGGCATGATTTATGTCCATTAGATGGTGTGCATTGTTTTTTATGATCAACTATGGTTTTTATGGATTTAAGGAGCTTCTATGCTTTTATCCATGGTGTTATAAGGATCTTTTGATCTTTTGAATATTTACATGTGCTTTGAAGGTAGCATTTGCCTTCGTTTTTTGCACATAATTTTGGAGTATATTTCTTGTACTCTTGTACATTTTCCAACTCGGATACCTAGTTGCTTATATATCTAGGTGAGTTATTTTTCTACCCTAACTTTATTATGTTTTGGGTAGTTATCATTAGAAAGGCCCCAATAATTCAATTTCTTTTCTAAATGATGTACTCAGAAGGATTTATTCCTTGATGTAGTCTCAGGTATATAGAGACAGGTTTAGTATGTGAAAGTCTGGATAAGGCCATCTTATTCCTTTTATACAGGATTTTATTCATATTTCCTAGACGGCATACTAGAGAGTTTCAAATTGTTAAGGTATGTATGGGTGGTATCATGGTGGTATGGGACGCTAGGGATCCCTCACATATATTATCTTATGGGATAATTTGGGCTCAAGATTGTTGCTTTGCTTACATCACTTAGCATGTTGACCTCAACATTCAAAGACAATCTTATTTTCTAAATTCACTAGAAGTTATAGTGTGGGCATTCTCTAGATAAACTTCTTTTATCTATAACCTGCATGTTTTGATGAGGGTAATCTCATCGGCATTTTCACTTGTTGTGTTCGGATAAGGAAGTTTGGATTCTTCCTTTGTTGGCATTTCTTTCTTTAGTTCCGTACTTTAGGTGATTTACACAATCAACCTGATAGGTTTACGGATGGACATATGTGTCTCATCGAGACGTTGATGACTCTCTATGTTGATATGGGTAACTCGAGACGTCGATTATTCCATATGCAGATGTGGGTATGTCGGGGCACCGATGAATCCCTGGTTTCTGCTGTTATAATGCCATGTTTTCCTACTTTATTCCGAATGGTTTACAACGAGGAAGTTACTTTGAATGTGAATTGTTCTGATCATCCGCAGTAGTCTGATGGGCAAACAGAGTAGTGTATGAATCAGATTATAGTGTATATGCTTTGTGCATATGTCTCTAGAAAATGATGGAATTTGCCTATAACAGTTCTAAATTTACGGCTATTATTTAGTCCGTGCATACTTATGTATGGGTATCAACTCAGGGCACCTATTGATGTCAGTCTTAAGGACATCGAGCTTGATGCATCGAGGGATTTCTTGCGAGATATGTAGGAAATTCTGACCGAAGCTCGGGATTCTATCAGGAGTGCTCATGATAGGGCACGGTTTTATGCTGATAGGGGACGCTCATCTCGGTCTTTTGAACCAGGAGCGTTGATTTATTTTAATGTTCTTAAAGATTCTCAGACTTTGTCAATGGGAAAATGCTCGAATTTATCTCCTAGATATTGTGGTCCATTTCGAGTTATATATCGGATTGGCACAGTTGCGTATGAACTAAAACTACCTCCAATTGTTAGAGTTCATCCAGTCTTTCATATCAATAGATTGAAAGGGAAACTGGGAGGTGAGGATGACACAGTTACTCCTCAAGAACTCGTCTAAGTCGATGAATTATCCTATGTTCCACATGAACCTGATAAGGTACTTGAATTCAGGGAAAGGAAACTTTGTAGTTGACTAATCCCTGAGGTTAAAATAAGGTGGAAAGATAGGGAAATTGAGAATTCGACTTGGGAGTTAGTTGAGATTGTTCAGCGCAGTTCTCCTTCTTTTCATTGCAAGAGTGCAATGTTTTGAGAGAGGGGAAGTATGTTATATGTACACTATGTGTGCTATGTTATATACACATTATGTGTGCATATACTAGGAGGCTAACCCACATTAGGCTTGTGAGCATGGGAGCATGGGAACAAGCTCTAGTGGAGCATGGGTTAGGACTAACCTTAAGGTTTAAGGTTAGGGTCAGGCATCCAAGGGTCACACATGAGGAATGGAAAGTCAAGAGTCACTTGAGGGCCCTCCTATATAATAGGGGCATGGGGCACACTCAAGGGGGCTTGGAGCTTGGAGGCTTGGAGGCTTATGCTATGGTCTCTTTGTAGAGATTCATATCTATTCACCTACCATTTCACACTATAGCTATATGCTATTGGATTGTGTTATACCTCTTGATGGTATGGGACATCAAGGTAGAGGTATGATGTATTTCATTCATTATTCATGTGTGCATCCCTTGGGCTCGGGGGTGGTTGGGTGGTTGAGTTTATGCCTGATTTATGCATGTTTTATGCATAACAGTTATCTAGAGAGATCTTAGGGTTTTAACAGGTCTTCATGACCTTAATCCACAAGATGGTCAAAATGCTTCCCCAGCATTCTTGACATAAAACAGTCATTTACAAACAGTCACAAAATACAGTTTCTAGATCGAACTCTCGTCTTTCCACATTATCCCTCCTTAGTCCACATTACTTATTCCACATTCCATTCAATGTGTACTCATTCTCATCCATTTCCTCATATCGACGACACATTAATTCACATACACATTCACATTCATATCCATACATCCACATTTACATGCATACATCCATTTTCACATCCTCATTTATACATCCACATCCCATATCCACATTCATACATACACATCCATATCCACATCCATACATCCACATTCACATCCATACATCCACATTCACATCCATACATCCATATCTACATGTATACCTCCATTTTCACATCCTCATTTATACATCCATATCCCATATCTACATTCATACATACACATCCATATCGACATCCATACATCCACATCCACATCCACATTCATATTCACATCCATATATCCACATTTACATGCATACATCCATTATCACGTCCTGATTCATACATCCACATCCACATTCATATCCATATATCCACATCTATATGCATACATCCATTATCACGTCCTCATTCATACATCCACATCCACATTCCCATTCACATCTATACATCCACATCTACATCCATATTCACATACATCCACATCCACATTCCCATTCACATCTATACATCCACATCTACATCCATATACATACATACATCCACATACATACATACATACATCCACATCCACATTCCCATTCACATCTATACATCCACATCTACATCCACATTCACATCCACATTCCCATTCACATCTATACATCCACATCTACATCCACATTCACATCTATGCATATACATCTTCATGCATACATCCATTTTCACATTCATACATCCATACTCCCATCTCCACATCCACACATCCACATACATACATCCATTTCCACATTCCCATTCATATAACCCCATATGCCTTCACATCTAATCTTTTACATCACATCCATTCTTGCCTTATCACAACCCATATACATCTTATCCTATCACATCCACTTCTTACCTCATCCCATACACATCTTATCACATCTTAATTCATCTTATCACCTCTTATCACCTCTTATACACCTCTTATCACATCCTATCACATCTCATATCTATTTATAGAATACAAGAGAATTCTTATATTTAATATAAGATTTCTTTACACATTTTCTTATCCATAAATTCCATTTAAGGAGATTAATACTTCTGAATTAAAAATTAATTTTTTTATGCATCTTCTTATGCATAAATTCAATTTAGTAGGAATTACACTTTTAGAATAAAAGAATTTCTCTTATGCATCTAAGTTATGCATAAAATCCATTTATGAGAAAAATCACACTTTTAGTATAAAAAGAATATCTTTTATGCATACCTCTATGCATGAATTCCAATATGATAAAAGTAACACTCTTACAATAAAATAATCAACTTTTTATGCATACCTCTATGCATGAAATTCAATTATGATAAAAGTCACACTTTTATAATAAAATAATCAATCCATTATGCATACTTCTATGCATGAAAATAAAAATGGTAAAAGTAACACTTTTGATATAAAAATTTAACCATTATGCATACTTCTATGCATGAAATAAAAATGATAAAAATAACACTTTTGATATAAAATTTTTCCTTTATGCATACTTCTATGCATGAAAATAAAAATGGTAAAAGTAACACTTTTGATATAAAAATTTAACCATTATGCATACTTCTATGCATGAAATAAAAATGGTAAAAATAACACTTTTGATATAAAAATTTTTCCTTTATGCATACTTCTATGCATGAAAATTAAAAATGATAAAAGTAACACTTTTAATATAAAAAAATTATCTTCTATGCATGAAAATCAATTATGCATAATATAAAAATCAATTTCTCTATGATTACAATGAATATCTTTCAATTAATCTAGGATGATAATTCCTAGAATATGGTAGGAAGTCCTCTTTTTATGCTTTGAATGAAATTATTTTATGCATAATTTTTATAAAAATTTTGCCATAGCTCCGCTGCTATGACTGATAAATCTCAATTTTTCTAAGGGATAAAGCTTATCATTAAGAAAATAATTAAAATGATCTCTAATTGGATCATTCATCCATAATGGATTGAATCATCAATATACATAAACTAAAAGCATAGAAAAAAGCCATTAATTTGGCCTCAAGCATAGCTTAATCTTGGGTTAAGGAAAAGCTTTATGAAAAGCTTGATTTGGATTGAGAATGGGTCATGAGTATGACCATTTCTTGATTGAGAGAGAGAAATTACATAAAAACTATTAGAATTTAAACATAATTGGAAATTAACTTCAATAGCATTTATTAAATTATGTAACTCTTCACTAACATTATCAATTCACTTCAATAGCATTAAAAAAAAACCATACCAATTAAGCTTCTCAAGCTTGAGAGGGGTTGAGAAGAGAGAAACATTGAGAAATTATAGAAAAGATCAATATTCACTAATTACCTTACAAATTGCTTGATTCTTTGTTCACGGTAGAGGCCCCCAACCAATCAATTGGTTAAGTATGTTGATGGAGCCACTAATGGGGATTGAAGAAAGAGGGAAGCTCCAAAAACTAGTGAATTATTAAATGAATTCACAGTTCTTGGCTTAGGTGGAGTAGAGTAACGATGCATAAACACTATGTTTTTTTCAACAAGGGGGAGGCTTCTATTTATAGGAAAAATTGAGCTCCTAACCAAACAAACTGATTCTAGAATTTTCTAAATCAGTTTGGTCAATATTTGACCATTTTTAGGTCAGTTAAGCTAACTTTTTGGAACTAGACTTGAATGAGGAGAGAGGAGAGATGAAATATCTCAATTTTTATGAGTTTAAAACTCATTCAAGCAAAGAACTCCCCTTCCTTACATATGTGTCATAATGGAATCATTTTAATATTGCTCATAGTTTTTTTACTAATAAACCTTGTACATTTTCAACTCTTCATCTTATGTGAAATATGCACCTCCTTTAAAGAACTCCCCTTCCTTACATATGTGTCATAATGGAATCATTTTAATATTGCTCATAGTTTTTTACTAATAAACCTTGTACATTTTCAACTCTTCATCTTATGTGAAATATGCACCTCCTTTAAAGAACTCCCCTTCCTTACATATGTGTCATAATGGAATCATTTTAATATTGCTCATAGTTTTTTACTAATAAACCTTGTACATTTTCAACTCTTCATCTTATGTGAGCATTTACTCATTTTTGGATACCCAAAATATCTCATATTTTTAATATTGCTCATAGTTTTTTACTAATAAACCTTGTACATTTTCAACTCTTCATCTTATGTGAGCATTTACTCATTTTTGGGTATCTTCTTTTACAAATTGGATTTATCTCCTCCCTACACATGGATTGATGCTATTGGCCCATAGGAACCTTAATTGGACCATAATCCAAAAATTTCTGAAAATCTAGACCCTTAGGCTAAGGTCCTTTATACCCATTTCCAATTAATTCCAATTGCACATTGAAAAGTTCTTTTTGAATTTCTGTTTCAGGGGAACTTATTTTAATAAGATGAGTTATTTTTCTATCCAAAAATATTCATAATCTGAATATTCTCTCTCTAGAATATTTTCTCTCTCTAGGTTAAAACAGTTAGAAACAAGGTCTTTATATTTCTGAAGAGGGATTGATTACAGGGGAAGATACTAGACATCAAAAGGGGGTTGGGGGAGGAATCTTACATTCTACCCCACTTAAAAAATGCGAGATGTCCTCATCTCGCAAACTGGGATAATTTCGCAAGATGCACGAATATGAGACTTAGAGAAAAATTTTAATCAAGGTTAACCACCAAGAAAAGTCTTAAAGAGAGCAAGATTCAAAATAAGAACAAGATTTAAACTTTATTCATTCTCGGAACTTATACAGTAAGGATAGAAGAACTCTTTACACTTCCATAAGCCCGTCCATCATATGATCACAAAAGCAGCACTCACAAGCTGCGCAAGTATAGGGTAACTCATCTATGGGAATGATTCTGCTGGTTATTGCCGCACCTATCTCAGTGGTATGAGGTGATCTAGCAAAAGGACCTCTGAGAGGTAAGCCAAAAACGGGGTAAAGGCATATCTTCTCATGAGGAAGAAAACACGCCAGTAAGAAGACCCGCTCAGAAAACCCAAGATGTCTTGATCTCATGACGCAGTAGTATCGGGGACCCAAACCCAAAGCTTCAATAACCATGGCCAAGCGGACATTGTTACGAAAGTGCTGCTGTCCCCAGGGTGTTACCCTAGTTATGTTTTGATAGGTCCGCCATTTGGTCTGAGCTACAGAAGTTCCCAAGTGAGGGAAAAGTGAGCGCTCATACTGTTCTATAAAATCTTTCTTCACAGACTCGCTTGCGTCTTGAAGGTGAGAAATCATCATGGATAAAACTAATTCCTGTTGCCAAGCCATGAAGGAGATTAAGAAGAAGGGAGGTCGATGGAAGTAAGATTACTGTGAGCGACAAGTAAAAGTTACGACTTATATAAAGGAAGGAGCTAGCGTAACCTAGAAGCCAACGGCGATAACTTGCCACTGAAGTTTTACCGTCTTTCCATGATTTGGGTTTGGCACATTTTTCTATAGAAGGCATTAAGAACTTTGAGATGAGGAGATAAAAGAAGCTTGTAGGCTAAGTCACCTACTTTCATTGAATTCAGATAAGGTTCACAATATCTGGGGGATAACTTCTTATACTCCCCAAGAGATAAAGAACTTCTTTTTGGGCCGTACTCGAATGAAAACCAAAACCGTGGTATCCAAAACACCGATTTTCACTTCTGAACTCATTGTTCTGAATCCTTAAAACAGGTAGGACTCCTGAGAAGTATTCTAGGAAAAGGATCTTCTTTTTTTTACAGAATCTTTCTTTTATTTTAGAGAGGGAATAATTATAAAATCAAAAGGGAGATTCTTACTCCTATATACCTCGAAGGTTGGGGAGGAATCTTACATTCTACCCCACTTAAAAAAGTGCGAGAGGTCCTCATCTCGCAAGGCAGAGAACAACTCTTTTTCTTAAGATTCAATTTTATTCTGGGGTTCCTTATATTCTGGTCAACCCAACAGAATACTGGGATAAATATCCCTTAGAACTCATCATTAAATAACAATTCATTCAGATCATATCATTCATATCTTTAACATGATAATGGTCCATTAGACCGAAAAATTTCCTTCTGAACATTCCTCCACGGGAATTTCAGTCAAGTAAGTTCTCAATTTGTCATCCCTTAACTTGATCCACCAAGTCAAGTATTAATAGTAGCAATCTGATAGCACAATCCACTAATCTCATAGTGATTTGCTGAAATCATTATCATCATTCCAGTTATGAATATCATCACAGGGACTCGTTCCATTCATCCTCATTGATGTTTCGCTTAGCTTATTACATTTCAACCAAATTTCAGGGATCATCATTTTTCAATCAGAATCCAAATCAATTCATCAATTCTCAAACAGAATTAAAAGTCATATCAACCACATTCGAAATCATCCTCTGGATAGCATTAACGCTTATAATTTCAAGTCTTAGATTTACTCGTATATACTGTCAGTAAAGAGCTGCAGTATACTCTTGGTATATACGGGTAGTCACGGCCCTTGGAATTATAAGGTAAATACCATCATGTCTAGGCCTCAAGCAAGTCAGGATTCTATATAATTGCGGTACTTCCATTTGAAGACCCAATTACTAATTTATGAATTTTCAGATTGAATATCAATTTGTATGAATTATATCACACAATTACAACCTTTTTGATTCTTGATAAATTTTTGATATATTTGGCTTCTCGGTTGATCCTTATTAACCAAAAGGCTCTGATACCAACTGTGAGATCCCTGTCCCCACCATGCGACGGATTCGGGGTACTAGCAGCGAAAGTAGCACTTCATGCGCGGGGCAGGGACCCACACTCGGGGCCTCACCCACGGATATCCGGACAAGAGACTAATCCGTCGGTTTGTCCAAAACCGAAACCGGAAAAACTTCCTTTACCCGGAAAGCATGGGCGATTCCACCAGGATAACTCTTTACTCTAACGTAGTCAAGATCATTACGGATCAACTGATCTGACTGCACCTTTAACGGTACTTGGTCAAATCAAGGAAGAAACTTGCACTTGGATCATTGGGATCAACGCTTTTTTCCCCATCAAGAGGCACAGCCGTTGATTCCTATCCATAGAACAATTTCTATCCGGGATTTACTTCATCTATCGTAATAATAGAAATTAAATCTCGATTTATGGATCCATCAGTCCAGCCTAACCCCATCCGATCCCATGGGTTAGCCAACCGCCCAACCACTGTAGTGATGGGATCCAATTTGGAATTTGGTTAGGTTTTGTCCCGGGTACCAAGGAAAAGAGTTCCAAGGCCCCCTAGCCGGAAGTTCATGCAAACATAAAACTAGCCACACCACTTACACACCCAATATGAAATTGCCTTTTTCTTAGCATCAGCTAACTTTAAAACAATCCTTTAGTGAAACCATAGTACCACTGATCACAATCTTCCAATTTATCCGGTTGATTCATAATTTCCCATCATTCCTTCATCAGAGTATCTATAGCATCATTGGCAACTAGAACGCTCACCACCTGTCCACACAGGGGCCTTTTCAATAGTTCTTAGCCCATAATACTCGGCAATATAATCACTTATAAAAATTCAAGATGGACTCTCGTTGAAGATCAGCAAGATCAACCAACAGATCCATATAAAGAGCCATGGACTCATCCATTGAAGACCAGCAAGGTCAATCAACCAGATCCATGCCCGGCTTCACAAAAAAACTCTTACTCCTTGTTCCAATATCTTCCTCGACGCACGCGTGGGTATCCTGGGTGACCCAGAGCCCGAGCACCGTATGGTCAGCACCCTCTAGGATCCTTCGCAGGTGACCTAGCGCTTCACTCATAGGCCGCTTCCTTGGTCCCTCATCCACCGTACCGGAAGCTCACCATTTAAATCGAACCGAGGCTGGTCAAGACCTCGGTCTACCTTGCTACGCGAGACGTCCTCCATTGACTCTCGGTCAGCAGTTGCAACTTTAACAGTTAGGTCTTCATGACCTTAATCCACAAGATGGTCAAAATGCTTCCCCAGCATTCTTGACATAAAACAGTCATTTACAAACAGTCACAAAATACAGTTTCTAAATCGAACTCTCGTCTTTCCACATTATCCCTCCTTAGTCCACATTACTTATTCCACATTCCATTCAATGTGTACTCATTCTCATCCATTTCCTCATATCGACGACACATTAATTCACATACACATTCACATTCATATCCATACATCCACATTTACATGCATACATCCATTTTCACATCCTCATTTATACATCCACATCCCATATCCACATTCATACATACACATCCATATCCACATCCATACATCCACATTCACATCCATACATCCACATTCACATCCATACATCCATATCTACATGTATACCTCCATTTTCACATCCTCATTTATACATCCATATCCCATATCTACATTCATACATACACATCCATATCGACATCCATACATCCACATCCACATCCACATTCATATTCACATCCATATATCCACATTTACATGCATACATCCATTATCACGTCCTCATTCATACATCCACATCCACATTCATATCCATATATCCACATCTATATGCATACATCCATCATCACGTCCTCATTCATACATCCACATCCACATTCCCATTCACATCTATACATCCACATCTACATCCATATTCACATACATCCACATCCACATTCCCATTCACATCTATACATCCACATCTACATCCATATACATACATACATCCACATACATACATACATACATCCACATCCACATTCCCATTCACATCTATACATCCACATCTACATCCACATTCACATCCACATTCCCATTCACATCTATACATCCACATCTACATCCACATTCACATCTATGCATATACATCTTCATGCATACATCCATTTTCACATTCATACATCCATACTCCCATCTCCACATCCACACATCCACATACATACATCCATTTCCACATTCCCATTCATATAACCCCATATGCCTTCACATCTAATCTTTTACATCACATCCATTCTTGCCTTATCACAACCCATATACATCTTATCCTATCACATCCACTTCTTACCTCATCCCATACACATCTTATCACATCTTAATTCATCTTATCACCTCTTATCACCTCTTATACACCTCTTATCACATCCTATCACATCTCATATCTATTTATAGAATACAAGAGAATTCTTATATTTAATATAAGATTTCTTTACACATTTTCTTATCCATAAATTCCATTTAAGGAGATTAATACTTCTGAATTAAAAATCAATTTTTTTATGCATCTTCTTATGCATAAATTCAATTTAGTAGGAATTACACTTTTAGAATAAAAAGAATATCTTTTATGCATACCTCTATGCATGAATTCCAATATGATAAAAGTAACACTCTTACAATAAAATAATCAACTTTTTATGCATACCTCTATGCATGAAATTCAATTATGATAAAAGTCACACTTTTATAATAAAATAATCAATCCATTATGCATACTTCTATGCATGAAAATAAAAATGGTAAAAGTAACACTTTTGATATAAAAATTTAACCATTATGCATACTTCTATGCATGAAATAAAAATGGTAAAAATAACACTTTTGATATAAAATTTTTCCTTTATGCATACTTCTATGCATGAAAATAAAAATGGTAAAAGTAACACTTTTGATATAAAAATTTAACCATTATGCATACTTCTATGCATGAAATAAAAATGGTAAAAATAACACTTTTGATATAAAAATTTTTCCTTTATGCATACTTCTATGCATGAAAATTAAAAATGATAAAAGTAACACTTTTAATATAAAAACATTATCTTCTATGCATGAAAATCAATTATGCATAATATAAAAATCAATTTCTCTATGATTACAATGAATATCTTTCAATTAATCTAGGATGATAATTCCTAGAATATGGTAGGAAGTCCTCTTTTTATGCTTTGAATGAAATTATTTTATGCATAATTTTTATAAAAATTTTGCCATAGCTCCGCTGCTATGTGACTGATAAATCTCAATTTTTCTAAGGGATAAAGCTTATCATTAAGAAAATAATTAAAATGATCTCTAATTGGATCATTCATCCATAATGGATTGAATCATCAATATACATAAACTAAAAGCATAGAAAAAAGCCATTAATTTGGCCTCAAGCATAGCTTAATCTTGGGTTAAGGAAAAGCTTTATGAAAAGCTTGATTTGGATTGAGAATGGGTCATGAGTATGACCATTTCTTGATTGAGAGAGAGAAATTACATAAAAACTATTAGAATTTAAACATAATTGAAAATTAACTTCAATAGCATTTATTAAATTATGTAACTCTTCACTAACATTATCAATTCACTTCAATAGCATTAAAAAAAAAACCATACCAATTAAGCTTCTCAAGCTTGAGAGGGGTTGAGAAGAGAGAAACATTGAGAAATTATAGAAAAGATCAATATTCACTAATTACCTTACAAATTGCTTGATTCTTTGTTCACGGTAGAGGCCCCCAACCAATCAATTGGTTAAGTATGTTGATGGAGCCACTAATGGGGATTGAAGAAAGAGGGAAGCTCCAAAAACTAGTGAATTATTAAATGAATTCACAGTTCTTGGCTTAGGTGGAGTAGAGTAACGATGCATAAACACTATATTTTTTTCAACAAGGGGGAGGCTTCTATTTATAGGAAAAATTGAGCTCCTAACCAAACAAACTGATTCTAGAATTTTCTAAATCAGTTTGGTCAATATTTGACCATTTTTAGGTCAGTTAAGCTAACTTTTTGGAACTAGACTTGAATGAGGAGAGAGGAGAGATGAAATATCTCAATTTTTATGAGTTTAAAACTCATTCAAGCATGTGAAATATGCACCTCCTTTAAAGAACTCCCCTTCCTTACATATGTGTCATAATGGAATCATTTTAATATTGCTCATAGTTTTTTTACTAATAAACCTTGTACATTTTCAACTCTTCATCTTATGTGAAATATGCACCTCCTTTAAAGAACTCCCCTTCCTTACATATGTGTCATAATGGAATCATTTTAATATTGCTCATAGTTTTTTACTAATAAACCTTGTACATTTTCAACTCTTCATCTTATGTGAAATATGCACCTCCTTTAAAGAACTCCCCTTCCTTACATATGTGTCATAATGGAATCATTTTAATATTGCTCATAGTTTTTTACTAATAAACCTTGTACATTTTCAACTCTTCATCTTATGTGAGCATTTACTCATTTTTGGATACCCAAAATATCTCATATTTTTAATATTGCTCATAGTTTTTTACTAATAAACCTTGTACATTTTCAACTCTTCATCTTATGTGAGCATTTACTCATTTTTGGGTATCTTCTTTTATAAATTGGATTTATCTCCTCCCTACACATGGATTGATGCTATTGGCCCATAGGAACCTTAATTGGACCATAATCCAAAAATTTCTGAAAATCTAGACCCTTAGGCTAAGGTCCTTTATACCCATTTCTAATTAATTCCAATTGCACATTGGAAAGTTCTTTTTGAATTTCTGTTTCAGGGGAACTTATTTTAATAAGATGAGTTATTTTTCTATCCAAAAATATTCATAATCTGAATATTCTCTCTCTAGAATATTTTCTCTCTCTAGGTTAAAACAGTTAGAAACAAGGTCTTTATATTTCTGAAGAGGGATTGATTACAAGGGAAGATACTAGACATCAAAAGGGGGTTGGGGGAGGAATCTTACATTCTACCCCACTTAAAAAATGCGAGATGTCCTCATCTCGCAAACTGGGATAATTTCGCAAGATACACGAATATGAGACTTAGAGAAAAAATTTAATCAAGGTTAACCACCAAGAAAAGTCTTAAAGAGAGTAAGATTCAAAATAAGAACAAGATTTAAACTTTATTCATTCTCGGAACTTATACAGTAAGGATAGAAGAACTCTTTACACTTCCATAAGCCCGTCCATCATATGATCACAAAAGCAGCACTCACAAGCTGCGCAAGTATAGGGTAACTCATCTATGGGAATGATTCTTCTGGTTATTGCCGCACCTATCTCAGTGGTATGAGGTGATCTAACAAAAGGACCTCTGAGAGGTAAGCCAAAAACAGGGTAAAGGCATATCTTCTCATGAGGAAGAAAACACGCCAGTAAGAAGACCCGCTCAGAAAACCCAAGATGTCTTGATCTCATGACGCAGTAGTATCGGGGACCCAAACCCAAAGCTTCAATAACCATGGCCAAGCGGACATTGTTACGAAAGTGCTGTTGTCCCCAGGGTGTTACCCTAGTTATGTTTTGATAGGTCCGCCATTTGGTATAGAAAAATGCATACTAAAAATATTTTATTAAAAAAGTGTTACTTTCTTTAGAATTAAATTCTATGCATAGAAGGAAACATATTGAAATTATTATTTTGATTATAAAAGTGTTATTTTCATCATAAATGATTTTTATGCACAAATGGATGCATAAAAGAAATTCTTTTATACTAAAAGAGTGATTTTCATCATAAATGATTTGTATGCATAAACATATGCATAAAAGATTTTTTTATATTAAAAGTGTGATTTTCATCATAAATGGATTTTATGCATAAATTAGATGCATAAAAGAAATTCTTTTATATTAAAAGAGTGATTTTCATCATAAATGATTTGAATGCATAAACATATGCATAAAAGATTTTTTTATATTAAAAGTGTTATTTTTATCATAATTGGATTTTATGCATAAACTAGATGCATAAAAGAAATTCTTTTATATTAAAAGAGTGATTTTCATCATAAATGATTTGTATGCATAAACATATGCATAAAAGATTTTTTTTATATTAAAAGTGTGATTCTCATCATAATTGGATTTTATGCATAAATTATATGCATAAAAGAAATTCTTTTATATTAAAAGAGTGATTTTCATCATAAATGATTTGTATGCATAAAAGATTTTTTTATATTAAAAGTGTGATTTTCATCATAATTGGATTTTATGTATAAATTAGATGCCTAAAAAAATTCTTTTATATTAAAAGAGTGATTTTCATCATAAATGATTTGAATGCATAAACATATGCGTAAAAGATTTTTTTATATTAAAAGTGTGATTTTCATCATAAATGGATTATATGCATAAATTAGATGCATAAGAGAAATTCTTTTATTCTGAAAGTGTAATTCCTACTAAATTGGATTTATGCATGGAAAGATGCATAAAGAATTTATTTTAATCCAAAAGTGTTATTCTCATCAATTTTAATTATATGCATAGAAAGATGCATAAAGAAATCTATTTTTAGTTCAAAAGAGTTATTTTCATCAATTTTGATTTTCTGCGTAGTAGGAAGATACATAAAAGATTGATTTTTAATTCAAAAGTGTCATTCTCATTTAAAATGAATTTATGCATAGGAAGATACATAAAACATTGATTTTTAATTCAAAAGTGTCATTCTCATTTAAAATGAATTTATGCATAGGAAGATGCATAAAAGATTGATTTTTAATTCAAAAGTGTCATTCTCATTTAAAATGAATTTATGCATAGGAAAATGCTTAAAAGATTGATTTTCTTTTCGAAAGTGTTATTCTCCTTAAAATGGAATTTATGCATAAATAGATGCATAAAGAAATCTTATATCAAAAATAAGAATTCTCTTGTATTCTATAAATAGATATGAGGATGTGAAATGAATCAGATAGATGAAAATGAACGAAGAATAGATGGAGATGTTTGTATGTGAAAGAATGGATGTATGGATGTAGATGTGAATGTGGATTTATGGATGTGGATGTGGATGTGGATATGGATGTATGAATGTGAATGTGGATGTGGATGTATGGATGTATGGATGTGAATGTGGATGTATGGATGTATGGATGTGGATGTGGATGTATGAATGTGGATATGAAAATGGATGTATGGATGTAGATATGGATGTGGATGTGGATGTATGAATGTGGATGTGGATGTGGATGCATGGATGTATGAATGTGGATGTGGATGTACGAATGTGGATGTGGATGTGGATGTGGATGTAAGAATGTGGATGTGAAAATGGATGTAGATGTGAATGTGGATGTATGGATGTGGATGTGAAAATGGATGTATGGATGTATGGATGTAGATATGGATGTGGATGTGGATGTGGATGTGGATGTGGATGTGGATGTGGATGTATGAATGTGGATGTGAAAATGGATGTATGGATGTAGATATGGATGTGGATGTATGGATGTGGATGTGGATGTGGATGTGGATATATGAATGGGGATGTGGATGTGGATGTATGGATGTGGATATGAAAATGGGTGTATGGATGTAGATATGGATGTGGATGTGGATGTGGATGTGGATGTGGATGTGGATGTATGAATGTGGATGTATGGATGTATGAATGTGGATGTGGATGTACGAATGTGGATGTGAAAATGGATGTATGGATGTAGATATGGATGTGGATGTATGGATATGGATGTGGATATGGAGGTATGAATGTGGATGTGGATGTGGATGTATGGATGTGGATGTGGATGTATGAATGTGGATGTGGATGTGGATGTATGAATGTGGATGTGAAAATGGATGTATGGATGTAGATGTGAATGTGGATGTACGAATGTGGAATAATGAATGCGAATATGTATGTGAATGGATATGAAGTCGATATGAGCGAATGGATGAGATGAGATGTCATGTGAATCAGAATGTGAATGAATAATATAAGATGTGAACGAATGAGATGTAATGAGAAATGGATGTGATAAGACGTAATGTAAATTAAAAAAGATAGGAATGGATGTTATGTGAAGTGAATGAATCATGGGACGTAATGTGAACGAATGAGATGTAATGAGAAATGGATGTGATGAGACGTAATATAAATTAAGAAAGATAGGAATGGATGTTATGTGAAGTGAATGAATCTGATGTGATGGGATGGAAAATGATGTATCTGGTCAAGAATGGATACACATATGATTTGGATTTGGGTTAAGTAATATGGATTGATGTGGAACAATCTGGAAAGATGTGAGTTCATTTTAGAAACTATATTTGTGAACTGTTTGTAAATGACTGTTTTATGTCCAGAATGCTGGGGAAGCATTTTGACTGTCTTGAGAATGTGGTCGTGGAGACCTACCTGATAAAGTTGAAACAGCTGATGGAGAGTCAACGGAGGACGTCTCGTGTAGCAAGGTCGGCCGAGGACTGGACCAGCCTCGGTTTGATTTAAATGGTGAGCTTCCAGTATGGTGGATGAGGAACCAAGGAAGCGGCCTATGAGTGAAGCGCTAGGTGACCTGCGAAGGATCCTAGAGTGTGCTGACCATCCGGTGCTCGGGCTCTGGGTCGCCGAAGATACCCACATGTGCATCGTGGAAGATATTGGAACAAGGAGTAAGAGTTGTTTTCTGAAACCGGGCATGGATCTGGTTGATTGAACTTGCTGGTCCTCAACGGATGAGTCCATGGATCTTTTATATGGATCTGTTGGTTGATCTTGCTGATCTTCAACGGAGATTCCATCTTGATTTTTATAAGTTATTATATTGTCAAGTACTATGAGCTAGGAACTATTGAAAAGGCCCCTGAGTGGACAGGTGGTGAGCGTTCTAGTTGCCAATAATGCCATAGATACTCTGATGAAGGAATGATTGGAAATTAAGATTCAACCGGATATTTTGGAGGATTGTGATTAGTGATACTATGGTTTCATTAAATGATTGTTTTAAAGATGGCTAAATCTGTGAAAAAGGCAATTTTATATTGGGCGTGTAAGTGGTGTGACTAGTTTTATGTTTGCATGAACATCCGGCTACGGGGCCTGGGAACTCTTTTCCCTGGTACACCCGGGACAAAAACTAACCAAATTCCTAATTGGATCCCATCACTACAGTGGTTGGGCAGTTGGCTAGCCCATGGGACTGGATGGGGTTAGGCTGGATTGATGGATCCATAAATCGAGACTCAATTTCTGTTTAGTTCGATATATGAAGTAAATCACGGACAAAATTTGTTCTATGGAAAAAGAATCAACGGCTGTGCCTCTTGATGAGGAAAAAAGTGTTGGTCTTTATGATCCAAGTGTAATCTGTTCCTTGATCTAACTAAGGAACTTACGAGTTTGGTTAGATCAGTTTAGTTAGTTAAGGCTTTTGACTACGTTAGGGAAAAGTTATCCTACTGGGGAATCGCCCATGCTTTCCGAGCAAAGGAAGTTTTTCCTAGTTCGGTTTTGGAAAAACCGATGAATTAGTCTCTTCTTGTCCGGATATCCGTGGGCGAGGCCCCGAGTGTGTGGGACCCAGCCCCGTGCAAGAAGTGCTACTTCCGCTGCTAGCACCCCAGAATTCGTTGCGCAGTGGGGTCAGGGATCTTACAGATTCTAAACCCCCAACACACAAAGACTGGTAGTATTAAGTTCCTTTCCCCCCACAAATAAAAACTTTTCCTTTCAAAATTTAAGTCACACACCAATATATGATTTGGGTGGAGTGCTTCATGTGAAAGATCTTTTATGAGGGTGTATTTCAAGCTTGATCTTATGTTGTTGTTGTGAATTTTGGGAAAGTTGTTGTTGCTTTTGCGCTGGCCATAATTTTGATTACGTGTTCGGCCACCTCCTTGGCCACGTCCACGGCCTCCTCTACCTCGTCCTCTTCCTGAACTTATGTAGAAGGCCTATTGCTCTGAATTATTTTTGTTTTGTGAAGACTGTTGGTCTTCACCCAAGCTCTTCTCTTCTATAATCAACATAGACTCCAAATCTGTGAAATTGGGAATGTTTTCCCGAGTCTGAATAGACGTCTTGAATACCTTGTATTGTGGCCCAAGACCACTTAGACAGACTTCCACCTTATCATCATCATCTACTGAACACCAATAGATGCAAGGGATTCCACAATACCCTTGATCTTCAATGCATAGTCATTCACAGACATACTCTTTTTCTCCATAGTATGAAGTTCATTCTTCAATTGTATCTTTCGTGTATTCATTTCAGAGTTTTACCAAGGTGTCCCACGCCTCCTTGGGGGACTTGGCATCCTTTATGTGCCCAATCATGGTGTCCTGTATACTGATAGAGAGCCAATACATAACTTTTCTGGCTCCTTAGTTCCAATACTTGAACTCTTTCACATCTGCAGTAGTCGAATTGATCTCTGGTATCTCTGGTGCCTCTTCATGCTCACCTTCTATGTAGTCCCAGTAACCCTTTCCCATCAGGAAATTTGTCAACCTGAACCTCCAAGCATGGAAGTTGTTCTTGTCAAGCTTCTCAGCAACAATGTGGTTTATGCCATCATTTGAAATCTTGCCAAACACACAAATTTACCAGAAACAGTACTCTGGTTTGTCCTGCACAAACTGCTGTATTTTCTACAGAGCGGTACTGTACTACACTCAAATATCACAAGAACCAGTGACCTCAATGTGCATACCCAATGGCAATTGTTTGACCTCCTTGCATCATGCACAATGTCTGCACAACCAATCTATCTTCCTGCAGTTCTTAAAATAGAGTTCTACATAGAATCGATGACTTACCCGTAGTGCTCGAAATCGCCTGCTTTTCGAAAAATGGAGGTCCTGACGCGCCCAAAACCCATTTTTGGCCAGAAAAAATTTTGTCCCATAGGATATTATAGTTTCCCTATAGCTTTACTCCTGCGAAGGAAGCTCCTCAATCAGAGATCGTTTGCCAGTGCCTCCCGGAGAGCTCCCGAACAACAAGGGTGTAATCGCCAACACAAATAGCGAAGAGTAGATGAAGCTCTTACCCTCGTACCGCTTCTTGTGCTTATCTTGCTTGCAGCTCAGCCCTTAGCATGAGAACCAGGCTCTGATACCATGAAAAGATGCAGGGGAGAAGAGAGCTTGAGATCTTGCAAGCACACACACACTCACAAAACTCTAAAAGAGAACACACAAGGTAAGAGGCTGAAAATCTTCTTCTTCTTACACACCATATACAAAGATTAGAGTACACAAGGTGAGAGGCTGAAAATCTTCTTCTTCTTACACACCATATACAAAGATTAGAGTACACACAATATGAAAAGGTACTCAACTAGGGTTCTCTATAGTGTGAACCCAACTAAATGAGCTAGCGCCATAACTATGCCAGTCTCTCTAGAATGGCTGTCACATAGCCTGTCATCCCACTGGCCGCATATCACCATGATCTCACCAACCATGCCAGTGGTGTACGTGTGGGGTGGCCTATCCCCCAGGTGGGTCCTCAATGTCCACCGCCTCACTAGATGAGCTTGATATCTCAACATATGGAACATGTGCTAGTTAACAGTCACATAGGTGCTAATTATGAGTCTATGATGGTGCTGAAAACATGTGCTAATTAACAATCTACAAGTGCTAATTAACTAGCATACCACTAACTGACAAACAAGGCATACCACTAACTGACAAACAAGGCATCAACAAAACAATATTTACAACTAGTAGGTTACATGTCAAATCCAAAAGGGTATGCTGTTATAGATTGCTTCAAAACTTTTTGGAGTGCTTATTATCTAGTTTGAAGGAGTAAGAATCTATTTACTTGTAATACAGTCCTTGCACAACATAAGAATCTTTGTCAATTATATTCTTCCATTTATCAATGTACCTCTTTTCTACCATCTCCTTTACTACAATGAACTTAACAAGGTAAAAGTCTGCATCCTCCTCATTGGTTATTGCATATGGATTTACTGCAAAAATGTCACCAACACACAAAGTGATACTTAACACATCATAGTGGTCTTCATAAGTGAATCCATCATATCCAACAACCTCATCTAAAGGGACCTCATCATCATCAGACAATGGCACCATACGGTGATAATCACAAGGCTACACATAGTGCAATAGTTCCAATATGAATGCATGCATGCAACACAAAAGCATGCCAATGATCTTGTTACAAGGGCAGTTGGATCACGTGGGTTGCAACTGCGAATTGCATGAAAAGAGCGAGACTTCTCAATAGTGGCACAATTCCAATTAACCTCCCTATTCACATCTCCCAAAACACATGGGCACATTCCCTTTCTTTTGAAGGATATGCTGTGGTTGCTCCCTCATACAAGTTGGCTTTACAAAAACCAACCACATCCACTCCACACTTTCAAGTGGTCCCATTTTTGTTTAATTGTTCATGTGTCAATGTTATTTTTACAACTATTCCTGCACCATCATGCTCTCCCTGGCCATGCCCTATTCCAAAGAAGAACTAGTTCATCTCCATCCCTATCAGTCCAGCATATCTTGCAACAAAATAGAAAGTCCTAGTAGCCTTGAACTGTGAGGCCGCACCATCTGACCAAACCTAGTGTTGTTTTAGAGCGACACCTTGTAACACTATATTCGTGAGTTTGGGAATTTCCCAACTCCCATTTTTTGAATACTAAAAAGGTGGGACCTGGATTACATGCCTATAAGTTTTTCAAAACTATATCATGTGACCTATTATTGGAAAGCGCTTGGAAAATGGAATCTAGTGAGCTATAGAGCGCTCAATTTGGAGTAACGGTGTTCAAGTTATGATTAATCCAAAGATTTGACCACATGTCCCAAACTTATGGGAAACTTCCATATTCCCCAATATGGTGTTTTGTCTTCATAGCCAATCACAATGCAACATAAAGCAATACTTGACAAACAATGTGTCATGCACCTTGTCATCTAATATGAAGAAGTGGATTGTTCTGACTACTGTCCCTTCCTTTTTATAGTATGTTATGTGTACGAAAATGGTTGCTTGACTCGAGTGCCAGTGCATGGACTGGATCTCATTTTTCTCCTTGAATGCATAATTCACTAGAAAATCTACAACTGAAACAACCACATCATCAGGAAATTTAAGTATACATTCCTTGAATTGTTGTGCTTGCCATCAGGTAAAATATAGTTATGCATAATGAACAGCTTGAACTTGGTCTTCAAGAGTTGAAGAAACTCCCAACATTACATGTCTTTATTCAAAAGATATTTTCTTTCTTTCTTTGTCTCCATGCTTATCCATTGCTTTGACATATTCAAATACTTTTTTTAAGTAATGGTCTTAGCTTTCTTTTCTATCTCTAAGATGCATGTTTCCAACTTCTTCACACCACAATTCTTGCATGCTCCCATTAGAAACTTCCTAATGTGGAAAGATGCATCTGTTTCCTTTGAGAAGATTATTGACTCCCATAGATGTGTGACACCTTTGAAAATGTGAAGTGAAGCCAAGCAACCAATGCTCGTGCCAGCACATGTGACATAAATGCCACATGTACAATTGCATCCCGCTTCATAGAGCCTGAAGGTATGAGACCACGTGTGGTTCAATTAGAAAGGACATTTGCACGTGGTATTCGCAAGCAACATGTGTATTTGTCCTTCAACCAAGTACGAAAAATGACTTTAGTATCTCAAAGAATCTCATCCCAATGTTGCAGTCTGGAAAAGAACAACTTCCATGCCTAGAAGTTCAGAATGACCAAATGGATTTTGGGACTATGTCAAAGGAGACAATGAGGAGCCTCTAGAGTTGTCTACAGAGAATGCCACTCCAGTGGATATAAAGTCATTCAAGGATTGGAATCAAGGTGCAAGGAAAGTCATATATTGGCTTTTGATCAAACACAATGATAGGACACATACAAGATGCCAACACTCTAGTTGCATGGTAGAACCAACCTGGTGTGTAGATGTTCTAAACTAACACAAAGGCAAGGAAAATGCAATAGGAATCCCTTGCACCATAGAAAGAGTGCAGGAACTAACCAAGATCATGGGGATTTGTCCAACTCTCTATGCAAGGTTTTGTCCTCTTGTGACATTGGATCTTTCTCACTATCATCTATGACTTCTCGTCCAAAGAAGCCATTCACCATGTTGTCCATGATGAGATTCTCTTCCTCCTCATCTGGCAATGGTGGATGCACCTCATTCATTGGTTGGGGAAGATGAGTCTCAACCATGCTTTCCATATGAAGCCTTGCCACCTAAATTCGCACTCTACCCGATGTCACCAAATGGCATGGTATGTTACATAGCACTCTCCTATGGTTCTCCTCCATGTTATCATCCGCACTTAATCATGCTAATGCCTCATGAAAACCATATGTCTGAACATGCTCAATTGTTATATAACATTTTCGTATATATTGGCCCTTGCATGGATCACACACACAATGAATTGTTTCTCTCAACCATGCCTTGGAACCAACTTTCGACCCTTGATGATCACTGTCAGACATCTTCAACCTGCCCAAAACTGATTTAGGGATTAAACAAAACACAGAACACTATCTAGAACTGTTGACATAAATTTACCCAGGACTTCGCTACACAATGACTAGCAGCATTTTTTAATTGCCCAGTAGCAAAAATCCGCTACCCATCAATAAAATTTTGCTGCCCAATAACGGAATTAGCAGCAAAATTTCACTGCTGAAGAGTAACTTGGAAACTAAGACTCCCACCTAAAATGCCCGCTGATGGGAGTCAAGTTATACTTCCTTCCCCTACCTTGCACATGTAGAGGCTATGCCTATAGCTTGTCTATTCCTCCCACCACACCTCTTCTTTCAAGGCTATTCCATCAGTCATCTCTTCCTCTCCATGATAAGTATCTCTTCCTTCTCCCAAGATTTAATGGAAAGATTCAGTGCTTTCTCTTATTCCAAGCTTTCATGGAAAGATTGTACATATCTTTATGTGAGCTCTTCTTTCCCTTCCCCTCCTTTTCCTTCCCCTTTCTCCCTTCCCCTCTCTTTCTTCTCCCTTTTCCTAACCCTAGCCTAATGTATAGAGTTCTAATAGAGAGCTTTGATGATGGAGATCTCTCCATCAAAGCTTTCTATTAAGCATTCTATGCATAGAGCTAGGGTTTAGGCTTAACATAAACTAATTTATTGCATTCACTTATGCATTAAGAGTAGGGTTTAGGGTATTCATCTCTTTTTCCTCTTGTTCTCTTTGCTTGCTAATATGTTAATGATAACTAACTTTTTTATTTACTATGTATCTTTTTTGTAGGTTTATTGAAGTGAACAAGGGTTTATGCCAATCCTCTCATACGACATCTCATTAAAGAGGCAAGTATTAAGAGACTAAGGTTATGTAGAAGGGGAAGAGAAGGGTGTGAGTGTGAAGGGACTTAAGGTCCACTAGCTCACCTATTTAAAGGTGGAGCTAGAAGGCTTTTATGGTATTCAGCAAGGCCTAGTTGTATTCATAAACAACTTAATAAACAAGATATTTTTCTTGTATTTTGTGAGTCCCTCTCCTCCACATACTTGTATTTTGTGAGTCCCTCTCCTCCACATACTTGATCTAGCATGAGCACCATGAATTATAACATGGTATCAGAGCTTGGGTAGATTAGGTCACATTTTCAGTGGTGTAGACTAGGTTATCCTTTTTTTTTCACTTTTTGTGGAGAAGAACCCCCAGCCAGTGGTGGCCTTCCAGCTGCTCGTGGAGGCCACATCTTGGGTTGATTCCAACTAAGGAGTTGAAGAAAACCTCCGGGTGCTCAGGAACGTACAGTTGATTTCTAGATTTTTTCTCTCTCTATCGCGCCATTGCGCTACAAGCAGACCGGTGCACTTTCTCTGCGGAGCTGGAGGTCGTATTATGCGCATACGCCTACTGTGGTACATCCTAAGCCACATCAGCTTAGGGCTTTTGAAGCCCTAAGACTCACGGGTCTACAACTCGATTTTCAGCTGCAATGGAGGCGTAAAATGTGTGTGGGAGGCAAAACACCAGGCGGCTATTGGTTTTTTCCATGGAAGCTTGTTTAAAAGCTTCATAATTATGCTTTTTCTTGCTCTAATCCTCTCCACTTTTCTCTAATCACCTAAGTGATCTTGTGAGGGCTTGTTGCTAATTCTATTCTTGGTTTTGAAGCGGTGGCCAACCACATGAGGCATTTATAAGTCTCATTCATCAAAACGTCATCAAGCTTTCTCATCATCTTCAAGTTCACAAAGCTTTTAAAGTGTGCTTATGTGCACTAAAGCATGGTAGAGGGATGGTTGATTCAAGAGTCTCTTGTGTATATCTCAAAACATCTATCTTGCATAGATCCTTCCATGCCACGGTTGTGGAGCAATGAGGAGAATGACCAACTAATCATCACTAATGTGCCTAAAGAAAAAGGAAGGCAATGGAGACTGGATGAAGCATTACACCACAAGGTAAATACATTCTGCATTCTAAATAGTTTCATCATGGAGAAGTGGATTAGGAGAGATACAAGGATGCAATCAATAGATAAAATTATGAGAGAAGAGCTTTTAGAAGAGAAAATAGACGCTTGCCATTCCCACCTAGCTTGGAACCTTACCAAATGTGATCAATATAGAATGGCTTCATATGGCAATATCGATGGCATCACAAAATGGAGAGATGATCACAAGAGAAGAGCATGAGTATGTAAGAGGATGTGACCCTCAATTAAGTACATTCTTCATCTCTATCTCACATATATACCTTGTTTAATCCACTATACTAAATGTCATGCTTTTGTTTAATGTTAGACAAACTATATAATGCAATATGGTCAGAGAGAAGGAACTTTCACACATGGAGCATGTGGATTCTAAAAGAAAGTTACACATTTGATTATGGTGTGATGGCAACTTTTGAGCAAGAAATTCGAGCTAGTAGACTGATACCAATGTCATAGAGGACAATCTTCAGTTTTGTGGAGCTATTCAAGATATTCTTGAGGTTGGATTTAGAGAAATTAGTCTATTAATCTTTGATGTCAAATGGCTCAAGGTGATATATAGAGGTGCTCACGCAACCATAAAGAAACATCCAAATGGGTTCTTTTGAATTGATTCCACCAAGTTTTGGAATGATGAGAAAGATACCTTCGTACTACCTCAACACTGTCAATAGATTAGTAACCCAACCAATCCCAAATTAAATCTTGATGTAGTATAATAAAAATGTAACCCCTTTTCTTTGTGATATTAGGTTGTGTTTCAAGCCAATCGAATTGATCCAAAGTGGTGGTATGTTATACAAGTTTCCCCTCATTCAAAACATACCTTTCAAGATCAAGATGTGGAGGCCAAATCTCTGGATGAGCTGCAAGTACTACCTCAAATCGGCTCATTGGAAAAGAAGATGATAAAGAAAACATTTTGGATGGGGCCGATGAAGAGCATGAGAAACATTAATCGGAAGAAGATGATGAGATCAATCATGACAATGCTTCATTGGATCATGAAAGTGATATTGATATTGATATGGAACCCCATCTTTTCATTCGAGGGATATAGAAATTAATGAAGCAACACATATGGATTTATTACAAGATGGGATAGATTCATGATCTTGACATTGTTTTTCTTCTCAAAAGTCTTTAACTATCTTTTTTTCAAACTCGAAACATGGCTCCAAGGATTTTAATGAATGTTTTCTTAAAACTATATATTATTCTCTATGTGTAATACCGCAAGTGACCCCAAACAATATATGATATCTCAAATTCCCTCAGTTAAGCATCCATCAATCACAAGTGGCAAAATATGTTGCAAATAGTCCACCTTTGACATCAGTATCCATACAAATTAACAAATGTCAAGAATAAGATAGAGCCATGGCCTACCTTTATAAAGATATGCCAGTCATGTGTGCTTAATCCAGAAAGACTATTATCATCCATAGCAAATATGTTTCACAAATGATGCACCATAGCCTATAGTTATACAGATCGATCTTATCCTATCATTGATCATGCTCATCTTATCCTTTTTCAGTACCCATGGTGTGCGATGATAAGTCCTCTTTCTTGTTTTAGGACTTACTATAGGCCATAAATATGGTTTATAGTTTTGCTCCTTCAAATCCGCCCTCACACCCTCTGTATCTTTGATACCCACAAGTTGTTTTGAAAGCCAATGTCCAACATTTTTGAAAATATGCATAGGGTCAAGAATATGTGTGATTTTCAATTCTTTCCAATATTCCAATCTATACCATATTGAAATCTTATGTGTCATCGATTTTCTCCCTCTATCTTTGTGACAATCCTTGTCTTCCTCATTGCTCTTTTGATCTTTGCATCACGATCTATAATAGGTATATTTGTCCATTTTTTGTATGAGTCTATAGGAGTCATATGTATAAGGACTGCTCCACTCTCAATCCTTCTATTGAAATGTCTTGCCAGTTCTTTCAATCGCAATATATGTCCTTCCGGTAGAAATCTTATATGTCAGAGATATATATTCTTGTTAAGATTCTTACTATATTTTGATCTTAGCCAATCTCTGCATGGTTTACATGCCTTGTAACCCTTTGTTGATAGAACTAAGAACAATCAAAGTCTTAGTGTAATTATTATTTCACATCACTTCAAATCCAAACAAAGTAATTGCAATCATGTAATTGAAGAATAATTGTAGGTAGGATAGTCATGAATAGTCCATGTTAGAATACCGCGAACCTCAAAACTCAGTCGCCTATAGGCTTGGACATATCAAGCACTTTTATCTCTTTCCAAAGTTGTTGTAGATCTTTGATGAGTGGTGCTAGGTACACACTGATGTCTTTTACTTATCATTTTCTTCCATTGAAGGGTTGTATCAAGTCAGAGTTTTCAATAAGTATCATTAGGGGAAATTTGGGCTCATTTTTGGGCCCTCTAAGGAATGCCTTATCATAAAAAATGGGGACATGGTAAATTGTTTTTAAATCAACTCCAATTTTTTTGGAGGTTGCATATATAGAATCTACTCTTCAAGATCTTTCCATTGATATATAACATGTTGGGGTTTGGACATGACCCATGGAAGATGTATAAAAAGTAGGTTCAAAAGTGAGGATGTGGACCATTAGCCTTTAAACTTGATTTTGAAGAAAACGGTATATCTTGAGCTTAGCAACTCTAAATGTTTTGGAGTCTGAAATTATAAGATCTACTTTTCATGATCTTTATAATGATATGTCATATGATGGGGTTTTAAAATAAGGTAAGAAATGTTCACCGTGGTCCCCATTTTCAAGGCAAAGATGGCAAAAAATCCCTTAGAGGGCTTAAAAATGAGCCCAAATTTTCCCTAATGAAATATATCAAGTGGATACAATTTTAGACCATGTTGCTTGTGCATGTACATCAAATTAGTAAACTCAATATTAGATGCTTCTTCTTTATGGACATGAATGGTGGTAGGTTGTAATTGATCAGCACCATCGGCCAAGTTGACCATTTACTTGATCTATGCAAAAATGGATTGATTCCATTGAGAACAACACCAAGTTTTAAGTGATCCGGGGTTCTTGACTGAATTCTGGCCATGTTCTATCAACGTGCTTGAAAGCTTCACAATCAGACGGAATTCGCAAGATCCCATCTGCGCTCACATTCTTTGTTGTCCAATCCATAAGCTTTGACAACTTCGGGCTCAAAAATAGGTACCCCATTTGTGGGGATAATGAAAAATGTCTTAGAACCTTATGAGGAATAAGTGTTTCTCCCTCCTTAAAATGTGAAGCATCACATTTGGGAGAGAGAATGGAGTTTTTATGCTCTCCTCGATAAAAAGGGCAATCATTGATGCATGCATGGATCATTTTGTAGTCAAGTCCAAGAGTTTTCATCATCTTTTGTGTCTCGTTCCTTGTTTTTGGGATGGTGTTATCATGTGGTAGAATCTTACTAGAAAGTAATCTGATAACAACAATAGTTTATTAGGAAAATAAACATACCCTATCACTTAGCATCCATGTATGATTGTATATGATCCACTTACATTAGTAATGCTAAAAGTGATACATTGCTCTAGGAGTAGCGAGCTTGGGGATTCAGGATGAGGAAGGTCATAGATAATCTGATCATAGAAGAACCCACATATATTTTTGTGAGTTCTCCTTCTTGTGGATATATTTTTCATTGTCATCTGTATTACTCTGAAACCAATCATCAAGATATCCATTCATGTCATCATTATCATGCTCTACATCGTCAAGTTGTTCTATTTGACGTGTGTATTACTCTCTCAACCTTTGAAAAGTACTAGGATCCTGTGCTCTAAGAATCTGCATGCATACACTCTACTGACAATCGAGAGTGACCTTGACGATATAAGGGCACATCCTCTATAATATCATAGTCTCGAACATGTGATCCAATACAAATTAGACAATCATAAAGACAGAATAATTCATAATAAGATAAATGACAACAAAGCATGAGTAAACACATTTGCAAAGTCTCATCAAATTAGATTCTGACACCATGTAGACATGTTGTTTCAAATATACTCAAATTAATAGGACCATTGGCACCACACGATATAACAAGTGAAAAATATAAATATAGCAGTAGAATTTCATGGATTGAAGCCCATTACAAAAGACATGTGCACTAAAATTTCTATAAATATATCTATTCTCTATGTGGAGCTGGCAGTCGCCTAGGCCAACCATAATTCACAAGTGTCATGTGCATAGTGTGTGTCTACCGTGTGCTACATGCACGCAAGACTAGTTTCGAGGCTTGGGGAAGCTTGGAGCTAGGCAGCTAGGCAGGCTGATTGACGAGCTAAGTTAGGGATAGACTAATGGGCGGGCACCCAAGTATGGGCGGGCGAGCGCCCAAGTGTGGATGCCCGATGACCGGCCAAGAGCCTATAAAAGGGTGGCCAAGGTTAGTTATTGGGATATAGAGAGTCTCGCGAGTTTGTGAGAGCTCTATGGTTTTGGAGCCTAGATCTACTGCAGACGTGCACCTGCTTTACGCAGCCGAGGCCGACAGCAATCTCTCGAGGCCCGCGAGGGCAGCTTCGTGGCGATATGGGACGTCGCGAGGAGGAGATTGGTTGGTACATCAACCTAGTTAGCTCAGCTCGTGGCTTGGTAGGGATAGCCAAGACTGTGGGCTCGCCCACCACTGTTGTCATGGTTGGGAGGTGAGTCAACAGGCCTGCACCCCCTTGTTGTTTGTTTGTTTTTTTGCAGGATTCGAGTCTCGTAGCAAGAACGTTGATGAGGAGATCCATGGGGATTTGACAGTGGTATCAGAGCAGCATACCTCGTGAAGGAGCAAGTCGGTAGGTAGAGAAGATGAGGTCAAAGAAAGGTATGTGTTAAAAACACTTGCTATTTTTTCTGTGCATACTGTTGTTTTGAGATTCAGTATGTGTTTTTCTTCATCAAAGAAACCCATGTTGATGGGAGGTGGTAATCTAAGTAGGGTCGTTTGCTGTGCAATGAAGAGGCATGATTCGTTTGTGCAGTCGCATGAACATAAAGAGAGAAAACAAAAAAAAGCATGATTCGTTGCTTTTGGTTGAACGCGAAGGGGAGAGAGAGAGAGAGAGAGAGAGAGAGAGAGAGAGAGAGAGAGAGAGAGAGAGAGAGCGTGCGCGGCGAACGCTACAGTGCTGGTCGGGAAGAGCCTGCTGGTCGTGATGAAAAGCTACACATTGGGACAGGCGTTGGACATTCGTCTCTAGCCAAGGGGCCAGGCCTGTGCATAGCCAGGCGACCAGCAGGCTAGCGGGTGCCTAGGCTTGCGTAGCCAGGCCTATGCAGCCTAGCGCAGGCACCCAGGCCAAGTAGGCGTCCAAGACACGCTAGGCAAGCGCCTAGGCCACGTGGCCTTGTGACCAAGCCTACACGGGCTGTTGTTGCAGTATAGCAAGAAGGCACCAACAGCGAAGGTGATGATAGCAGCACGTCGGCAGCTAATCCAGGAGGAAAAAAAAAGCAAGGAAAGCACTCGTTTTTTTTTGGGCTTTCATTTTTTTTTAGTTTTTTTTTTAAGGTTTAAAAACACTCCTCCAAGGTTTCAAGGTGTTTTTTTTAAGAAAATAGAATATATATATCCATATATATATATATATATATATATATATACATCCATATATATATATATATATAAACACAAAAGCAAAAGCGAAAGATAGCTTTTGGGGGTTTTTAGCTTTTGGGAAAACCTTTATAAACCCCTTAAGTGGGCTTCTTGCCACACATCTCTCGAGTTTTCAAGCTCTCAAGCTCTCAAGTTCCCTCGCACTTTTATTGTGCAAAGATTGAATTTTCTCTCCCCTTACCCTCTTCATGATGTCAACCTAAGAATTGGAGTTCGAGCCCCTTGTTGAACGCGAAGGCTTGCTCGCTATGGAAGATATCGATGCAGATCTTTTTGACGATTATGTGTCGTCAAGGATTTGCAAGAGTTCAAAGTAGCTCTCGAAGCTTCTTCGTCAAAACGTCAAGCACAAATCGCAGCCCAGATACAAGATTTGCAGAACTCCATCGCTCTATTGACCCCACTACCCTCTCTACTTTATCGGGTATGGATACCTTGGCCTCTGCTTTAGGTCCCAACATTACTCCGAAACTGTTTGGGGGCGAGCAAAAGCAGCACACCAAGGAGATCTTGGACACGTGGCTATATAAGTGGCAAGTTCACTTTCAGTTTCATCCATATGATGATGGGAAAAAGATCCAGATAGCAGCAAGTTTCCTGTTCGGCAAAGCTTTGCTTTGGTGGAAGGAACTCAACCCTAAGCCAACAACTTGGGCACAATTTGAAGACGTCTTCAAGAAGGAATTCCTCAAGAAAGAGGATGATTATGATGTTGTTTCTCGGTTTTCAGCTTTGACCATGACCTCGCAGAGCAACTCACTTTTGAGGTCTACCTCCAGAAGTTTAGGGACTTGTAGATGAACGCTACAAAGATGGATCCCACTACTCTTTTGGAGTTCTTCGTAGCTGGTTTACAAGACTCATACCATTTACAGGTTAAAAATAACAAATGCAAAACATTGGACAAGGCCATTCATTCAGCTCGTATCTATTATGATACAATGGTCTCTTCCAAGTCGAAACCCGTTATCGAGCAGAGGAACAAGCATAAACAAAAGTTCTCCGCACCTATGGCTAACACGACAGAAGGAAAGTCTTCGGACCAACCTTCGCAGAATTCAAGTTCGAAACCAGCGAAGAAGAAACGACTCCTTAGGGCTTTAAAGCTCAAGAAGGAAGGATGTTGTTTTGTCTACAAAGAAAAAGGACACATACGTAACGAGTGCCCAAAGCAAAAGGGTACCAAGACAAATGCAGGACCCAAGCCAAAGGCACCTAATCAATTGTCTTTGACAGGTATGTCAATTACTGTACTTTCTTGCCCTAGTACTTGTTCTGATTGTCTATTCAATTCTAAAGTATTTGGCTTGCATGATCTTCTCCGAGTTTATGGAGAAGTGGATGGCTATAAGATTCACATTCTTCTAGACCCTGGCAGCTCAACAACTTTGTTAACTATAAACTTGTGCAGAAATTGAGTCTTGATACGACACCCAGCGATCATACCTATGAGGTACGCTTACCTGTGGGAAGGCAAGTATGGGATCGAAAGGTGGAGATGCTTCCAATCTAGATTCAGGACTATAAAGATACTCTGGAATGCTATGTAATGCATCTAGAAAATGTAGACTTGTTATTAGGGATTGAGTGGTTTAAGACTCTTCAAGTCCAAATAGATTGGTCTAGTCATATTTTTTCTTTTCAGCTTAAGGACAACAAGTATAGTATTTTAGGTGATTGTAAGATTCCTCCCAGCCTTCGAGGTATACAGGAGTAAGAATCTCCCTTTCTGATCTTATAATTATTCCCTCTCTAAAATAAAAGAAAGTTTCTGTTTAAAAACAAGAACGGGGCAGCGTCAAGGCAGGGAGAAGTTGTACCTGTACCTTAATTTAACCAAGATAACAATCCATTTACTCACTAAACCATATGACTAGGATCCATGTCACCTTCTTTAAGAAAACAATCTTTTTCACAAACATTTTAGCATTTCAACTTGAGATTGCGATAAGACATTCTTTATTAAGGCATATGCTGTTGTTTGAAAGAATACAAACTTTAAATGGTAAATCAATCAAATAGATCACAGTAACAATCAATAGAGAAGCCGGGGCCATACCTCAACCCCTAAGAATGATATATAATTGAAAAACAAAATATGTATATACCTTATAGAAATTTATCGTTTATCGTTGTCTTTGCTCGTATTAACAAGAGCTTTAGAACTTGACATATGAGAATAGAGTCTTCGAATACCTTGTGATTGAAATCATCCAATAATCTCCAAGCTTTATCTCCTCTTACTCATATTGTGATTCTTCTCTCTTTCTAAGATCTATGGCAAAATAGCCTTCTCCTACAGGGCTACGGCATACTATTCTTTCTCTAAAAGAAAAACTATGGAGTTTTGGTCTCTTCCTCCGAAAGACTATAGCAGTCTAAGCTTCTTTTCTGAGATATTAGATAAGAATGAAGGGATATATGCATCTCAAACTCTAGGATTACCTTGAGGCTACTTGCTGTCTTCTCACAGTTTTCTCTATGTAAAGACTCTGACAGAAACAGCAGACTGTTTCGGCCATAACTCTCTGATAAAAACTCAGAATATAGTCATGTAACCAGTCAAAAGAACGGGAAGGCATCTGGTCTACAAGCTATTCTAGGCAGAATAGGCAAATACGTCTGTATATAGCCGCAAACGCACCATCTTTAGAAACACGTTGTTTTTCCACATTTTTAGTATGCATGGACTCTAAATGTGTAAAAGTACTCTAAATATGACCTCTTATCACCTAAAATCGAAATTCTATTTTTGGGGATACTTATCTCTTAATAGAACTATTCTTATGTTCTTATTTCTTTTAGGATTTTTGGAGCTAATATTTTTATTCTAACACTTTTCTAATGTTTCTAGCCTTATTGTCTCACTCTTTCTAATTACACTCTCTTTTCTTATTGAAATCTATATTAAAAGAGACACATACATACATGGCTTGGGAGGGATGTTACAATCTCCCCCACTTAAAAGATTCGAGATGTCCTCATCTCGCGAGCTGGGGTAGTATCTAAGTAAATCCTCCTTTCTCTTTCAAAGTAGTGTCCCCACACTAGGTAAAAATCCTCTTTTATCTAAACATGTTCTTAAAGAGTCTTTTATTTCATGTGCTTGGCCCGTTTTGTTGTGCCTCCAAAAGGTCTTTATTATTCTAAAGTTAATTGGCCTTATTATCCTAAGTTCAAGCATCCATATACCTCTCATATGCTATGAACCTTCAAATTCCTTATTCTATACCCCCCATGTAATATACTTAACAAATTGTCATGGAAAAATGTAAGGGAATCAATCCTTTATGCAATCTAACCTATGATAGCAATTTCATAATCTTAGTATCATCTTGTAGAATACCTCTATTCATCATGCACATTACTTCACATAAATCTTGCACCAATCCTCTTCTATTTACTCATAGAAATACTTATTGAATTCGGTTATCTTTAACCCTGCTATCCCTATTTCTTGACCTAATTTTTGCTCTAGCTCATGATTCCTTGTAGCCAAGAGTGGACTTGACGTTCCTCTTGAATTAGGGGACCTCTTCTTGATTAACATGGAAGGACTCATGTCCTTCTCGACACTTTCTATATAAAAACTTTATCACAATCTCTGGCTATAATTATGACTTCTGAAATAGAGGATGGTTTCACATTCTTGATGAGGTTATTCAAAGATAGATTAAGCTTCCAAATGAATCGATGGAGAAGAAATACCTCATCCATCTTTGGAGCAAATCGAAGAAGTTTACAAAAGTTTGGTGGTATTCTTTTAGAGTCTTCCTTTCTTGGGTTAGCTCAGAAAATTCATTCATTTTATCCTCTCAAAATCCTGGAGAACAAAACCTTTCACAAAGGTGTACTTTCATGGCATCTCATAACTGATTCTAGCTCCAGTGGTTAGATTGACAACAATGCTTTTAACTTTCTAGCTCCAATGGTTAGATTGACAACAATGCTTCCAACTAATTTGGCATTTCTTACGATTTTTAGACGCGAATAAAGGTGAGCTTGCTTCTTTCATTGTATCCATTAAAAGTTCAAAACTATCAAATACTTGTCATAGCACCACATTTGAAGGCAGTCAGGATTAATACATCTGAGATCTTCATTTTCTTGAGAATTACACATCTGGTGCCTTGGGATTGACACATCCAAAGATTATCAGGATTGACATATCTGAGATGATTAGTTTTCTGAAATTAACACACCTAGTATCTAGGGATTAACACATCTAAGAGCGTGATCCTTTGGGAATTACACATCCGAGATTCATGTTGTCTCAGATGGGTTCTAGATCTTGGATGATCGTCCTAGTGTAAAGCATCCAATGGATGGCATTCACATGTTAACTAATCAAACCTTAATAGAGTTATAATCTTAATAATTTATAATATGCGAACTAATGAGATATATCTTGAAAATTTCTCTAAACAAAGTTTTAGTCTATCCTTCTATTCAGTCATCACTAGTTTCTTAATTTGATCACCCTATGTTTTTTCCTCACAAAAGGTTTTCTCCCCAATCTTATTTCTCAAATTTATTGTACATATATCTTGCGTGTGCACCCCCAAGATACAAGCACAATTTCATAGGATGATTGTCTCAACATGTGAGGATATTCAAATCACTTCTATGGCCAGTAGAGATGATTGATTCGTCCTCATATGATAAACAATCACTTGTTTTAATCCCTTTGATAGTTAACCTTTGAAAAACAAATCCTAGGAACTAAGATCGGCTCTGATACCACTTGTAAGGTTCCCCCCCATCCACAAATAGGGGAAACACTTAAGATAGTCCGCTAAGTCTTATCTTAGAGAAAATTTCCTACTCATCGACACCTTGACCATACAGAGATTCAAGGATACGATTCATAGGTAAGACCTAGTTCTATCCCGCAGGGGGAGCGTGGTCTTCTAAAATCAAATCACCCATAGGGTAATTGATCACATAAATTGGGCAACTACAAGACTTGATTTCTAGAGGCAACGTTTTTTTCCTCATCCATGCAAGGCACAACCGCTGGTCTTCTAGAATAGAGTTGCCCGAGAACCTATTTATCTAACGTAGGGCTTTCACTTAATATGTTGGAAAGCTACCCGACTAATCGGGTCCACCCGTCCGTAGGATGGTGCCATCGGGGCATTCCATCCTCCCACTTTCCACCCTACTCATGCGTCAATTTGTTTTCTAATTAATCCTACCACACTGTTTGACATAAATAAACATGTTCCTTAATTAAGGTCCTTTTCACAAGGTTTATTAAAACAGCCTTTTTCTACAATACAATCATACCAAAGACAAGATTTATAAAAACAAAGTTTAATCATGAATCAATTTCATACAAGCCAAACTGGCTCTCTTATTCTTTTCCTTTATACCGCCGATGATCTAGAATTTGGCCTTCCAGCCTCTACATGCTGGGCAAAACCCTACGGGACCATACACCTCATCGTCGGCCGCTGGCGAGGACTCAAGCCGGCCTGTCGCCCTCTCAGGCTCCATCACTCGATCCTCCCGCCCCTCAGAGGGATGTCTGCGCACTAGGGTGGGCTAATTCACCGCACTAGCCTGGGCCCTCAGAACTAGGCAGCATCATCACAATCACTTGCCTCAATCGGCAAACCTCATTCTCCCAATGGTATGAGGGATACCATGGGCCAACTCCGGGCCTTACTAACGTCTCCGCCGTCCGGCTACACAAGCACAAGAACGGGGCAGCGTCAAGGCAGGGAGAAGTTGTACCTGTACCTTAATTTAACCAAGATAACAATCCATTTACTCACTAAACCATATGACTAGGATCCATGTCACCTTCTTTAAGAAAACAATCTTTTTCACAAACATTTTAGCATTTCAACTTGAGATTGCGATAAGACATTCTTTATTAAGGCATATGCTGTTGTTTGAAAGAATACAAACTTTAAATGGTAAATCAATCAAATAGATCACAGTAACAATCAATAGAGAAGCCGGGGCCATACCTCAACCCCTAAGAATGATATATAATTGAAAAACAAAATATGTATATACCTTATAGAAATTTATCGTTTATCGTTGTCTTTGCTCGTATTAACAAGAGCTTTAGAACTTGACATATGAGAATAGAGTCTTCGAATACCTTGTGATTGAAATCATCCAATAATCTCCAAGCTTTATCTCCTCTTACTCATATTGTGATTCTTCTCTCTTTCTAAGATCTATGGCAAAATAGCCTTCTCCTACAGGGCTACGGCATACTATTCTTTCTCTAAAAGAAAAACTATGGAGTTTTGGTCTCTTCCTCCGAAAGACTATAGCAGTCTAAGCTTCTTTTCTGAGATATTAGATAAGAATGAAGGGATATATGCATCTCAAACTCTAGGATTACCTTGAGGCTACTTGCTGTCTTCTCACAGTTTTCTCTATGTAAAGACTCTGACAGAAACAGCAGACTGTTTCGGCCATAACTCTCTGATAAAAACTCAGAATATAGTCATGTAACCAGTCAAAAGAACGGGAAGGCATCTGGTCTACAAGCTATTCTAGGCAGAATAGGCAAATACGTCTGTATATAGCCGCAAACGCACCATCTTTAGAAACACGTTGTTTTTCCACATTTTTAGTATGCATGGACTCTAAATGTGTAAAAGTACTCTAAATATGACCTCTTATCACCTAAAATCGAAATTCTATTTTTGGGGATACTTATCTCTTAATAGAACTATTCTTATGTTCTTATTTCTTTTAGGATTTTTGGAGCTAATATTTTTATTCTAACACTTTTCTAATGTTTCTAGCCTTATTGTCTCACTCTTTCTAATTACACTCTCTTTTCTTATTGAAATCTATATTAAAAGAGACACATACATACATGGCTTGGGAGGGACGTTACAAAAACTGAGTGATAATTGTGGGGAAAGTGGATGGAATTGAGAAGCAAGTGTGGCAAAGCAAGTAACCTTTGCTACTGCGCCCACCTGTTGGCTGTGCTGAGGCAACAAACGAGGAGCAAAAGCTGCGTAGTTTGTAGCTTCCGAGGGAGGCCTGGGCTTTGCTGCTACGCCCCCCCTTGGCTGTGCCGAGGCAATGAACGAGAGGGAGAGAGGGAGAACCTTTGCTACAGCGCCCACCTGTTGGCTGTGCTGAGGCGACAAACGTTGAGCTGGCAACAGTAAATGCTCATGCTGAGCTGGAAAGGGTTTCGTGCTCTCCCCCGCTACACGACAAGGGGGAGCGCATGAAATATATCCCCAGCGGGATAGGCCAACTTCAAGGCGATCATCTGGTCATGTACAACATCATAGCGTTGTTGGAGTGCCAATGAATTGCAAAAACAGTGTGATCAGAGGAGGAACTGCCTACTACAACTCACATTAGCTCAAGTCCAGTCAGTGCTTCCGTCGAAACTTGCCCTTTGGGTTCGATGATCTTCTATTTCCCAAAAGCCTTAGCTTTGAGAAGTTATGTTTCTAACTGATTGATTCTGCATTGTGCCCACTGGAGGATCTCGGAGCTTCAAGCAGTGGCTGTGTTAACACTGCCCATCCCTCTTCAGGTGCTTCTGAATCTGGGCCTTCATCCTTCCGTTTTGGCAGGATACTGGCCGGCTTGCAGTGCCTTTCCCAAAGTACCCGGAGTCTTTCCAAATTATGCTCCCAGATCAAAGTCAGTTCCAAGGTGAAAGTGTCAGACAAATCTATTAAAGTATCAATGTCCAGCATTAGTGTATTGTCCATTGGGCTGACATACCCCTTCACCTAGGCTTCCAAGTACCTCGCCCGAACTTGAGGATCCATGGTTTCCGCCTTTATATTATCCAACATCTAGAGATGCTCTTCAGTTATAGACACGAGAGTTTCTTTGGTGCTAGACATACATTCCGTTAAGTTCTGAACTTGCTGCTCCAAGTTGGCCACATGAGTTTCCAAAGCTTCATTCTAGCTCTACAGTGCTCTGACTTCCTTCTGTAGGTGGTTCAGCTGGGCTATAGTTAAATTTCGGGGTGGTTGCCAGCGTGGAGTTTTTGGCCAGCTTATGTGGCAAAAACCAGCGTGGCCACGCTGGCACCTACCACGCTGGCACCTACCAAAATCGCATTGAATGTGGCCAGCGTAGCAGCAGCGTCTTGACGGCCACCGACGGCCACACCGACGTCCTTCAAGAACACGGCCGCAACTATCCCGTGTACTAAGCAACAGAGAGAGCAAAAGCCTACTACACTCCCAACATCGCCCGTCCCTCCTCTTCACGTAGGCATGTTGGTGCATGCATATTGGCGGATGCAGGCGTGATTCGTGAATCTTGCATTTCCCAAGGTTGAGCTCGGGAAAGAGCGGCGCAATAGCAAAAGCATCGAAATATCCCATTAACCCGGCTATCGTCCCCCTCCCAGGTCATTCGACTACAGTAGCAGCAGCGTCTTGACGGCCTCAGTAGCAGCAGCGTCTTGACGGCCACCGACGTCCTCTTCGTCCCCCTCCCAGGTCATTCAACTTCCTAATCTCTTAACCCTACAATCATACAAATTATTGCAAAGGTTGTAATTTTAGGAAGGTCCAGGCAGAAAACCATGTACAATTAAGCTTAATTATACATGTCTTCTGAGCAATTTTAGGCACGCTTACGCGGATATCATGTATAATCAAGCTTAATTATACATGGTTCCTGCCTAAGCCTACCTAAAAGTACAACCTTGCTTAATCGTGTCGAAAGAATTAAGCTCAATCAAAATGAAATTATTGATGTTTAGTGAGTCGAAGAAAGTGATTTTTTTCCCACCCTTTATCGAAAGTATTAATTAATGGACTTTAGTAAATTTACTCACAACTATAGAAATGAAGACTGCGAAGGTCGGCCAGGTTTAAGGTATTTACTTTTACAGCTGCTTCCATCTTTGCGTGACATTCTTCCTCTGCTTGACTACAGCAGGTTCTCATACCAGGAGCTGCATGAAGCAACAGATTCTCACGATGGCCGTAGCTGCTTATTGGGCCTCCGGCAGCCGCCCATAATGCGATTGAGGTAGACTTGGGCACTGGTGGATGCGGCACTAGCTGGTTTATTTTAGCTCATTTAGTAACAATCGATGGGCACCCCTGTTCCCACGCATGGTCTTTTTGATGTTTCCGGAATACAATGGAGACTGGTACACAATGAAAGGTCGAAGTACAAAGTGCAAAGGGAAGCTCGTATTCCATGGGCTCATGTTGGCGAGTTTGTGAACAGAGAAGCACAAAATCCTGACTTCCCTACAACGTTTACGAGGTACTCCCACCATCATCGCACACCAGGCTCGCTAATACGGCCATTCAAGGATTCATGGCTTGAGAGCACCATGTAAGTGTTTATTTTCCATTACCTTATTTAAATGATTAGCATGCAAGGCTTTAGACTTATACCCAATTATCATTGCCAATAGATATTGGTGTGCTTTTGGGACACGTTGTGCTTCCAAACGTGTATGCCATGTGCATGAACAATCGGGTGGAAAAGATGTAGAGTGCAAGAGTAATGTGCATGAAAATGAGCTTGACGATGGGGAGTTACATGGTTTTCCTACCATCAATGAAGACAGCGTAAAAGCCTCTACTAAATTAAATGCCAATTTGATCAAGAAAGGGACTAAGCCAAGGCGGCCACCCAAGGCAGCAGGACAGCGCATTCGAGGGTGTCAATGCCATTTCATGGTGAATCGTCTATACTTGGATCCTAGCATCGCAGTTATATCTTATATTAATCCCTTTCACACAAATAAAGAAGATATCATCTGCCATGGGGAGCCTTGTAAGAATGAGGGAAACACCCTTCTTCTCCTCTCTCCATGGATTTCATTGGAAAAAAAAGTTTGGGTTTCTAACTTGTTGTTCAAGGGCTTTACTCCACAACAAGTTTTCGATGCACACATTCAAAGTTTGCATATACGACAAAGCAAAGAGCCCAAATGTCCAATGGTGAGGGATGACTACTTATTGCTCCAAGATATACTCAATATTGAAAGGAAACATGCTATGGAGACATATCAACTACATGATGATGATGCAGAGAGTACAAGGTGATGGTGTACACAAAATGCGGATATGATATTTGTTTACCAGGAGCAAAATCTTCAAGTACAGAAGGAATTCTTTTTAGGGATCCAAACCCCATGGCAAAGAGAGATTTGTGACAAGTTCGGAAATGGAAATTTGTTGGCTATGGACTCCACATTTGGAACGAACAAGTACAAGGTATGCTTCAATTCTTGTCTGTTTTTTGCCATGTTCAAGTCAAGGTACTTGTACTTACTATACCTAAAATGATGTAGTTCCATTTGTATACAATTCTCGTATTTGACACACATCGCAATGGCATCCCAATTGCGTGGGTTCTTGCCTCAAGTGCCACCTTTGAGGCTGTGCGATATTGGTTGACAAAGTTTCGAGATCACATGCTTGATCACCATAAATCGTGGCAGCCAAATGCTTTCATGGTGGATGATGCGGAGAGAGAAATTGATGCACTAAGGTAATTTTCCTAACATAATGCATGGTGCTTGGACAATGCTTTATGACCATTGCTTGGATTTGTACCCTCAATACTTGGATTTGTACTCGCAGGGTCGTTTTCAATTTGCCGGTGTACTTGTGCTTATGGCATGTACGTAGGTGTTGGCTAAAACACCTCATTCGAAAGGTGAAAGATTGGCCAACACGTGCGGCCATGTTTCGGATGCTTGGTAACATCATGAATATGCGGGGAGGGTCCTCGTCTTCATATGAGCTCACCAAGGATGAAGCTAGGGAAATGATATGCAAGTTCAAGGAAGATTTTCAAAGTGAGAAGGAGTTCCTCCACTACTTTGAAATGCAGTGGCAGCCTAAAATAGGTGACTATGAGCTATTTTTCTTGCTTCAATGTGTTCCCAATGTGTTATGTTCTCTTATGGTCATATATGCTTACAAGTCTTCATTATGTTAGACATGTGGGTGCGTGCGACAAGGACATTGCCACATTCCAATCAAGACACGAATGGTGCAATCGAGGCGTACCATGGAGTTTTGAAGTACAGATTTCTAGGATCTTCTAAGAAAATGGTGGGGCGTCGAGTGGATTGGCTTCTTTACAAGCTAACCACAGCTTGTGTACCTCATTATTGGTACATACAAGTTGTGAAGGAAGGTGGATTTAAGAGAAACAATGCCATTGAGAAGGTAGTGGAGAGCTCGCGTGAACGAGCTCTCAAAATTCCAGATGATTATGTGTCATTCATTGGTAGCAACATGAAGGCAGATGCTTATGTCCGAAGCCTCTCCAATCCAAACCAAGTGTACACTGTCTACAACTCAGATTGTCAATGGGCATGTTGTACATGCCATTGGTCCGAGCTTGGCAACATATGCAAGCATCAAATCAAGGTGATGCTCATGGCCGGTGTTCAGGAGCAAGGTATGGTGTCACATTGTGTGAGCATGTATGAAGATAGTGCCTTGGAGATGGTCCCGAGGAGACTACTTGAGATTAAGCCTGATGACCTCAACATCGGAGTGCCACTTGAGGATGATGCGAGCTTGGAGGAAGGGCACAATTGTGAGGCTGCATCTTCAAAGTCTACAAAGAGGTCAAGCTTGAATCATTTACATGACACTTTCCAACAACTTGTGGATTTTGTGCAGGATGATGCCGAGCTTATTCATGAGGCTACCACTAGCATGAAGAAGACACTTGGGCAACTACATACATTGAAAGCACAAAGAGAGGAGGGCATTGAGCTTGCAAAGTCTTTTGTACGAACTAGAGATGGCTTTGGGAATAGCTTGAAGAGAGCAAAGTCTTTCATTGAGAAAGGAATCAACAGGAAGAAGCGCAAAACAATGGATGGCAATCAAGTTGGCACCTCCTTCATTGCTACAGTTAAGGGTAGACGCCCCTCCATGCAAGCCAAATTGGATGCACGTGCAGTTAAAGAGTCGATGCAAGCAACAATCGAGCTAGAGGGCAATGACGCCCAGATTACATGATGGCATCTATATGTATGAATGTATAACCATTGTATCATGAAGCCCATATTACATGAAGGTGGATTTTCAAATCTATATAAGCTCTCTATTGTGATTTACAAATTGTTGTTCTAAGGTTTGGTAATGTACAATGTACGCTCTCTCTATCTCCCTTGTCTACATTCTGAAAATTGAAAACTGATCTGAACCATAAAAATCCTTTTTATAAAAGCCACACTATAACCGTTGCTAACCCCTCTTTTTGTTGTAGTGTATTTGTTAGGATTGATTGAATTTAACAATTAATTGGCTAACTAACGTTGCGTTTGTGAGATACAGACAAAGAGGAGTGTTATCGAAGGCATGCATACACGTGAATTAAAGTTGGCATTGTATAATAAGAAACATGTGCACATTAAAGAATAATTATTTTACCTTGCTCTATAGTAGACTTTAATTTTTTTATATTACCTTACAAGGCTAACTTTCAAGCCTACAAAAAGTTGTAGTTATCTTCATTTTTGGAAAGCAAGAGTCATACTTGAACTTGTAAAAGATAAGGCATGCAACCTCATATTTATGCATGAAAAATAGGACCACATGCAAGCCACTTCTTTGTAAAAACAACTGTATGGTGGCCTTAAGTGGCTTGGCTTCATTAATAGATAAATACCAATGCATGGTAGAAGGCCACATGAGAGAAGATTGTATCCATTCTTATGTGTTGTATTATTTTATTTTATCTCTTTGTGAATAAGAACTAATACAAGAATATGGCTAGTAGTCTTAAATTCTCATATATTATTAAGTGTGACGGCCATTTTGCTATTTGTACTTTGGGAAAGCCCCACGAAAGGGACCCACGAAAGGTTGTATGTGAGTGATTGTTAAGGTGGTATGCATTATTGTTTGGAAATTAAGGTCTAGGAAAGACAACATAAGGTCTTGACGTCGGTGGCCGTCAAGACGCTGCTGCTACTGTAGTCGAATGACCTGGGAGGGGGACGAAGAGACTGCAGAACAAGAAATCATGGCAAATAATCAGAGCCCGAGAAAATGACGTCCACCTAATTTCTTGCTACCAGCTATCATTTTCTCCATCAATCGCTTCTATAATCGCTATCCTAAGCTCCGTTAATCCATATCGTAATCTTACACATATATCGTGTGATTACAAGTTTTTGCTGCACGCACTGCTGTGCGCGGCTGCACCTGCACCTAATTTCTTGCTACCAGCTATCATGGACGTCGGTGGCCGTCGGTGGCCGTCAAGACGCTGCTGCTACGCTGGCCGCATTCAATGCGATTTTGGTAGGTGCCAGCGTGGCCACGCTGGTTTTTGCCACATAAGCTGGCCAAAAACTCCACGCTGGCAACCACCCCGAAATTTAACTATAGCCACGCTGTGCCAACCGGTGGCCCCGCTATAACTTCTGTAGCTTCCACTTCCATTGTTACAGGCAACGCTCGGCTAGAAGGTTCACTAGCCGATTCGATCCCAACAATAGTTCCCAGGATCACCTCTCGAGGGAAGAGGACAGAGAATATTTGGCCGAGGTGAGTATGCACATTGGGCTTCGTAAGGTGGGCTATCTCCTTGCAGAATCTTACCAAGAAGAGTTTAGCCCAGGAGATCGGCTTGCCCTGTGTGTCGGGAGGCTGGGAAAAGAAGAAATGCCTCTATAGCTACCTACCCAGCAGCCTTGGAAGACACAACAAACATAAGGGGCACCACCAGCACGATGCTGGAAACAGAAATCTCTCAAAACACCACACAGAGATACCTCAAAAACCCTGTATTCCATAAGATAATCAAAACCCGCACACTTATCCACAAATAATGCAAAAAAGAAGATCCCTCTTTCACAAATCAGCTGGCTCCACTCGGCTTGCCTCTACACTTCAAGCCTGTCGACGTTGCCACCTTATCTTCAGCAACCACAATCACCTTCAGCTACAGCCTTCGCTTTGCCTGCATCCAGCTTTCTTTAGAATCACCAGAGCCGCCCCAGCACCTCTACTGCAAGGCAACAACTCTCTTTGTTTCTGTCTGCAGCTCACCAGAGCTCCTTCACCATGACGAGGCGATCACTCTCTCACAAGGCCTCCACTCTGCCTGTCCCCGCAGCATCTCCTCGGCTGTGCCAGCTCAACAAAACAACACACCCTTGGTTCTATATCGGCGGGCAGCAGCAACCCACGAAACAAACCACACTCACCTACTATGTGGTAACTGCGCTACTAGACTGGCAGCAAAACAAAAAGGAAACACACGAGCTCAGAGGCAGCAACTTAACAAGAACACCTATCCTTGCCTCTACTCTGCCACCATTGGCTACCCAAAATCAGGCAATTCCTCTATCTTCCCTGCGCACACCAGAGGTCGCCAGCAGCTGCAGCCAACTTCACTTCGCTCTGTCACAAGGCCTCCACTCTGCCTGTGCCTGCAGCATCTCCTCGGCTGTGCCAGCTCAACAAAACAACACACCCTTGGTTCTATACTGGCGGCGGCAGCAACCCACGAAACAAACCACACTCACCTGCTATGTGGTAGCTGCGCTACTAGTAGCCACACTGGCAGCAAAACAAAAAGGAAACACACGAGCTCAGAGGCGGCAACTTAACAAGAACACCTATCCTTACCTCTACTCTGCCACCGTCGGCTACCCAAAATCAGGCAATTCCTCTATCTTCCCTGCGCACACTAGAGGTCGCCAGCTGCAGCCAACTTCACTTCGCTCTGTCTCTGCAGAACCACCAACGAGCCTCCACTTCAGCAATGCAGCTCGCATCCCCTCCAGGCGTCAACTCCTTCAATCTCTGCAGTGCCTCCACAAGGCCTCTGTCTGCACAAGCGCCCTTCACACCAGGCGTTCTCTCCTCTACCAGGTGGCCAACCTTTGTCGTTGGCTCCCCTCAGCACCTGGACGCACCAGAGCAGCCTTTGTATCTCCTCTTCCTCTTGTGCTACCCGCCACCCTGTTTTTTTGCGACTGCAGTTGCGCCTAGCCACACACAAACAAAGGGCCACCTTCACACCAGCTCTTCTCGTCGAACAGTCATCGCCACGACCACTGTCCCTGCAGGCGGTCCTCTCCTGCACGCTCACCACTGGCGACCCCTTGGAACTCTTCCTCTTTTGCCTTCGCCACCACCTCGAAAATCGCCAGCAGCACCTCACTAGAGAGCCCCCCTCTAGCTTGTGCTCCCCAGCCTGTCTCTCCAACCAGAGGCCACGCTCCCCTTTTCCTGCAGGCCGTCTTCCCTTTTTTTTGCACGTTCCACCCCTTGTCATCCGCCAGCTCGCCAATCTTCTACTCGTTTCCATTGCTATGCTAGCCAACGTGTTGGCAACAACACAAGCCTCCATGTGGTCTTTGTCATTGCAGGCCACGTGGATCATTATTTATCATTATTTGTAAGGCCTAGAAAATGGCCATAATGCTTTTCACACCATGAAGATCTAACTTATGCACATATTAAATTGACTGTCCAACCATTAATTGCCCACCTTCTTTCACACACCTTCAAATGCAACTTAGTGCCCACTCTATCTTTTAGGGGCGCGCACACAAACAAGGCCAAGTAGCTGATACCACCTTCAGCGGACCACGCTCCGGACAGGCCTGCAACAAGCCCAAAAACAAAACCATTCACCCAGAGCATCTGGCAACGCATTCAAAGCCAACCTCTTCACACCTACCATGCACACGTATGTACACAAGCCATAAAAACCTCTCAGAAAAACACCTGACATACTTTGCCAACCCCCCAGCCTGCTAGAGCATTTATGCTCAGCAGCAAAAAGATAAATTCCAATAGCTATCCATCAGGATCAAAAAGAAATCTCGGAGCATCTACCTTCCAATCCTTCAAGCATTTTCCTCTGTCAAATAACCATTGATATATCCTGTTATGGTCTTCCACTTTCAGCAACCCCCTGAGCTCTTCATATATGGCTTCATCAATATATACTGCATTTCCTTCTCCATACCAGCTCACATGTTCTTGTGATGGAAACATCCATTCCTCACCTCTACTCCCCTCTAACACATTTGATTCCCACTCATAATCATATACTGATTTAACAAACACTTGATCTTCAACTCCCACCTCATGATCATCCAATTTGCGACCTGCATCATTGGCTTCCAACTCTCCCTCTGGACAGACTGCCAGACCAAGACTATAGCCAAACCACTCATCCATATGCTGAGCATCAAAATGTGGTGTGTCCACCATATACCCATTTCCCTTCAGCCCATCAACATCAAACACAGCAACTTCATGCACTGTAGACTCATCATTGTCACTTCCCTGTAGTTTCTCCAGCTTCAAGACCATTGGTGATCCTTCAAGATTCTCCACATCTTGCACAGGCATCTCTACCAAGTCCAAGCTCCCCAAACTGCCAGGCAAAGCATCCTGGTCCCCCTGACCAACAACAATAGCCTCACATGCATTCTCTCTACTGACAACCGATCATTCTCTTGGGCATGACAAGGAACACACACCTTATGATCAGCATCCGTACATGCAAAATCCATCACGTCATCATCCAGAATAGCATCTAACTCATCATCAGTCACACCACCACTCCCTTCCTACGCAATTGGTATGCAAGCATTTGTTACCTTCTCCAAGGAAACCAATTCCAACAAATCATCCAGTACATTATCAAGAACACAGTCCAGCTCATCATCCACATCTTCTTCTCCTTGGGTCAATTCCAAACATACTTGGGCCTCACTTGCCCACTGCACAGCCACAGTTAAAAGCATATGCATTAACATTTTGCAACCCAAATCCTTGGGCCTTTGATTACCTTGCTCATAAGCATTCACTGTTGTGGAAAATTTTCCGTCTTTTTCCAGCATAGCATTCCCAGACCTCATAACCCCAAATTCACCTGACTCTGGCTCCCACATGCCGGGTTGCTCAAGCATTAGTTCTTCTTCAACCAGTTCAATAAGAAAATTCCTAGAATCCAGCAGATAAGCATTGCTCTCACTCACCGGATCATCCGTGACCAGCTTTCCACTTCCACTGTCCTCTTCGAAAGAGAGACTCATTTCCGAAGGTGCTTCAAGCATCATCTTGTCCTCTACTTCCTCATTGCCAACCACCTTTGGTTCTTCTTCAGGCTCAAGATTTTCCCTTTGTCTCATCCCTCGTGTCAAATCCTGCTAGATCCTCCATTTGCAGTCCATCTCCTCCAATCTCTTCATCTACTTGCTCTTCCACTCCATCCTCTTCTTGTAGACTATCTTCTGTCTCTCCCCTCCTCCCCTTAAGTTCCTGAACTGGCTCTTTAAGCCAAGAGAAGCATCTGTCGACATCTAAATCCCTGCCTATGATTGGCAAAACCTTATTCTCTGCAAGACCTTTCTCTGCTTGAACTTTAGAAGCATAAATAACATCACTTAACACACCCTGACTAGTGGAAACATTATCAAAAATCTGGTAATTCTCATAACCATAAGCTGGCATAACATCCACCGCTATAGACTTCACATTGCTCTCATTAAACTGCCCAAAATCCTTGGCGACTGCTTTAGGATTTACCTGGTACATTCCCCTGCCAATTTGTTGGTACATAGTAGGTGTTCGTTGTTGCACAAAATCAACCTAGACCATATTCACATCAAGACAACCATTCTTGACCACTTCGTCTTCCTTGATCATCCCATAATCCGCCACTTTCTTCAGCTTCCATTCTTTCTCTTCCGCAATCCTCACCGCCTCTTCATAAGTAGAAGGTTGCTTCAAGTCCACTTTTACCAGCAAACTTTCACAAACACGGGGGGAACTTCTATTTCAAGAGATAAACACCATCTTGTCCGTAGCTCACTGAAAATTGTAACATAGCTTGCCACACTCTGGCTTTCACCTTGCTTCAACTGCTGGAGCTGCTGCCAAACATCATTGGGATCTTCTCTTCTCTGAAACTCCTTTGTAAGGGCTTCTCTCAGGTTTTCCACCATCATCATTCCAGATGGGCTACCAATCATTCTCTCTGCTTCAAACCCTCGAAGCCATGTACCTGATGTGCCCTTCAAAAAGATCTAGAAGAGCTTAAAATTTGATCCGGATTATCCACATGGTTGGTAATACATGCCACCTCCATTTGCTCCAAGAAATCCTCTACATCCTCATTCTTATCACCGTGAAACTCAGGATAAGCAAACGCCATGGTTGCAACCTGTAAACTGAAGGAACCTGAAGAAAGATCCTCAGTGGGGGCACCAGAAAACTGTCCATAGCTCGCTGAAAATTGTAACATAGCTTGCCACACTCTGGCTTTCACCTTGCTTCAGCTGCTGGAGCTCCTGCCAAATGTCATTGGGATCTTCTCTTCTCTGAAACTCCTTTGTAAGGGCTTCTCTCAGGTTTTCCACCATCATCATTCCAGATGGGCTACCAATCATTCTCTCTGCTTCAAACCCTCGAAGCCATGTACTTGCTGTGCCCTTCAAAAAGATCTGGAAGAGCCTTAAAATTTGATCCGGATTATCCACATGGTTGGTAATACATGCCACCTCCATTTGCTCCAAGAAATCCTCTACATCCTCATTCTTATCACCGTGAAACTCAGAATAAGCAAACGCCATGGTTGCAACCTGTAAACTAAAGGAACTTGAAGAAAGATCCTCAGTGGGGGCACCAGAAAACTGTCAGGAGGCTGGGAAAAGAAGAAATGCCTCTATAGCTACCTACCCAGAAGCCTTGGAAGACACAACAAACATAAGGGGCACCACCAGCACGATGCTGGAAACAGAAATCTCTCAAAACACCACACAGAGATACCTCAAAAACCCTGTATTCCACAAGATAATCAAAACCCGCACACTTATCCACAAAGCAAAAAAGAAGATCCCTCTTTCACAAATCAGCTGGCTCCACTCGGCTTGCCTCCACACTTCAAGCTTGTCGATGTTGCCACCTTATCTTCAGCAGCCACAATCACCTTCAACTACAGTCTTCGCTTTGCCTGCATCTAGCTTTCTTCAGAATCACCAGAGCCGCCCCAGCACCTCTACTGCAAGGCAACAACTCTCTTTGTTTCTGTCTGTAGCTCACTAGAGCTCCTTCACCATGACGAGGCGATCACTCTCTCACAAGGCCTCCACTCTGCCTGTCCCCGCAGCATCTCCTCGGCTGTGCCAGCTCAACAAAACAACACACCCTTGGTTCTATACCGGCGGGCAGCAACAACCCACGAAACAAACCACACTCACCTACTATGTGGTAACTGCGCTACTAGACTGGCAGCAAAACAAAAAGGAAACACACGAGCTCAGAGGCAGCAACTTAACAAGAACACCTATCCTTGCCTCTACTCTGCCACCATCGGCTACCCAAAATCAGGCAATTCCTCTATCTTCCCTGCGCACACCAAAGGTCGCCAGCAGCTGCAGCCAACTTCACTTCGCTCTGTCTCTGCAGAACCACCAACGAGCCTCCACTTCAGCGATGCAGCTCACATCCCCTACGGGCATCAACTCCTTCAATCTCTGCAGCGCCTCCACAAGGCCTCTGTCTGCACAAGCGCCCTTCACACCAGGCGTTCTCTCCTCTACCAGGTGGCCAACCTTTGTCGTTGGCTCCCCTCAGCACCTGGACGCTCACCAGAGCAGCCTTCGTATCTCCTCTTCCTCTTGCGCTACCCGCCACCCTGTTTTTTTGCGACTGCAGTTGCGCCTAGCCACACACAAACAAAGGGCCACCTTCACACTAGCTCTTCTCGTCGAACAGTCACCGCCACGACCACTGTCCCTGCAGGCGGTCCTCTCCTGCACGCTGACCACTGGCGACCCCTTGGAACTCTTCCTCTTTTGCCTTCGCCACCACCTCGAAAACCGCCAGCAGCACCCCACTAGAGAGCCCCCCTCCAGCTTGTGCTCCCCAGCCTGTCTCTCCAACCAGAGGCCGCGCTCCCCTTTTCCTGCAGGCCATCTTTCCTTTTTTTTTGCACGTTCCACCCCCCGTCATCCGCCAGCTTGCCAATCTTCTACTCGTTTCCATTGCTATGCTGGCCAACGTGTTGGCAACAACACAAGCCTCCATGTGGTCTTTATCATTGCAGGCCACGTGGATCATTATTTATCATTATTTGTAAGGCCTAGAAAATGGCCATAATGCTTTTCACACCATGAAGATCTAACTTATGCACATATTAAATTGGTTGTCCAACCATTAATTGCCCACCTTCTTTCACACACCTTCAAATGCAACTTAGTGCCCACTCTATCTTCTAGGGACGCGCACACAAACAAGGCCAAGTAGCTGATACCACCTTCAGCGGACCACACTCCGGACAGGCCTACAACAAGCCCAAAAACAAAACCATTCACCCAGAGCATCTGGCAACGCATTCAAAGCCAACCTCTTCACACCTACCATGCACACGTATGTACACAAGCCATAAAAACCTCTCAGAAAAACACCTGACACCCTGCTCAGCCTTCAATAGCCACGACATGGCCTGTGCAGAGATGTTGGTAGCCTTGTTCTGTAGCCATATTGCTTCCAAAAAGAAACTGTAGCAGGTGACCTTGGGGGCCTCTGGGTGATAAGCTAGTCTGTACTCCTTGGCCACTCTTTCTCCAAACAATCTCTTCATTGACGTTGAATCCATGGTCTTTACTTCAGCTTGACCTTGCATGGGTAAATGGAGTCTGGTATGAACCAACTCTGCACTAACATAATGCTGGCCTACGTATATCATTGTGTTCCCCACTTGAAGCTGAGCCAATATCTCCAGAGCAGAGGGGTGCACAGGGATGACCTCCCAGGCAATACTGGTGAACTCCGCCAGGTGTACACTAGAGAGCCAACCACTAACACCTACATCAATGATTGAGAATGGCAAAAATAGCTCAAAGTTCACCATGGTTGCCTTTGAGAGAGCTGCGCGAGAGGTTGAATGAGCAAGGAAGGGTTGAGAAAAAGATTTTGCGAACTGCTCACAGCACAATAGAACTGAGGAATCGTATACCCCGTTTTTTTGCATGTAAGTGTGGGATTGGGTGCCCGAAGATTGCTATTCAGGGAACAATGATCCCATGGTATCATGCGGCCCCTGCCATTATTCTCCTCATGCAAATTTCCAGCAAGGCCAGAGAAATTAATGGTTCCCATACATGCACAATCAATTGTTGGAGCCCCTTCATCATAAAATGGCCAGGGTGGCATCCGCCCATGATATGGTCGAAGTTGGTACCTGTTGACTGGCTTGCCAAACACATACACTTGCATAGTGCCCAATAAAAATGTACCATCATAAAATTTATCCACAATCCAGTACGGTCCTGCCCAGTGGAGCTTCAGCTTACCAGGGTGGTTACCAAGGCGGGAATTAAATAATAGAACTGGATCCTTCTTTTGAAATATTCCAACAGAGTTAATCCACCCACTTCTTTCTCCGTGCTCGCACAACACCAGATACGTAGGAAAAACTGGCAAACCGCTCCTCCCCCAGCTGCATCAACTGCTCCATCCGATGGGCTAAAGATTCTTCTGGTCCAAACTTTTCCTTGAGTGCAATCCTGAGACTTGGAACCAAAAATTCCATTGGGGGACGACTTCCACTCCATACACCAATTTGAATGAAGTCAATCCGATTGCCACCTTGTAAGCCATCCTAAAAGCTCATAATGCCAAATATAGCTTCTCATCCTAGTCAGTAAAACAGTTCTCATTGACCAGCTTCTTTAAAATCTTTTACAACACCTTTTTACTGGACTCTGCTTGACCATTGGCTTGCGGATAATAAACAGTTGATTTCTTATGAATAATCAAATGTCCGGTTACCAGCTCCCTAATCACCGCATTAAGAAAATGTCAGCCGCCTTGGTTGCTGATCAATTCTATCGGATAGCCAAAGTGGGTCATAATCATTTCATATAGAAATTTGGTTATCGATGGAGCGGAATTATCTCTGAGTGCTCATCCCTCCACCCACTTGGTACAATAATCCGTTGCCACCAAAATATACCGATTGCCTGTCCATCTGGCTGGTGGCTTAAATGGTCCAACAAAATCCAGGCCCCATTTCATAAAGGGTTCTAGGGGTAGCATTGAATTATGCGGCATTTTGTCCCGCCCCATTGGTTGCCCAAACCTTTGACACACATGGCACTACTTTGCAAATCTGTATGCATATCCAACCAATGTCAGCCACCATAACCCTGCTTGGAGGATCTTCCATCCCAGTGATTGCTGACAAAATGGCAATCGCTGATGCCTTGATGTGCTTCCTGCAACACGGCTTCCTATTCATGAATTAGCACACACCATTAGAGTACTCGGTCCAATCCCCGATGGTAAAGTTGACCAGCAATGACCTACAAACTCTGACTCCGCACTGCTAACCGCTTTCGCTGATGATCTTGGGTCAAACTATCCCTCAGCGTACCTATTCCCACAAACTATAACATTTCATCATACCACATATGTGGCACATCCAGAACTACCACCTCAAACCCGAATAGATCAGCATCCAGGGAAATCATCAGACACTTCGTCATCCGGCGGTTCACCACTCTCTAGTCGGGACAGGTAATTGGCCACACCACATGTTTCAATCCTGGCGTAAGGACCACTATGAACTCAAACTCCTGTAGAATAAGCATCCACCTAGCCAGTTTCACCGTCAAATTAGGTTTTTTCACCAAGAACAACAGGGCCAAATGATCCACATGAAAAATAAACCGGTTGCCCAACAGGTATTGCCAAAACTTCGTTATATAGTAGATCATTCCCAGTGCTTCCCGTTCAGTGGTGGAATAATTATGTTCCGCCTTGGACAATCTCCGACTGGCATAGTATCGTGGCCGGAACCACCCCTTCTCTGCCTTACCAATGAATACATACGAGGCATCCACAAACACATGGAAAGAAAGATTCTAGTTAGGGGGTTGGACCACTGGAGCAGCTGCCAACATCAGCTTTAAGCGTCGGAACACCAAGTCACACTGTCCCGACGACCACACTATGGGAACCTTATTGAGCTACTCATTAAGCGATACAACCACATCCACTAGATAACGGAGCATCCAACTATGCCACCTGATCTACCCCAAAAACCGGCCCAACTGCTTGCTATTAGCCGGTACACCCACCTTCCAAATGATTTCCAGCTTACACGGATCTACAGCAATGCCTTCTTTTGAAACAATGTGCCCAAGCAACATGCCACTTCCCAGAGTGAATGCACATTTGGCCAGATTTAGACACAGCCGGGATTCCGTGCACTTTGTTAAACACAACATTAAATGGTGCACATGCAAGTACTTCTGTCCGAATACGTTAAAATCATCCAAAAAGTCCCTCATAAACAAAGTCAAATACTCCGCAGAGATCTCCTATACCATCCGCGCTGAAAATTGGTCAGGGCATTGTTTAGGCCGAATGTCATTACATTGAAAGAAAAGTCCCCCCACTCAGTGGTGAAAGCCGTCTTCTCCCAATCTTCCGCCGCCATGCGAACCTGGTTGTATCCCCTAAACCCATCCCGGAAGGAATACATCTCATGTCCTGCCACCACATCCAATATTGTATCCATGAAAGGCAAGGGAAAAGGATTGGTGATGCTTGCATCATTTAATTTACAATAATCCACGCACACCTGGAGCTTATGATTATTTTTGGAAAAATCACTATAGATGACAGCTAGAGAGTAAATATTACATACCTTTTACTGATCCCAATGTGTCCTGGGTCACATCTTCTACTGAAAGGCCCTCCACGACTTAGGATGGGTATTAGTGGGGTGGGTATTCTCTGCCACTTCGCAATATCTCAACACTTCAAAGTCACATCCAAGAAGCTAGAATAAAAAATAAATGCATGTATCAACAACTGTGAGCTATGAAACGCTCACCCATCAAGCTGTCACCAAATTTCATATCACATAGACATAGGTTACAACAAACAATGAGTCTAAATATAGATTACAAGTACAGATAATACTTACTAGGTTCATATCACAAGTACAGATAATACTTACTAGGTTCATATGATGCAAAAAAATTGAACATGCTATGAATACTTTTACGGGTAATTTTTTATTTTGTTCCAATGGAAAACAGGTTCCGTATCATCCTCCGATACACCGTATCCTCGAGCATGCCTACGAGCTCCTATGATATGAAAAGATGCAGGGGGGGAAGAGAGCTTGAGCTCTTGCAAGCACACACACACTCACAAAACCCTAATAGAGAACACACAAGGTGAGAGGCTGAAAATCTTCTTCTACTTCACTCAACACTCAACACACCATATACAAGATAAGAGTACACACAATATGAAAGGTACTCAACCAAATACATACAAGGGTTCTCTATAGTGTGAACCCAACTAAATGAGCTGGCACTATAACTATGCCAGTCTCTAGAATGGCTGTCACACAGCCTGTCATCCCACTGGCCGCATATCACCCAAGATCTCACCAACCATGCCAGTGGTGTAAGTGTGGGGCCTATCCCCCAGGCGACGGGTCATCAGTGTCCACCGCCTCACTAGACGAGCTCGATATCTCAACACTCCCCCTCGAGCTCAACTCCATCTCATGTACACCAAGTGAAGCCCTGAATCTGCGGAGCTTCTCTGTACCCAATGCTTTGGTGAAGATGTCAGCTACCTGATCCTGTGTGCTGACATAAACAAGGTCAAGGTCTCCTGCCCAGACCTTCTCTCTAACGAAATGGTAGTGGACCTCTATATGCTTCGTACGAGCATGAAATACTGGGTTCCTAGCCAACTATATACTCCTAATGTTGTCACAAAAAATGACAACTTGTCTATCACTGATAGACCCAAATCTGCAAGTAGCTTTCTCAACCAAGCTACCTCACATGCTGCCATAGCAGCTCCTCTGTACTCGGCCTGTGTAGTACTAATAGAGCAACCGTAGGCTACTTCTTGCTGCTCCAAGTCACAGCAACACTCCCCAAAGAAAACATGAATCCACTAGTAGATCTCCTATCTGAGATACTACCAGCCCAATCAGCATCTGTGTACCCATGTACACATATCTCTATCCCAATCTCATAGAATAGTCCACAATGCAAAGTAGACCTCACATACCTCTCAGTATGCGTCTCAATGCATCCAAATGCGGCTTCCGTGGAACCTGCATAAACTGACTCACCAACCCATCAGCATAGCTCAAATCTGGTCTGGTGATCGTCATGTAGATCAAGCTTCCTACTATGCGCCTATACATAGTAGGATCCTCCAAAATCTCTCCTGAATCTGCACTCAACTTGCCATTCTGATCCAATGGCACGGAAATAGGCTTACAGAGCCTGCCATACCATACTTGGACAACATGTCCAAGCCATACTGTCTCTGCAGTAATCCAATACCATGTGGTGACCTAATCACCTCAATGCCCAAGAAATATCTGAGCTCCCCCAGATCCTTCATCTCGAACTTCTGTCTAAGCAAGATCTTTACATCAAAGATCTCTGCATCATGGTCCCTCATAATGATCAAGTCATCTACATAGATGACAACAAGTATAACCCCTCTATCACCATGTCTCACATACAGCGAGAAATCTGCATTGGCTACATGAAAGCCAATAGTGACAAGATATTCAGAAATCTTGTCAGACCATGCTCTTGGTGCTTGTTTTAAGCCATACAAGGCTTTCTTCAACCTGCAAACATGCTCGGGGTGACTCACATCCTCATAACCAGGTGGCTGCAACATACACCTCTTCTTGCAAATCCCCATGCAAGAATGCATTCTTTACATCCATCTGATGTAAAGACCATTGCTTTGACACAGCCACTGCTATCACAACTCTCACTGCTACCATCTTGGTAACGGGGCTGAAAGTTTCCTCATAATCAATGCCATATGTCTGCGCATACCCTTTGGCTACCAATCTAGCCTTGCACGTGTTTATGCTTCCATCATTGTTATGTTTTACTTTGTACACCCACTTGCATCCAATGGCTTTCTTGCCTTCAGGCAATTGCACTAAATCCCAAGTCTCATTTCCATATAGTGCATTCATCTCCTCATCCATAGCTTTCTCCCAACACACATTTCCAACTGCCTCATCAATGCATGTGGGCTCAACAACCTGCACAATTTTTGCCATATATGCATAGTGATGTGCCACATAACCATCATAGGTAAACCTCTGCACAGGGTTTTTCACTCTCCCAGATCTTCGCAGCTTTTCATTCATGGCTTCCATAGCCTTCTTTACACGAGGTGTTCTCATAGCTGGGATCCCAAGCTCCTCATCAAGGCTCATATCTGAGCCACTAGACTCTCCATCAACATGAGAATGCCTTGCAGAAATGTCGGGCATACCAAGGGGCTCAACCACTTTCTCTTTTCCTTTACGTGATGCACTAACCACATTTGCAAGACTGGTATTATGACGCAGCCTGCCACTCCATGGTCTATCACAACAGACCCACTAGATGAGGACTCTGCTGGTATTATGACGCAGCCTGCCACTCCATGGTCTATCAACAGACCCACTAGATGAGGACTTTGCTGGTCCACTCAAAAACTGTGATTGCTGACCTACATTTTGTGCAACCACACTTCCACTCACATCAGCCCCAACAGCTTCTTTTTCAGCAGCATACCAGCTGCTCATCTCATCAAAGACAACATCCCTGCTTACCCTCAACTCACGTGTAGCAGGGTTATAACACCTGTATCCCTTTTGCTCAAGGGAGTATCCAATAAACACACATTTTTCTGCTTTTGGATCCAGCTTAGTTCTCAGCTCATCTGGCACATGCACATATGCAATGCATCCAAAATTTTTCAGATGAGACAAATCAAGTTTTCTGCCAGTAAACCTCTCCTCTGGAGTTACATCATGTATGGCTGTAGTTGGAGTCCCGTTCATGATGTATACTGCTGTAGAAACAGCCTCAGCCCAATAGCTATGCGGCATATTCTTCTCTTCCATCAATGCTCGCGCAATCTCAGTAATGTGCCTATTTTTCACTCAGCAACTCCATTTTGTTGCGGAGTGTATCTGCATGTAAACTGTCTCCGAATACCATTCTTCTTCAAAAATTTAGAGAACTCATTGGAGACGTACTCTCCCCCTCCATCTGACCTTAGGCACTTTACATATTTCCCTGTTTGCTTTTCAACCAAAACTCTAAAATTTTGAAAGTGAGTGAACACCTCACTCTTCTCATTCATGAAATATACCCACACTTTCCTTGTGTGAATGTCACATAATACTTGCAGCCTCCCATAGACATGGTCTTCGTAGGACCCTATACATCTGAATGCACAACATCTAGTGCCACATATCTGTTGCGTGGAAATACATGCTTTGTTTGCTTTCCAAATTGGCATGCTTCACATATTCTCTGCATACCTTCCACTTTAAACTTTGGCAGCCCTGTCACAATTCCTTTAGTCTGCATAAACTTCATTCTCTGCACATTCACATGTCCAATTCTTTTATGCCAAATGTCTGTGTCTGCAACAATTCCTGAACCATTTGCAAACATCGCAGCACTCATTTCAAGCATGTCTACATTCAACGTAAACATTCTGCCCACTCTGTTGCCTTTTGCAACCAACCTGCACTTGTCTTTAAAGTCTTCAACATAACAATCATCAGGGTTAAACCGAACCTGCAAACCCTGCTTAATTATCTGGCCAACTGAAACCAGATTCTTTGTTATGTTTGGAACGTGAAGTACATCTGTAAGGTACTTCACTTTGCCATCCTGCATAGACAATGTCATCCCCTGTTTCCACAAAACCTGGTCTTTCAAGGTTTTTCATCTCCTTGAACCACTCCCCATGACTTGTCATGTGGTTCGAAGCACCTGAATCCACATACCATACATTATCTTTTTGTGCTGCTTCAACATTTTCAGACATGGCATTCACGACATGCTGCATAACAAACAACCTTTCATTATCCTCATTGTTTTTGCTTGAGGATGCATAGTTGTTCTGCTGCACTTTCCCATTTTGCATGTCAGCCTGCTTCTTATAACATTCTGCCTGCACATGTCCAGGCTTACCACAATAAAAGCATTCACGTGCATCATTATATTGCCTTTGCCAATTTCCACATCCTCTTTGACTCCCCCTGCCTCTGAATTTGCCTCTTCCACCTATGTGTTGTTGATGTTGTTGTTGTGTATTCTGGGACTGTTGCTGCTGCTGCTGCGGGCCATAATTCTGATTACCTATTCGGCCACCTCCTTGACCACATCCACGTCCACGGCCTCCTCTACCTCGTCCTCTACCTGAACTTGTGTAGAAGGCCTGTTGCTCTGAACTGTTTTTGTTTTGTGAAGATTGTTGGTCTTCACCCAAGCTCTTCTCTTCTATAATCAGCATAGACACCAAATCTGTAAAGTTAGGAATATTTTTCCGAGTCTGAATAGACGTCTTGAACGCCTTGTATTGTGGCCCGAGACCACGTAGACAGACTTCCACCTTATCATCATCATCTACTGACACACCAATAGATGCAAGGGATTCCACAATATCCTTTATCTTCAACGCATAGTCATTCACACAGACATGCTCTTTTTCTCCACAATATGAAGTTCATTCTTCAACTGTATCTTACGTGCCTTGGTATTTGTTTCATAGAGCTTTACCAAGGTGTCCCACGCCTCCTTGGGGGACTTGGCATCCTGAATGTGCCCAATCATGGTGTCCTGTATACTAATGGAGAGCCAATACATAATTTTCCTGGCTCCTTGGTTCCAGTCTTTAAACTCTTTCACATCTGCAGCAGTCGGATTTATGTCCGGTATCTCTAGTGCCTCTTCATGCTCACCTTCTATGTAGTCCCAATAGCCCTTTCCCATCAGGAAATTCGTCAACCTGAACCTCCAAGCATGGAAGTTATTCTTATCAAGCTTCTCAGCCACAATCTGGGTTATGCCATCATTTGACATCTTGCCAGATACACAAATTTACCAGAAATAGCACTCTAGTTTTTCTTGCACAAACTGCTATGTTTTCTGCAGCGGTACTGTAGTACTCTCAAATGTCAACCAGTGACCTCAATGTGCATACATACACCCAATGGCAACTGTTGACCTCTTTGCAGCACACACAGTGTCTGCACAACCAATTTGTCTTCCTGCAGTTCTTAAAATAGAGTTCTACAGAGAATTGATGACTTACCCGCAGTGCTCGAAATCGCCTGCTTTCTGAAAAATGGAGGTCCAGACGCGCCCGAAACGTGTTTTTGGCCTAGAAAATTTAGTCCGATAGGACAATATTGTTGCCCTTTAGCTTTACTCCTGCGAAGAAAGCTCCTCAATCAGAGATCGTTTGCCGATGCCTCCCGTAGAGCTCCCGACAAGGGTGTAGTCATCACCAACACAAATAGGGAAGAGTAGTTGAAGCTCTAACCCTCGTACCGCTTCCTGTGGTTCTCTTGTTTGCAGCTCAGCCCTTAGCACGAACCAGGCTCTGATACCATGAAAAGATGCAGGGGGGAAGAGAGCTTGAGCTCTTGCAAGCACACACACACTCACAAAACCCTAATAGAGAACACACAAGGTGAGAGGCTGAAAATCTTCTTCTCCTTCAATCAACACTCAACACACCATATACAAGATAAGAGTACACAAGGTGAGAGGCTGAAAATCTTCTTCTCCTTCAATCAACACTCAACACACCATATACAAGATAAGAGTACACACAATATGAAAGGTACTCAACCAAATACATACAAGGGTTCTCTATAGGGTGAACCCAACTAAGTGAGCTGGCGCTATAACTATGCCAGTCTCTAGAATGGCTGTCACATAGCCTATCATCCCACTGGCCGCATATCACCCAAGATCTCACCAACCATGCCAGTGGTGTAAGTGTGGGGCCTATCCCCCAGCGAATTGGCTAAAGTGGATCAACCTAGAAACCAAAAATGTCAAAAATTTATGAAGTAACAGTAAAAGGTTATAATTGTGTGATGAAATTTATACAAATTGTTATTCAGAATGAAGATTCATAAAAAGGTAATTGGGTCTTCAAATGGAAGTACCGCAATTGTATGGAATCTTTGACTTGCTTGAAGCCTAGACATGATGGTATTTACCTTAAAATTCCAAGGACCGTGACTACCCGTATATACCGAGGGTATAACTGTAGCTCTTTACTGGCAGTATATACGAGTAAATCTAAGACCTTGAAATTATAAGCAAAAATGCTATCCATATGATGAATTCGAATGTGGTTGACATGATTTTAAAACTCTGGTTGAGAACTGATGAGTTTATTTGGATTCTGATTGAAAAAAATGATGATTCCTGAATTTTGGTTGAAAAGCGATAAGCTGAGCAAAACCACAATGAGGATGAATGGGGCGAGTCCCTCTGATGATGTTCGTAACTGGAATGACGCTAATGACCTCAGCAAATCACTATGAGATTAGTGGATTGTGCTGGATAGATTGCTACTGTTAACACGACCCAGTGGATCAAGTTAAGGAGGGATAACAAATTAAAAATCTATATAATTGAAATTTCCATGGAGGACTATTCAGATGGAAATTTCGGTCTAAAGGACCATTATTGTGTTAAAGATATGAATGATATGATCTGGATGAATTGTTATCTAATGATGAGTTCTATATTAGGGATCTTTATTCCAGGATTCTGTTGTGTTGACCAGACTATAAGGAACCCCAGAATCATTTGGATCTTAAGAGAAAGAGTTGTCCTCTAGTTTGCGAGATGAGGACATCTCACGTTTTTTAAGTGGGGTAGGATGTAAGATTTCTCCCTCCAGCTTTTGAAGTGTAGAGGTGTAAGAACCTTCCCTTATGATCTTATAATTATTCCCCTCTCTGAAACAAAAGAAAGATCATGTTTTACCCTGTTTTGGCCTGGAGAGAGAAAATGTCTAGAGGGAGGTAATTCAAAATTGAGATATTTTTTAATATAAAAATCCTCCTAGTGTCTAAAATGGGTTCCCCTGAAACAGAAATTCAAAAAGAACTTTCCAATGTGCAATTGGAATTAATTGAAAATAGGTATAAAGGACCTTAGCCTAAGGATCTAGATTTTTAGAAATTTTTGGATTATGGTCCAATTAAGGTTCCTATGGACCAATAGGATCAATCCAAGTGTAGGGAGGAGATAAATTGAAGAATAAAAGAAAAACCCCCCAAAAATGAGTAAATGCTCACATAAGATGAAGAGTGGACTAAGGACCAAAGAAAAGAATTTAAAAACTGAATTTTGACACCTCAGTGTGGGGATCTCCCCCTCATGAAGTAGGTGCCTTTTTCTCATCATTACCCCCAATTCTTAATCAATAAAATGGGATATTTTCATCTCTCCTCTCTCCTGTTTCAAAACTAGATCCAAAAAGTAAGCTGAATTGACCCAAAAATGGTCAAAAATTGACCAAACTAGTCTGGAAAATTCTAGAATTAGTTTGCTTGGTTAGAGGCTCACTTTTTCCTATAAATAGAAGCCTCCCCCTTTGTAAAAGCTTAATGGTGTTTATGCATTGTTACTCTACTCCTGTCCTGAGCCATCTACATTGAATTTTTTTAATAATTCAATTGCTTTTGGCCTAATCCTCTCCAAAGTGAATTGGTGGCCACTATTGCTTCAAACAATAGTAGAACCCTCAATCCCTCAAGCCAAAGGACGGCTTACAAGCTCCATGTAAGCTAATTTTCTTACTTTGTTTATAAATTTTTATGAATTGCAGTTGATTGAATTAAATTCAAATGCTATGCCTTTGATGAAAAGGCCACCCCCTTCTCTTCTTTACATTCCAACCCTTCTTAATCCTAGAAAGATTAACTAAGTGATTAATTAAACTCTTCTTATTGTTTACTCTCTTGAATTTAGAAAATTGTGTGAATTAGAGTTCTGTAATTCTAAATTGGGTTAATTAAGTTAAATAAAGAAAGATAAAAATGAGAAATGGTCAACCATACAAAGGACGTTATGGAAAAATTTTCCAGAATTTTGTGAAAAAGAAAGTTTGTTTTTATGTTATTCCAAAAGAGTAATTCCCACCATTTTTGCATCTAAAAGAAATATTCTAATTACTCCATGTACATATTCATCTATGAATATGCATGAATATCACTGATATTAATTACTACTCCATATACATATTCACCTATGAATATGCATGAATATCACTGATATTAATTATTAAATTTGATTTCTATGCATAGAAAGATGCATAATGGAATTTTTTATTACAAAAGTGTTATTCTTATTAAATTTGATTTTTATGGATAGAAAGATGCATAAAGGAATTTTTTAATTATAAAAGTGTTATTCTTAAAAATTTTGATTTCTATGCATAGAAAGATGCATAATGAAAATTTTTGTATTACAAAAGTGTTATTCTTATTAAATTTGATTTTTATGCAAAGAAAGATGCATAAAGGAATTTGTTTTATTATAAAAGTGTTATTCTTATTAAATTTGATTTCTATGCATAGAAAGATACATAATAGAAATTTTTTATTACAAAAGTGTTATTCTTATTAAATTTGATTTTTATGCATAGAAAGATGCATAAAGGAATTCTTATTAAATTTTATTTCTATGCATAGAAAGATGCATAATGGAATTTTTTTATTACAAAAGTGTTATTCTTATTAAATTTAATTTTTATGCATAGAAAGATGCATAAAGGAATTTTTTTATTATAAAAGTGTTATTCTTATTAAATTTGATTTCTATGCATAGAAAGATTCATAATGAATTTTTTTTATTACAAAAGTGTTATTCTTATTAAATTTGATTTTTAAGCATAGAAAGATGCATAAAGGAATTTTTTTAATTATAAAAGTGTTATTCTTATTAAATTTGATTTCTATGCATAGAAAGATGCATAATGGAATTTTTTTATTATAAAAGTGTTATTCTTATTAAATTTGATTTTTACGCATAGAAAGATGCATAAAGGATTTTTTTTATTATAAAAGCGTTATTCTTATAAAAATTAATTTTTATGCATGAATAGATGCATAAAGAAATTCTTTTTATTTTATAAGTGTTATCCCTATTAAATTTGATTTTATGCATAAATACATGCATAAAGAATTTTTATAAAAGGATTTTTTTTATAAAAGTGTTATTCCCATGGAAGTTGATTTTTATGCATAAATAGATGCATAAAAGGATTTTTTTTATAAAAGTGTTATTCCCATGGAAGTTGATTTTTATGCATAAATAGATGCATAAAGAATTTTTATATCAAAATTAGAATTCTCTTAAATTCTATGTTTAAATTCTATGAGTATTTGAGAAATGAATAATTAAATACTCTAAGAGAGAAAATTCTATCGTTTTATATTCACACGGATTGTAAAAAAAGAAAATTCAAGAAATCTATCGAGATCAAAATATTCAGATAAATGATTAATTTATTCCTCATTGGAATTCGTAATTTAGAAATCAATTAAGTGAATATTGAAAGAAAGAAATTCAGTAAAATAGTAACTGAATTATCAAACCTTTTCGAGAAAGATAGTTCAGAAAAAATCTTATCCAACTCGAACCTTGAATCAGACTATGACCAAGACCAAAACTCTTTCGTTAGTTTCGAGGAAAGAATGGATGTGGATGTGGATGTGGATGTGGATGTGTATGTGAAGAATGGATGTGGATATGTATGTGAAAGAATGGGTGTGGATGTATGTGAAAGAATGGATGTGGATGTGTATGTGAAGAATGGATGTGGATGTGTATGTGAAGAATGGATGTGGATGTATGTGAAGAATGGATGTGGATGTGTATGTGAAGAATGGATGTGAAAGTGTATGTGAAGAATGGATGTGAATGTGTTATGAAGAATGGATGTGAAAGAATGGATGTGGATGTATGTGAAAAAATGGATGTGAATGTGTATGTGAAGAATGGATGTGGATGTGTATGTGTATGTGAAGAATGGATGTGAAAGTGTATGTGAAGAATAGATGTGGATGTGTATGTGAAGAATGGATGTGGATGTGTATGTGAAGTATGGATGTAGATATGTATGTAAAAGAATGGATGTGGATGTATGTGAAAGAATGGATGTGGATATGTATGTGAAAGAATGGATGTGGATATATGTGAAGAATGGATGTGGATGTGTATGTGAAAGAATGGATATGAATGTGTATGTGAAGAATGGATGTGAACGTGTACACCACCTTTGTTGTTATATTGCCCGAGCCAAGCTGCCAGCAACAAAGATGATGTAGATTTGTTCATGATAGCTTGGCCTTAGGGCCAAGATATATTCCCTTGAGTGTGGTAGCTACATTTGTTCTTGGTAGCTTGTCCCTAGGACCAATCTATGTTATGGCATGTGTGTGGTAGCTTGGTCCAAGGGTCACTCTAGATTATCTTATCTTACCTAGGGCCATTCTCTTAATATTGCATGGTATAATGGCTCTTGGGCCCCATTCTCGCAAACAAGAGCAATGTCCTTTAGAATGTCCCTAGAGACATTCTTCACTCCCTTGTATTAACTGTTGGTAAATTTTAGAATGGTCCTTTGGCCAATCTCTACATGTGCTTGCATAAAATATTAAAATTTTGAAGCATGCTATGGATGGTTTTAAAGAATGTTATGTAAGATTTTCATTTGGATATAAGTATGATTATTTTTTATATGATAGACTTATTTTTTTAAAACTCATTTCAGGTACACGGATGGCTCTAAAGAGAAAATTTTCTTTTCCATCAAATGTTGACGTGGCGAGTGCCGAGCCAAAGAAGTGGTACATGGACTTCTACAATCTCCATAGTCAAAAAATTCACAAGATGCATCTTTTTCTTCAGTCGCTAGATGACAATGAGTCTTTTGAAGATAAAGGGCGAATAATGGATGTTGTTGTGTCAGTTTTTGCTGACTTGCATTCGGAAATTGAATGTATTGATGTTGAGGTAGCGGGTGCATTATCTTATCAACTTTCTCCTTAAGATCACATGGTAGCAAACCAAGAGGACAATATATTCTCTAGAGGATGGAAGTTGGATGTTGATAGTACCACTAATATCACTGGCTGACAAGCTACAAGATATTATTATACAATCTTGGGAAAGAAAGTTCCAAAGCCTCATGAAGCTGCATCAAGTTCAAAGAAGGCAAGATCTTCTCCACAAAAAGAGGGTAACATTTTCGATCTGGATGAAGTAAAGCCTACTAAATTTGGAGCTCTACTGCAAGCAAAGAAATCGATAGACGTGAACGCTCACTGATAGTGTTTGTAAGGCATTTTTCCAAAGCAGGGAAATCATTATGCTACATTACTCCTAATATCTCAAGACATTTTCCAATGTATTTAACTTCTCTCTTAATAAAGCATTACATTTTTTTTTCATAACCTTAAACACTTCTGGCAAGAGTTATCTTAAACTTTAGTGTCTATTTTGTCATGTTTTGTTGGACTGATCATAAGTCAGAGTGCATCCTACTCTAAGGGGGCTTCTTTGATTTGAATAGAAGAATAAAGTCTCTTAATTAATTTATTAAAGTTTATTTCTCAACAACTTTAAATCTTTATGGTAGGAGTTTTCTTAAACTATATTGTACTTTTTGTGGTATTTTGAAGGAGTTGGGGTCCATCCTAGTCTAAGGGGGCTTGTTTGATTTGAATATAAGAAGATTATGAAAGTCTCTTAATGATTTTATTAAAGTAAGTTATGTTCACTGACAACCTTAAACCTTTGTAGCTAGAGTTTTCTTAAACTTTGGTATACTTTTTGTGGTATTTCATTAGACTGGAATTCTGAGTCAGGGTGCATTCTACACTAGGGGGACTCCTTTGATTTCAATACAAGATATGTTTACAAAACTTTAAGGTTCAATGTAACCATGACATTGTAGCTTTTTATATTAAGTCATGTAATACCATTTTAAGCACCGATCATGATCGAGAGACAAAGTATGTAATGGATGTTTACTTGAAAGATGCTTGATGGAGATTTGTACATATACATAAGGACTAGACTCCTTTGATTTCAATAAAATATATGTTTATAAAACTTTAAGGTTCAATGTATCCATGACATTGTAGCTTTTTATATCAAGCCATGTATACCATTTTAAGCACCGATTCATGATTGAGAGACAAAGTATGTAATGGATGTTTACTTGAAAGATGCTCGATGGAGATTTGTAAATATACATAAGGACTATACGTTCGTCATGATTCTCTATAATTGTGTACTCATTTGAGGCCATGTACAACTTTGGATACATTCTAACATGTTCTACGTATCTTGTTTGCTTGCATTAGAGAATGCCCCTATGGCACTTGGACAAACCTTGTGCTTCACTAGAACACAATGCCCATGGTAGAATGGCCCTATGGCCATTCTCGAACCCCTTGCACTTTACAAGAAAACCAATATGCATGGTAGAGTGTCCCTAGGGCCATACCATATCCTTTAGGCTACATTTAAGAAAGAGTGTGCATGGTAGAATGAAGCTAGGGTCATTCAATAATCTGGCATGCATGGTAGATGTAAAGTGGCCCTAGTTGGCATTCTTAAAATCTTAGTATTAATATATTTATCTCACCTTTGATTTTTCAAGTGCTTGTTTCAAACCAAATCTTTTTAGTAATGCTCCCCTTACTAGTCTAAGAGATAAGTTCTATTAAAACATTGTTGATTTGAACATTTTTTAATACACGGTTCTATAGATAGAGTGGCCTCATTTCCAATTCCTTATTGTGGGAAATAAGAAAAACCTTTAAAAACTCAAAAAATGGGCCAATTTGGGAATGGGATTTTTCCCATTTTATCTAATATGGTGTTACGAGTCGATGAGGGGCTATATCAAACTATCTTAAAAACCTAAATAGCAGATGCAGGGAGGGCGTGTTGGGATGTTGTTAGAGCTGGTCGACTTGCAAATTCCTCTGAGTAGAGCTAAACAAAGGCCGAATGTGTGTATGACTAAGAGGGTTATGTCGTTCTGGTATGCCCGAAAATCACAAGCAAGTGGGCATATGCTGGAATAGTCGGGTGACATGTGTATGAGAGAAGGCAGACCTTTGAGCCAAATGTTGTTAGAGCCTCTAGGTCATAAATAATAGGAGACTAGGGCCATTATCATCCCTCCTCCACCAATTTTTGTGGCTTGGAAGGGATTAAAATGGTGGAGGTTAAGTGCACAGTGGTGTGAAGAATACTAGGATGGGTGACCTCCCAGGAAAACAAACAAATTCCTCAAACAATAGGAAGAGACTAATAGAAAGCTCAACATAGAGCTAAATAAGGCCAAGGCTATTGTGGGCAGGGCTAAACATTTAGTTGGAAACTGTGCAAAGGACTTTGATAGCACCCATGCAAGCATGACGGCGCATTTAGATGCCAAGGCTGAGGTGGAGGTGTTGAAGCAAAGATAAGTTGGAAGCCCCTCAACACCCTCTTCTCCATCCTCAGAGTGAGATGCTAATAAAGAGACAACTTTAAGTCAAATAGCCATAGAACTCTCGAAGCTTGTTCACCAAAACCATTGTCTAGCAAAATATCTAAAGTTGCAAGGCATACACGGCCTCATGGCTCTATATCAGAATATATAACTAGAAGTACCATTACTAATCTTGGAAATCATAAACAAGCACGTGGGAGTGTTAATGGGATAGTTACATCACAATGTTGGGCCAATCTCACTACAAGATCTCATGGACATCTACACCTTAAACCAACACCCAATCATAACCAACTACATACTTTGGTTTTGTTTTTTTGATATTGTAATCTTAGAGAAGTCAAACCAAGAATAAAGATAGAGCTGAAAGCAGACGTATACACACAAAGGGCACCCTTTCAAGCAGAGAAGTGTAACAAAGACATAGAATGGTTGGCAAATAGGGGAAAAAGCAATCATAGGTTATCAAAAGCTTAATATGCTTAAGTACCCTACCTACCTCCCAAAGTTGTTCCTACTAGTGATGTATCTAAATAGATGAAGTAGAAAGAACAAAATTCCTACTTCTTTGACATGGAACATGTTGTATACCTAACCTGTCTCGAGCTCAATGAGAATAATGATCTTGACAACCTACTATAATGGAAATTGAAAATGGGCCAGCATCAAAGAAGGATAAGGATTCAGAGATGGGTGATAAGAAGAAGATCCCAAAGAAGCCAAGCAAGAATGATGAAGATGATAACTAAAAAAGAAAGACAAACTCGAGAAGCAGCAACCAGGAAACAAGGAAGACCCACAAAAAGACAAAGGCAAAGGAAAAATGGAGAAGGCTATTGAGAACTTTCCAGAGCCACATGCAGATATCTCAACGTTGCCAAACCCATCCGACATAGGATCCAAACTACAAATAGCCAAACCATTGAGGACCCATGGTAGGAGTTGACGCATTAGAACCTCTCCCACTATCAATGGGATCAAAGTGATGATGATGGAAGAGGATGTTTATAATCTCCCACTAGATAATGTCCGTTTACCCAAGTGCGGAACAACATCACTAGATATAACAAGCTCATGTATGCCTTGTAAATATACTACATGGAAATGCTTATACTGAAAGCTTATGTAGAAGCCAGGTGGAAAGAATGGCGGGAGAATAATCTAGAACACATGAGAGATGGATTCATGTGACCCTTAAAAGATAGTTTCTACACTCAAGGCACCATTCATACAAAATCAGCCAAGATGGTTTCTCCCATGGTTTCTCAAGGTCAACCTTTATCAAGGTACATATAGACATGCCCCAACTACACAAAGGATAGTACATGCATCTACACCTGGAATATGTACTCAGAAAAGCTATAGCAATACCTAGTGAATTTTTTGTAGTTGGTAGCAATTCCATAGGGAGAGAACCTAGTGAATTTTGTGAATTTGGTAGCATTTCCATAGGGAGAGAATCTAGATTAAGATTGGAAGCGGACTTTGTCATACGGCTCTTCCTGTAAGAACATCAAAGTTCAGAAGACTCTCATGTGCAAATGACCTACAATTTTTTTACAACTCTTCTTATTTACCTGGAGAATTTAAAAGATGTAAAGCATGATAGAGGCTGGCATATTTACTATGAGCACCTTGCCAACAGCTGGTGTTTCATCATTCCAACACATTGACAAATTTATGGCTACTACAAGCAGGTTTGGTGCCTTCCAGCCCACCACATATAGACCTTTGAGGAGTGCTTTTTAATGAAATTTTCCCAAACAAGAATGTCTAAAGTTTTCCAAGCAATTTTCGTCATTCCACTCCTTGTCTTTGAAGTTCTCTGCATTTTTTTTGCCAACCGAATAGTATTCAAATAACTACTTCCGAGGAAGGAAGCTAGGCTAGGCAAGGGGGCTGTTACTCCTTTTTCATACACCTTTGTAATGCCCACCCTATTTTAGATGTTTCACATTGTATATGGCCAAAGGCCCACCATGGTAATAAAAGTCTACCATATAGGTCTTAAATATGTAATGAGAACATGTTTTGGGCCCCATAAGTGTGGGCGACCAGGCAAAGCCCACCACTAGTATATACGTGGGTTATGAGGGTGTGTAAAGGGAGTTTTCATAAGACAATCAACTATTAAGCTCAAGCTTGGAAGATCCTTCCTTCTTGCTTGTCTAGCTCCTTTACTAATTCTTGCATGCTTCCATGTTTATGTTTGTCATTAGCTATGGAGTCTTGTTGAGTTGCTTGCTTATATGTGTGAGTTCTTGAGTGTGTGTGTGTGCTTGAGGTAAGCTTTCTTGATTCTTGCTTGTGATTAGGTAGATGTGGAGTGTGTGTGTGTGTGTGTGTGTGTGTGTGTGTGAGAGAGAGAGAGAGAGAGAGAGAGATGACCAAAGAATTGAATTTTGAGAATAATTTGTGAATTCTTTCCCTTGGCCCTAAAAAGCGTCTCTAGCTCATCCCAAGGCCCTTTTGATGTAATTTTATCAATGAATGAAAGTATCTCTTTAATAGGCCACAAATTCTTCCCATCCTCTTGTTTTAGATTTCTCTTGTTCTAAACTTCTCCCTTCCACTTACAATCCCCCATAAACTATCCTTCATCAAAACATTTTTTATTTTCACTTTAAAACCTTCTCTCGAGTAAACTTCTCCCATGACGAATAAAGTAGCCATGATAAAGCATAGAATCTTCTCTATAAAGTAGCAATGATAAGGCCATGAAAAAGTAAACTTCTCTATAAGTACTGCTATATAGAATCTTTCTCCACTCTATATACCTTTCGGTAAAGCATGCCAATCCCCATATGACAATGGATGTTTGACCATTGACAGTTGGCAATGAATGGAGGTTCAACCAAGCATTGTAAGTATTGCTATGTAGAATCTTGTCTCACTCTATATACCTTTACGAAAAGCATACCAAGCCCCAAACAATGAGGGAAAGCAGATTGAATTTAGCTTATTTCTTGCTTTCTCCACCCAACTGCGTGATTGTTTCTAAAAATAGAATAAGAAAACCTAGCATGGCATTCTATATTCATCTACCCAACCTTATATATACCAATAACCTCGGGCATCCAATGTGTAACTTTGTACTTTACCAACCACACACCATTCTCACACACCCTCTGTGTCCCTATTGGTACCCCATGCTACAAATCCTTAGGTCTTATGGCATATAACCATTACCCACAAATGTCATGTTCACACTTAATCTCATAAGTGATGATGTGCATTCATATGTTGCCACTCATTTTCCCATGCATTATATGTGTCCCATGCTAAGCCAAGGTATGATTCCCATGCATTACCCACATGCCCCCCACTTTGGCAGTGTGTAATCAAAGGAGTTGCAGCACGATTACTCATTTGGGGTCATATTGTTTCCTTCACATCACATTTATTTGGGTAGCATTTAGGGTATATTATATCTTAAAATCCTTTTTTGAGGACAATTCCCTTTGCTCATTTGGCTTCATGCTAGACTTAACTCTTGCTTGGCTACTCATACTCACTCCCTACATCTTCCTTGTGCTCAATGGTACCACATTTCTCAACACCCTCCCTTGGTGACAAATTTTTAGGCTACTGCTGCAAGGTTGTCGGATGTGAGATTTACAACATATCATCACCCCCCCCCTCATTTCTAACTTTGTTAGGTAACTCAGAGGCTCTTTTGTCTTGGTTACTCTCTAGCTAGAGATGGTCAGGTTCATTTTCACTCCCTTAGGGTGCTACTTTGGCTACTCTCTAGTTGTCACTTGCATCACTTCCCCTATGTGCTCTATGGACAATCATAGGTGGTCAAGTGTGGTCAAAACATATTAATTTGCCTACTCATTCGGTGGCTATTACAACATATGATTTAGGTTAGGTAAATGATTGGTTTTGAGATATCAAGCTCAACTAGTGCTGCGGACATTGATGACCCACCTAGGTGATAACTTTTGCACTTATGCCACTGTCATGGTTGGAGATTATGGTTGATATGCTACTAGTGGATGATAGGCTGTGTAACAACTACTTTGGAGTACTAGAGTTATGGCATAGTTATAGCACCAGCTTATATACTTGAGTTCACACCATGGACCGACCATTGTATGTTATTGTAAAGAGAGTATTTTTCCTAATAGTATATACTCTTATCTTTTAGTTATATGGTTATAGAGAAGAGAAGAAGATAGAAGAAAATTCAGCCATCCATGTCTCTCTTGTGTCTTACTCTCTTGTGTGTATGTGTGTGTGTGTGTGTGTGCATGTGTGTGTGTGTGTGTGTGTGTGTGTGTGTTTGCTTGCAAGGAATTCAAGCTCTCCCTCTCCCCCATATTCTCTTTATGGTATCAAAGCTCTAGTTCATGTGAGAGCTAAGGAGACAAGTAAGAGGAAAGAACAAAGCAAGGAAGGAAGTTGTCCACGAGTAAGAGCATCATCATCTCTTCCCCTTCTTGTTTAAATATAATACCCCTTGGGTAGCTCCGAGAGCTACACATCTCCGATTGAGGAGCTATCTTCATAGGCTTGGAGGTGCTATAAGGTGCGTAGTACTTTGTACTGAAGTTTCTGGGGTAGAATCACGTTTTGGCCATGTTTCGATCTCCGTTCAATCACTACAAGGTTTTTTTGACAGTTTCAAAAAGTTATGTTAGAGAACTCTCTGATCGAAATTTAGTTATTGCAGTGCAAGAGTACATTTTGGGAGCGCAGACAGTGTTTTCACATGTATTGCTAATCTTAGGTGTATGTACATGTACTCTGGTCACATCTGGTGATATATAGGTTGTGCTGGAGTACCGCTGGCAATCAGTCATAAGATACTGTTGTGTTACAATTGCAAAAATTCTCGGGGGGTGCACTACTAAGAAACCCTATGTATTATATGCGTTCAAGGGGTATTAAAAAAACCCCTTACCTGTGAATTTTTCATGAATAAAATGACCCGTTTTTCTAAACTTACGGGTTTTTTTCAAAATCAATTTAAAAAACCCCTTATGTAAATGTATTTCTATAAATTTACCTTAAAATTTTAAATTAAAAAACCCCTTCATTTGAACTCACGTGGTATACTTACATATTTTTAGGTGAACCCCCCGAGCAGAAATTATCGATGTATGGGGGGGCCAACCAAGACCAACAATTGCAAGTTGCAGGTATTGTGTTAAATTCATTGATGATCACACTAGGAAAGTGTGGGTTTATTATATAAAGGAGAAAAGTTAGGTATTTGCTCGCTTTTAGAGATTCAAGGTCAAGAAAAGTTAGGTATTTGCTCGCTTTCAAAGATTCAAAGTCAAGAAGGAAAAATGCATACAAATAAAATGCATGAGATCAGATGGTGGGGGAGAGTATTTCTTTAATGAGTTTACTGATTTCTTAAGAAAGCAGGGAATCAAGAGACAATTTACATATAGGTACACTCCGCAACAAAATGGTGTTGTAGAAAGAAAAACTAGGCACATTGTATAAGTGGCACGTGCCTTGATGTCTGAAAAGAATATGCCAAATTATGTTTGGGTAGAAGCAGTAACAACTGCTCTATAACATTATGAAAAAGACCCCCACTCCAGCCATTCATGGTATGATGCCTGAATAGAAGTTTAAAGGCATAAAGCCAGATGTGTCTCACTTGAAAGTATTTGGGTGTATTGCATATGTGCATGTAGGCTTGATGAAGTGAGAAGAACAAAGTTGGACCAAAGGTAGAGAAATGTGTCTTCATTGGATATTCTTTGGATTAAAAAGATTATAGATGTTATAACCCTACCACTCGTATGATGCGAGTAAGTAGATATGTCGTCTGAGATGAGTATGCACCAAAAGAGACAATAGAAGATGCAGATGTAAGAAGCACTGATGCTGCACCACATGTAGAGCAACAATCATAGGAGCTTAGTAGTTGACCTGAAGAGTCCTCTAGTAGTGGATCCAGCGTTAGTCCATATGGTCAGGAAGGTTGAGGACAAATGCAAGTACACATGTATCATGCAAAGGGAAGAAAAAGGTAGATCAACTTTTTTTTCCTGATCTATCAGTAGGTCACTCATATGTGGATGATGACTGTAGTGGCTCTCAGAAGAGCCTTGATGAGGAGCTTGGCATTCCATTTGTGTTACTATGGGTGTAAGGAGAACCAGGGCTGTTTTAAGGACACCTAGTAGTGATCCAGGTGTACACAGGTCTATGAGGGTTCGATACCTTGTTGACAAGTTAAGATATGATGCATATACAACCCATCATTATGCTTACATGGTTAAAATAATACAGGAGTTGGTGCCCACTTGTTTTGATTAAGCACTTGGAAATAAAAAATGATGCCATGAATGAAGAGATGGCAGCATTGAATACAAATGCAACATGGGAGAAGGTAATTGGATGTAAGTGGGTGTATAAGGTCAAGCATAATGCATATGGTTTAGTGAGTAGGTATAAGGTGAGATTAGTTGCCAAGGATTATGCATAGACTTATGGCATTGACTATGAGGAGACATTCATGACAATTGTGAGAATGGCAACTGTGAGAGCTGTCATTGCTATGGCTATAGCAAAGGGTTGGTCTTTACATCAGATGGATGTAAAGAATGACTTCTTGCATGGTGATTTACAAGAAGAGGTATACATGATGCAGCCACCACATTATAAGAGTGATGCACACTCATATTTTGTGTGCAGGTTACGCAAAGCCTTGTATGGCTTGAAGCAGGCACCTAGAGCATGGTCAAACAAGATCGGGGAGTATCTTGTTACCATTGGATTTCAGATAACCAATGCACATTTTTCACTTTATGTGAAAAGGACATATAGAGGGATCATGCTATTAGTCATTTATATGGATGACTTGATTATCATTGGTGATAGTGATGCTGACATACATGATGTCAGGAGGCTTTTAAACATGAAGTTTGAGATGAAGGATTTGGGTGAGCTATGGTATTTTTTGGGCATAGTGGTGGTGAGATCACCTTATGGCATTTTGTTATTAACAAAGGCAGTATGGCTTGGACACGTTGTCCAAGTATGGCATGATAGGTTGTAAGCCTATTGCAGTGCCATTGGAGCATAACACAAGCTTTCCACAAATATAGGTGAACTTTTGGAGAACCCCACTACATACAGGCGCATAGTGGTTAGCTGGATCTACATGACTATTACTAGGCCATACTTGAGTATGTTGTTGGACTTGTGAGCCAATTTATGCAGGCCCCTAGGAAGCGACACTTGGATGTGGCTAGACATATTCTCAGGTACATAAAGTCCATAGTTGATTATGGACTTTTCTATGAGGATAGAACAGAGATACATCTGCATAGGTACACAGATGCTGATTGGGCTCGTAGTGTCACAAACAGGAGGTCTACCAGTGATTTTAGGTTTTCATTTGGGAGTGCTGTTGTGAGTTGGAGAAGTAGGAAGCAGCCAATAGTTGCTTTGATGAGGATAGAGGTAGAGTACAAGGGTGCTACTATGGCAACTTGGTTTCAAAGGCAAAGTACAAGGGTGCTACTATGGCAGCTAAGGCGAGATTGGTTGCCAAGGGTTATGCATAGACTTATGGCATTGAATATGAGGAGACATTCAGCTTGGTTATAAGAATGGCAAGTGTGAGAGATGTCATTGCTAAGGTTACAACAAAGGGTTGGTCTTTACATGAAAAGAATGCCTTCTTACATAGTGATTTACGGGAAGAAGTATACATGATGCAGCCACCAGGTTTTGAGAGTGATGCACACCCAGATTATGTGTGCAGGTTACGCAAAGCCTTGTATGGCTTGAAGCAGGCACCCAGAACATGGACAAACAAGATCAGGGAGAATCTTGTTACCATTGGATTTCTAATAACCAGTGCAGCTTTTTCACTTTATGTGAAAAGGACAGATAGAGGGATCAAGCTACTAGTCATTTATGTGAATGACTTGATTATCATTGGTGATAGTGATGCTGACATACATGATGTTAGGAGTGAAGCTGAAGTTTGAGATGAAGGATTTGGGTGAGCTATAGTATTTTTTGGGCATAGCGGTAGTGAGATAACCTTATGGCATTTTGTTATTACATAGGTAGTATAGATTCGACATGTTGTCCAAGTATGGTTTGATAGGTTGAAGCCTATTGCAGTGCCATTCGAGCAAAACACAACCTTTCCTCCACAACTACAAGTGAGCTTTGGAGAAGCCCACTACATGATGCAAGCACATAGTGGTTAGCTTGATCTACATGACTATTACTAGGCCAGACTTGAACTATGTTGTTGGACTTGTGAGTCAGTTTATGCAAGCCCCTAGGAAACCACAGTTGGATGTGGCTAGACAGATTCTCAGGTATATAAAGTCCACAGCTGATTATGGACTTTTCTATGAGGCTGGTATAGAGATACAACTACATGGGTACACAGATGCTGATTGGGTTGGTAGTGTCGCAAACAGGAGGTCTACCAATGATTTTAGGTTTTCATTTGGGAGTGCTGCTGTGAGTTGGAGAAGTAAGAAGCACCCAATAGTTGCTTTGATGAGTACAGAGGCAGAGTACTAGGGTGCTACTATGGCAGCTTGGTTTGAGAAGCTACGCGGTGATGTGGGTGAGCCCGTGGATAGGGTAATCGTTTAGTGTGACAACATAAGTAGTAGCATACAGTGGCTAGTCCTTTGAGAATATATGAGAGCTAGCCTTGAAACACACAGCCTCTTTGAATTTCATGCTGTTCTTGGCCAGTAGCTCGGGGTGACACGCCCGAGTGTGCCCAGCATTGCCCACTAGTAGTGTATAACCTTTAACTCTCAGTTCTTGGAGGTCTCAGGGTCCATTAAGAGTCTGATTTTGACCCAGTCATAGTCGCTAGAGAATTCACCTCTCAAGTAGCTTGGGGTGTCACCGAAGAAGGTCCCAAGGTACTTCAAGCGATAGGGACCATACCACAGGTTCTCAGATGACTTTAGGGATGCCTCAAGGGGTTCACCTAAAAATATGTTAAGTGTAGCATGTGAGTTCATCAGGAGGGATATATTAATTCAAAAAAGTATAGAATTACATTTAGATGAGGGGTTCTTTAAACCAATTTTGAAAAAAAAACTATAAGTTTATGAAGAAAAAGGGGGTCATTTTATTCATAAAAGTATGTTAGTGTAAGGGGTTTTTAAAATACCCCTTGAACGCACGTGATACAGAAAATTTCTTAGAGGTGAACCCCCTGAGAGGGACACCTTTATCATGGAGAGGCGAGCTTTACTCAGTTTGCCAACCTTGGAGGCAAGCTCGCTTTGAGGCTTGAGTATAGCTCGACAAACCAGGGAAGTGGAGGGAAGAGCAGTAGTAGCCATGGATGGCACAATTTACTATGTTTCGGTAGAGAATCTAGCTACTTAGAGGTGGGATGAACTATGTAGTCCTACTATTGTGGTGTTGCTCTTGCCGTGTGGTACAGATCTGAGGCTTCTTGTTGTGTGCTGATTGGAGTTGATGGCTCCCTCATTTGCTGGCCTAATGATTTTACACAATGTGCCTCTCATAGCTTTTCTTGTGTTCACTCTCTCTCTCTCTCAAACCAATACACTGTAATGATAAGAGTGACCTAGAGAAGAACCCTAATGGCAAAGCTGAAAGATTTTAAAATTTGATTAACTATGACATGAGATTAACAACTTAATCTTTCTTAATCACTTGCTAATGAGCTATAGCTAAGCTAAGCTAGGAGAGCTAGACCTCCATTCTAATACTATGTTGAGAATCATGGATCAAGCTCTCCTAATGACAAGACAACTACCTAATTAGATGCTTATCCTACTCTAATGACAACACAATTAACATGACTAATCTAAGGTGGGTGATACCTAAGTGAACTGATGATGAGTGTGTGCGTGCTACTTAAATTGCACTCAAGTTAATTAGACTCCAAGATAGATTAACTTGGACACATAGAGAAACTTGAGATAAGTGCAAGTGATATGTTCATTGCTTGAAAATGGTCCCCTTAAAGGAGGTACACCGCACATCAATGTGGAATAATTCCCTTTGCTCATGTGGCTTTATGCTAGACTTTGCTCTTGCTTGTTGGCTACTCATACTCACTCCCTATCCCTTCCTTATGCCTAATGGCACCACATTTCTCAATAAACAGGAGGAATAAGGAAGGGACACCCATAAAAGTAGGAGGAATAAGGAAGGGACACCCATAAAAGTAGCTGGAGGAGCACCTGCTATCCCGCTCTCTCCTTTGCATCCCCTCCTACCCTATTTCGCAAACGAAATAGGGGAGAGTCACCCATAACGGTAGCTTGGATCACAAGTGTGTGGGTCACTTGTAGAACTATAGGAGTTGTTTTAAGGGCCTTCTAGCTTAGGATGTGGCTACATAGAGTGCTATAATCATGGGCTATGTTGAACATAGGCTCGTGGAAGAAGCCCTTAGCTACATGGAATAATTAGAGCATAAGATTTTGTTTACAGATGTTATATAATAATAATAATAATAATAAATAAGTTTAAATAAGAAAATTAAAGACATATATATAGCAAAAATATAATAATATATTATAAATATGATAAGTTAATATAATATATATAAAATATAATATAATATATAAATATGCATAAGAATATAATTTAAATATATAATTAATAAATAAAAAATATATAAAATTAAAATTTAATATATATATATATATAATAATATAATATAATAATGATATATAAATCAATATACATATAGTAAATATATAATAATATTATATTAGTACTATTATATATAATAGTACTAATATAATAATATTATATTAGTACTATTATATATAAACATATTCACACACACACATGTACGCATACATAGTCACACACATGCATGTAGAGGGTGTGTGTGTGAGAGAGAGAGAGTTTCTATGTGAGAGAGTGTATGTGAGACGGGTGTGAGAAGAAAGGGTATATATACACGTGTATGTGTGTGAGAGAGGGTTATGTACGTGCACATGACAAACACAGAGAGAGAACGCACACACAAATATGCGTCTATGTGAGAGTCACACGTGGATACATGTGTATGCACACACGCATACACACGTGTATACAAATACACATACATACACACACGCTTACACACAACACATGCATAAATGCATACACACATGCATACTGTATCGGACTTGCATATGCGCATACATATGCACATAACATACATATTACCAGCAATAACTTCATGTCGCGGGTCACCTTTTTCCTGTACTTAAAGATAAGGTTATTGCGAAATTTTCTCTGAGTGCATACTCCAGCTCTAATGGCCGGTGATGCGCGGCGCCATCTCTGTCGGCAATGGCCGTCTCATGTGTTTGCAGCTACATGGCTGCACCACGGCAGACCGACGAACCTTCACTGCAGCTCCTACTCTTGGGTTAACACAGGCTTCCAATGACAGTAAATCTTCTTATGCCCAGCTCTTGAAGGCCTGTGGCGACGCCCAAGACCTCTCAGAGGGCATGCGCATACATAAACTCATCATCACTAGGGACCTTCACAAGCAAGAAAGGTTCCTGCACAACCTCCTCATCGAAATGTACGGCAAGTGTGGGGCCCTTCTGGATGCCCACTCAGTGTTTGATGACATACAGCGCCGCAACGTGTTCTCTTGGAACCTCATCATTGCAGCATATGCTCAACATGGGCATTTCAAGGATGTCCTTTGGCTTTTTCAAAAAATGCAACTGGAAGAGGTAACACCTGATAAGTTCACCTTTTTGAGCTGCTTGAGTGCATGTGCTGATCTTGAAGCCCTAGCACAGGGAATCTCGATCCATGCCGCCATTGTCGAAGAGGGCGATGAATTTGATGTCTCCGTGGGGACTGCCCTCATCCACATGTATGCAAAGTGTGGGGAATTGCAGGACGCCCTCTTGATGTTCAATAGAATGCATCATCATGACGTTGTCTCTTGGACTGCCTTAATTACAGCATGTGCCCAGCATCGTCATGGTCAGATGGCTTTCCAGATGTTTCAGCAAATGCAGAAGCAGCAGGTGATACCAAACGACGTCACATTGACAAGCGTTCTCGTTGCATGTGCTACCCTAGCAGCTCTAGAAGAAGGTCAGCTAGTCCATGCTCACATCATAGAGAAAGGCTGTGAAGGCCAAACTGTTGTGGGTTCCGCTCTTATAAACATGTACAGCAAATGTGGTAACCTGGATGATTCCTGCATCCTATTTGATAAACTTCATCAGCGAAACGTGGTCATCTGGAATGCCATGATCGCTGCTTATGCCCAGCATGGACATTACAAGTCTGCTTTAGAGCTCTTTAAGTGCATGCATATAGACACCCTGCAACCAAATGAGGTCACATTCCTCATTGTTCTCTCTGCATGTAGTCATGCAGGACTAGTTGGTGAGGGCTATTGCCTGCTCATATCTATGAAGGAACATCATAAACTGAACCCAAGCATGCGGCATTATGGGTGCATGATAGACCTGCTAAGTCGAGCAGGGCGACTGGACGAGGCAGAAGATTTTATGAATGAAATGCCCATACCATCTGATAGCCAGTCATGGGAGATCTTACTTGGTGCTTGCAGAATGTATGGAGATGCTGAGCGAGGAAAAAGGGTTGCAGAACGTGTTATGGAGCTGGATCCACAAAATGAGTCTCCATATGTCTTGCTGTCAAACATCTATGCTGCCGAAGGTAAGTGGGCTCAGGTAGCTGAGCTAAAGAAAAGAATGGCTGAGAGAGATCTCAAAAAATCAGTGGGATGCAGCTTGGTTATAGTTAAGAATGAACTGCATGAAATTTTTGTTGAGGATGCATCGCACCCGGACAGGGAGTTGGTATATGCTGATTTGGAGAGGTTGAGGGGCCAGATGGAGGAGGAATGCTGTTTGTCTGGCATGGCTCATTTGAACACTAGCGTGGAAGATGAGGTGGATGCCTAAAAGTCTCCTTATCACAGTGAGAAATTAGCAATCTCATTTGGGCTCCTATTCACAGCTCCTGGAACACCGCTTCGCATTGTATCAAACCTACGTATTTGTGCAGACTGTCATGCTACTTCTAAATTCATAAGAAAAGTTACCGGGCGAGAGCTTATGGTGAGGGATAATATTCGTATCCATGGATTTTTTAATTGGGTTTGCTCTTGTGGAGATTATTGGTGAACTTTGTCCTGTATCATGGGAGTCGCCAGAAAAAGTCCTGGGATAGCTCCTACAGACTCAGGGGCCCTTTCACAAGCCATTTGACTGCAATCACTTTAGAAGTCATGGTATGGGGAATGGATCATAGTTTGTGTTGATTTCTGGCTTTATCATGGATCTCTTCCCGAGGGGTTGAGCGATGATACCAGTGCTACCGGGAAAGTGGTTCAAGGATGCTGAGATAAGGCCACATACCTGGTGGGCTCTTTTATGAGAAATGTAATGCTAGTTACTTGTGTCATAGCATGTCTATGGACCCATGATTCAAGTGGCTATTTTGTGCTGCTCTGAAACTGTTAGTTACCAGGGCTGAGGGGGTTTAGTGATGCTAAGAGAAGTTTATGGGAACTGCAAGCAAGAATACACTTAAACACTTGGCCAACCATGCACAAATCACAGGCTTCTTTAGGCACTGGGCTGTTTTTGGCTGTTTGTGGGTTTCTACTGCAGGATGTCCAAAAAAAAACAGGGTGGTCTGAGCTTCTTTTCATGATGCCACAGGATAGATGTACTTTAAGTTATCCTGTTAAATAACTGAGTTCTTGGATCTTCATTCTCAAGGCTACATACAGTTCAGGATTTGAAGATATCGTGCAGTGGTCGAGAAGTACTCAAAATAGAAGGGGTGGAGTTGGGTGAGTGATGCATATTGCAAGAAGTGTGAGAGTCAAGCAGCATTTGATCATGCCTCATACTTCACAAAACAAAGGGCGTGCTGGTTTCAAACAAATTTGCAAAATGGTTAGGAGTATGCTCAAGGGAAGGTCAACTCTGCAGGACACATTGTAGCATAAATCCCCAGCTGAGCACGGCAATGGTGCAGTGTGGCAGCGGAGGGCCTGAAGCCATCAAGTTTAAAGAGAGTGCACATGTATGAGATGCCCAAAGAATCTCAAAAGCGACAAAATGAATTGTGGGCTATGATGCGGAGTCCAATGGTCTATTGTGTTAGCAGTCATCTTTTGTCTGTACACTATGTCAGTGCCTCTGTTGTGGGTGTGCCCGCCCAGTTTTGGTGTTCCCCCATTTTTCCTCACTTCCTTGTATTTTTTCCATTTTTTGCTACATGTGGGAGGTTGCCTACTACCTGTCGGCTGTTCCATTTGCTGGCCGACTGAAGGTTGCATCCCCGACCAGTTGCTTTGCTGTGGCCGACTGCTGATTTGATGGCCGACTGCCATACCAACAGGGCTGGGTCAGGTCGTGGGGCTATTTTAGTGCTGGCCGACCAGCAGCCTAGGGCCATATAAAATGGCCCCTTGCCCCCCACACTTGTCATTGAGCACTTCGGGATTTCTTGGTGTATATATAGCAGAGTTACACTATCTTCTCTCTCTTGCATCTGTGTATTGCTCTCTACAGCACTTGTCTTCATTTCCGCTTTGCATTCTGACATGGTATTAGAGTCCCACGTGCCTTGAAGCTTGGAGATGGTGGATGTCGAGGGTTTGCTGATTGGAGACTGTTTTGGGCTGTACGGGGCTTGGAGATCGGGTAGAAGGCGGCCATCATCGTTGGACAGCCACCTTGCATTCTATTTGTAGCCTCCTCTTCTTTTTTCCGAGCCACCCTTCCTTCACAAGACCTTGTCAACCCTTGAGATGGCAAATTTGCTTGGGATGGTTGAGAAGCACGTGAAGATCCGGACACTCCCCACGTTCTCGGTGGACTGCCAGTTGGATGGGAACAACTACGGCATATGGAAGGTAATGATGGAATCTGTTTTGGAGTCTTATGACTTGGCTGATTTCATTGTTGTTGGGGTTCCACGGCCGGAGTTAGAGGAAGGGGAGTTACCCTCTATTCGGAAGGAACGGGAGACACAGGCACAGTTATGGGATCGTGTATAAGACTTGGCTAATTTCATTGTTGTTGGGGTTCCACGGCCGGAGTTAGAGGAAGGGGAGTTACTCTCTATTCGGAAGAAGGAATGGGAAGCACATGCTCAGTTATGGGATCGTGTCAATGCTAGAGTCCGTTCTTTCATCTTCCTCAATTGCACACCACAGGTGATCAATCATATAAAGCATATGACGTTGGCCAGAGGTATTTGGCAGCATTTGGCTTCTCTCTATAACAGGGTATCACCCATGAAGAGAATCTCCTTGGAAGTTCAAATGCGGATGATGAATCCTTCAAAGTCGTGTGACGATGCGGGAGCACATCAACAAGCTGCAAGCTCTTCATCAAAGGAAGTTCTCCAGGCAGGAAAAGAGATATCATCAGAGGATATGGCCATAACGTTGTTGTCACATTTGCCCTCTCAGTACTCAGCTTTTTACTCTTCGCTGATCACCAGTGGCAGGCTTAGCACTATCACATGGAAGGAGCTTTTGCCCATGGTCTTGGACCAAGAAAAGCGATTTACGAATCCTCCACAAGGCGGAGATTCTGAGGCCTTAACTGGCCAACGGTCGAAAGGCCGCAATAACAACAAGGGCAAAGGGAAGGCTTCATCGGAGAAGTCTTTTGAGAAGAAGCCCGATTCGGACGGAGAGAAACTGAGGGCCGAGGGGACCTGTAATGATTGTGGCGGGCCACTATTGGAGGAAGTGTCCCAAGCGGACTAGGAAGAGTGCTGATTCTTCAGCTTTAGCTCTGCAAAGACTCCAGCCTTGGTGCACCTGGAGATGTTGGACACGGATGCTTCATCTTCTTCGAGCGAGGAGGCGGTTGGCTTTACCGCAAAGGATACTCGGGAATGGATTCTTGATAGTGGTACTTCTTGGCACATGACTTCTTTCAGGATCTGAAACGATAGTCAGGTCGCATTTTCATTGGCGACAATTCCACCATAGCGATACACAGTGAGGGCCGGATGGAGATCATTCCTGATGGCAGAGGGGGGAAGCATTCCTCTCATGTTCTTTATTTCCCCGCACTTGGTTTCCATATGTTGTTAGTGCATAAGGTGTGCAAGACTGTCTTTCGGGTAGAGTTTGAGAAGCATTCTATTGCTCTACGGGACCGCGAGACTGGCCATGTGGTGGGAAGGCGGCGTGGATAATGGTATATACAAACTCTCCACACTCTCCTCTTTGACAGGTTCTCAAATTGGTGATTTGTGGCACATTCGGTTTGGCCACACTTGAATGTGGATGCGTTGCGGCGAGCTTTTCGAGACCAGATGGTGGTTGGCTTGCCCGATGTTGGCAGGAGGCAAGGACGCTGTAGTTCTTGCATTCATGGTAAGCAGCACAGGGAATCCTTTCCGAAGCAGGCTTCCAGGCGGGCTTTGAAACCTTTGGAGTTGGTACACACTGACTTGTATGGACCTATGCTGCAGACAACAACCTTGGGAGGTTCTTTGACTCTATGCTGCTTGTTGATGATTGTTCCAGATTCACATGGGTTTATTTCCTTTCACAGAAGGACCAGGCTTTTGCTCGGTTCAAGGAGTGGCATGTGATGGTGGAGAAAGAGTCTAGCTTGCAAATTACGACTCTTTGGGCTGATAAAGGAGGGGAATTTTCTTCCAATGCTTTCGTGAGATTTTGTGCGGAACATGACATCAAGCGGGAGATAACATAAAAACAAACTTTCTTTTTCACAAAATTCTGAAAAATTTTACCATAATCTCCTTTGTATGGTTGACCATTTCTCATTTTTATCTTTCTTTACTTTACTTAATTAATCCAATTTAGAATTATAGAACTCTAATCTACACAATTTTCTAAATTCAAGAGAGTAAACAATAAGAAGAGTTTAATTAATCACTTAGTTAATCTTTCTAGGATTAAGAACGGTTGGAATGTAAAGAAGAGAAGGGGTTGGCCTTTTCATCAAAGGCATAGCATTTGAATTTAATTCAATCATTTTGCAAAACATAAAAATCAAGAAAATCATAGATTTTTCATTAAAATTCGTAAACAAAGTATGAAAATTAGCTTACGTGGAGCTCCTTTGGTTTGAGGGATTGAGGGTTTTACTCTTGTTTGAAGCAATAGTGGCCACCAATTCACTTTGGAGAGAATTAGGTCAAATCAATTGAATTATTAAAAAATTCAATATAGATGGCTCAGGACAGGAGTAGAGTAACAGTGCATAAACAATTGAATTATTAAAAAATTCAATGTAGATGGCTCAGGACAGGAGTAGAGTAACAATGCATAAACACCATTAAGCTTTTACAAAGGGGGAGGCTTCTGTTTATAGGAAAAAGCGAGCCTCTAACGAAGCAAACTGATTTTAGAATTTTTCAGATTAGTTTGGTCAATTTTTGACCATTTTTGGGTCGGTTGAGCTTACTTTTTGAATCTAGATTTGAAACAGGAGAGAGGAGAGATAAAACTATTACATTTTATTGATTAAAAATTGGGAGTAATGATGAGAAAAAGGCGTCTACTTCATGAGGAGAGATCCCCACATTGAGGTATCAAAATTTAGTTTTTTAATTGTTTTCTTTGGTCCTTAGTCCACTCTTCATCTTATGTGAGCATTTACTTATTTTGGGGGGAGGGGGAGGGTTCTTTCATTCTTCAATTTATCTGCTCCCTACACTCATTGGCCTGTCAAACCTTTGTTTGGACCTTAATCCAAAATTTTCTGAAAACAGGGGTCCTTAGGCTAAGGTCTTTTGTGCACATTATAATTTATTTGTAATGCACTTAGGAATTTCTTTTTAAACTTCTATTTCGGGATAATTTTTTTAATAAGAAGGGATATTTTTCCATCCAAAGATATCTAAAAACTAAATTATCTCTCTCTAGAACATCTTCTCTCTCTAGATCAAAATAGGTAGAAACAAGATCTTTTATTATTCTGAAAAGGGGATTGATTACAGGGGAAGAAACTGGACATCTTGAGGGGTTGGGGAGGAATCTTACATCCTCTCCCACTTGAAAAACGCGACATGTCCTCATCTCGCAAACTGGGAGTAATCTCGCATCAGTTCGGCTTCTTTCTCCCAGGTGGCGTCTTCAAAAGGAAAGAACTTCCATATGATTAATATTTCTCTCAGAATTCTGTTCTTGAGAACCTTCTCTCGAACATCAAGGATTTCTTCAGGTTGGAGTTCCATCTGTCCTTGGATTGAAGAAGTTAAGAGTTCATCATTAAGTACATGATTCGGGCTCGGTACATACTTCTTAAGTAGGCTGACATGAAATACATTATGTACTTTGAGATGAGGAGGCAGAAGAAGTTTATAGGCTAAGTAACCTACTTTCTTTGTAATCAGATATGGTCCACAGTATCTGGGGGATAACTTCTTGTACTTCCCAAGAGATAGAGAACTTCTTTTGGGGCATACTCGAATGAAGACCATATCTGCTTCTTCAAATTTTCTATCTGACCTCTTCTCATCTGCATATTGCTTCCGTCTATCCTGGGCAGCTTTTATATCCTTACGGATTGACTGCATCTGCTGCTCCATGTCGTCAAGCATCTGTCTGGACATCTCGACCCTAATCAATGGGTCGACGGACCAAGCTAATGGTGTTAGGCAGTCTTGTCTCCATACAGAGCTTTGAAAGGGCTCATCCCAATACTTCGGTGATGAGAAGCATTGTAGGTGAATTCAACTAGCTTAGGTGCAGATAGCTTAGCCACTTCTTGGGTTCCCTGCCACCACAGCATGACCAAAGTATATCTTCGATTACTTGGTTCACCCTTTCTGTTTGACCATCGGTCTCGGGGTGGTAAGCTGTGCTGAGATCCAAGAAAGTTCCTACTGCTTCGAAGAATGCAGTCCAAAATCTTGATGTGAATTTGGGATCTCGATCACTTACTATTCTCCTGGGTAGGCCAAGCAATCTGAAGATTTCCTTGAGGAACACTCTGGCCACATCCACTGTAGTGTAGGTTTCTTTTACTGGAATCAGATGGACAACTTTCGTCAACTACCACGAAGATGGAGTTGTAACCTGATTGCACTAAAGGTAGTCCAGTAATAAAATCCATACTGATATATTCCTACTTCATCTGGGGGATGTCTAATGGATGTAACTTTCCAGGTATTTTTACTCTCTCGGCTTTGACTTTCTGACATATCAGGCATTGACGTATATGATTAAGTACATCCTTTTTTAGTTCAGGCCAAAAGAAGCTTTTCTTTACAGACATGTAGGTCTTGATGAAACCTGGATGTCCTACTCTAAGGCTATCATGGGCTTCATTGAGAATTTGACCCTTAGTTCCCTCATCATTGATGGGAATGCATAGCCTGCTATTATAATACATAATTCCTTCATCCAGGCTGTACCCTTGAACTCGGTTCAACTCCTGAGGAGTTTTGCTTTCCTGCATAAGGAGGGTAGCAATAGGGCAAAAGAATCTATCTGCATGATCTTCTCTCTTGCTTCATTAATTAATGGATTTGACACCACTGTGATTGCAAGCAAGGAGGCTTTTCTGATGAGGGCATCTACTACTACATTTTCTTTGCTTGGGCGGTACTTGATTTCAAAATCAAATTCCTGCAGGGTCTGCATCCACCTTCTTTAGTGCATGTTGAGATCCTTCTGAGTGAAGATCCACTTTAGACTCTGATGATCTGTCATCAAAGTGAATCTTTGACCCAGTAGGTAATGTCTCCACAACTTCAGGGCGGCATATACTACCGAAAGTAGCTCCAGGTCGTGGACAGTATAATTTCGCTCATGCGTTCTGAGTTTTCGGGATTCATAGGCCACTCCATGACCTTCCTGCATGAGCACACCTCCCAGGGCAAAACCACTGGCATCAGTTCACTACCTCAAAGGGTAGAGAGAAATTTGGCAACTTCAGAACGGGATTGGTTACCAAGGCGGTATCAAAAGGGCTCTGAGACCATTGAAACGGGGTATTCTTCTTGAGAAGATTAGTCAAGGGGAAAGCTATGAGAGCATACTTAGGTATAAAAATTCTATACCAACCAATCTCAAGAATCCCCTAACTTCTTTCACTGTCTTTAGTTCAGGCCAATCTATGACTGCTTGGACTTTTGCGGAATCTGGAAAAATTTTGTCTTTGGATACCAGAAAGCCCAAGTATTTAACATGGTCAACAGAGAAAGTGCATCTTCTCTTTTTTGCAAAGAGTTTGTGCTTACTTAGAATCTCAAGAACTTTACGGACGTGAGCTTCATGGTCAGCTACATTCTTTGAGTAAATTAGAATATCATCAAAGAAAACAAGAACAAAATCATCCAAGTATTCTCTGAGAATGTCCTGCATTAGGCGATTGAATGTAGTTGGGGCATTTGTCAATCCAAACGGCATGACAGTAAATTCATAGTGCCCATAGCGAGTATTGATGGCTGTCTTCGCGATATCTCGATCATTAATCCTGATCTGGTAATACCTTGATTTGAGATCTATCTTTGTGAAGATCTCGGCTCCATTTAGCCTGTCTAGAAGCTCATCAATTCTAGGGATAGGATACTTATTCTTAATTATCAGCTGATTGAGATCTCTGTAATCCACACAGAGTCTTAACGTTCCATCCTTCTTTTTCTAAAAGAGAACTGGCGCTCCCCAAGGTGAAACACTGGGTCTTACAAACCCTTGTTCTAACAGCTGCCTAAGCTGTTCCTTGAGTTCAATGGCTTCAAGGACTGGCATTTTCTACGTGCGCTGGGCTACTGGCTGAGCTCCGGGGGTCAATTCTATCTCATGATCTACTTCTCGAATCGGAGGTATCTCAGTTAGCTCTACTGGGAATAAGTCATCATACTCACTTAACCATTCTGGTTCTTTAGCCTTTAATTTTGTGTCTACCGGATTCATTTGGACAACATAAATGAGTTGCTTCTTTCTAAGTCCTTTCAGTAACCTAGAAGCTTTTAATAATTGTAGATCATGGGATTCAGAAATTCCAGTTCCTTGAACTTTGTTCTCGTGAAGGTCACGGAAGGAAATGGTTCCATTGTGACAGTGAATGTCAGCTTGATTTTTGTGGAGCCAATCCATTCCAAGGATTTCGTCAAAAACTCCCAAAAGTAAGACTCTGAACTGGCAGTCAGTTACATTCTCATCTAGACTAAACTGAATACGATATGAGTGAAAAGAATCTTCCCATTGGCCAATTCAACTTGCATAGGTTTCCCCGATTTCTGTTCTAAGACTAGCTTATGCAAGCATCCTGGGGAAATAAATGAATGAGTACTGCCTGAATCAATCAAAAGCTTAAATGGCTTACCCTTATACTCAGCTAGAGCATGGATGACAGAGAATTGACGATTTGGCCCTTGGTTTTCAATCGCGGCATAAATCTGACCTCTTTCCTCTTCCACTACTTTTGCTATCGTAAACTGCTCTGGCTGCTGCAGATTGGGACGGAACTCTTTCTCTTTGGTTACCCCAGTTCTAGGAGGGAGTTATGAGGCAGATGGTTGGGCTGGAGTCCTCCTGGGATTGCCCTGATTTTGGTGAGACGGCAATTTGACTGATACGAAGGGGTTGGTCTTTGCACTCTGGGTCCTTGACTTCCCTGTCCTCTTGACATGGCAGGAGTCGGGCAGTCTTTAAGCTGGTGATCGAAACCCTGACACCCAAAATACTTGTTCTTACTTCTAAGCTCATCCCTCTGAATCCTTGAAAGAGGTGGGGCTCCTGAGAAAGTCTTTTGAGGGAAGGGTCTTCCTTCACTTCTGAATTTCCCAGCATCTTGATTCTGATTAGGGCCTTGCTGCCTCTTTGGGGGTAGAAAGTTTGAAGCACTTCCCGTGTTTGGAACCTTTTAAAGTTTGAGGGTGCAGGCTTCGACAGGGGCTTCGACAGGACCTTAACAACAAATGCTTTGGCAAAGTCCTTTGCCATTCTGACAGCTTCTGCCAGGGTAAGCTTTGAGATCTGACCAGGTCTGGGTATTTCGGTCGAGATGGTTTGTCTCGCAATGGTTCCTCCATGCGACCCTGGCCGTTTCCACAATTTTCAATCTAGTGAAAGCCATCTTGCTCTTCTCTTTATAATCGGTTACATCAAAATACTCTTCTATTGCCTCAATCCATTTTTCCACTACTTCTCCTAACTGTTCCCCTTCACCCTTGAAGGGACAAGGTTGGGGTCAGTGAAGGGCTTTATGAACGTCTGGATCTAACTCTTCATCATCGGTAAGAGGATCCGGCTGCCTATCATGGGCTGCGCGTCTCATGATTCTGACAAAACGATATTTTTGTCAACTTAACTTTGTCATCAGATTTATGACTGTTTAATTTTTGAGATTTATTTCTTAACAATTAAATATTCCATCATAATTCTTGAAAACAAGATTCACTCTGATAATTTTACTAACCAATATTCACAACCACGAAAATAATTTAGAATATTTTATAAAACATCATTTATTATCAAAAGTTTTTGATATATACATAGAGCGTCTCGGCTCCAAAAGTCACCGTCTCAATCGCGTATGCATAAAAAGGTGATATTGCAATGGAGACATGCTATGATATACATACTGGTGCTGTAATTCTTCTCCTAGGAATAAAGCGACTAAGAAGTCTAAAAATACGGTAAGAAATTCTAAAATTTCAGAGTGAGTGATTATAGAGTTGTACATAATGAACAACTCCTAGCCTTATCAAGATAATGGCTAGCGAGATATTCTATCTAAGTCTCTGTTGTTGATTGGTATTGATGCGAATACTTTGCCCTCCAGAGAACCACATATGCTGATGTCACTCTATTGGATCAGAAAATTATAGATCCTCAAAGTGACGAGCGAGTCTCACTGTGCTTCCTTGGGTCGTAGCGGAGTTGATGAGATTTTCAAAGGCAAAGGCAATCATATCCTGACTCTGGGAGAGTCCAAGAATGCTAGAGAGATTTGGGGTATCCATCTAAAAATCCAGTTCAATTTATGAGTTTTCAATTTATGAAGTTCATTTCAAACATAATCTTAACAAGTGAAAACATTATTTCCTAGATTTACTTTAAAATTTTAGGCAATTTCTGCTCTGCTATTTAGTAAGTTTACAACAGCGCTCTAATACATACCAGCTGTGAGACCCCTCTGCCCCCTCCGCGCACCGGATTCTTGGTTGCTAGCAATGGAAGTAGCTATGCGAGGTAGGGTTTCCCACTCGAGGCCTCGCCCTCGAGTGAATGTCCGGACAGGAGACTAATCTGGTGGTTATTCCGAAACCGAAACCGAGAAAATTTTCCTTGCCCGAAAAACGGAGACGGTTCCACCTTTTTGATTTTCTTAACGAATTTTCTAATGGGGTCAAGAGACTAAAATATCCTTCACCTGATTAAACCAAATAGAAGGAAAACTATCACTGGCTTAATTTGAAGAAATCAACGCTTTTTTTCTAACCGAAATCAAGCACAGCCGTTGATCTAATCATTTGATAAAATTCTTCAGGTTTTTATTTAACTACTCGAATTCTAAGCGTATTCCTATTATTCCACTTTAATTATTAAAACTCCACTGATAGCACACACTCCTCTTTAAAACTTTAACATATAAAATAATCCATTGACAAAACAGTTATTGGTTACAGAAGTCATAACTCAAAAATTCCATCCAGTCCCTTGTTTCTCAAAAAACAGTATCACTTTGGACTCTCCGTTGAGACCAACTGGTCAGCTCAACGAGATCCAATAACAGATTACAATAATCATTTCGTCCATCATACATATCTTCCACGACATACGCATGGGTGTCATAGGCACCCCGAGCCCGTGCATCTCCTGGGTCAGGACCTTCTAGGATCCTCCTTAGTGTCCTGGCACTTCACTCAGGGACCACTTCGTCGACCCTCGCCCATCGTACCAGAAGCGCACCATTTTTCAACCATACCGAGGAGGCTGGTCAAGACTCTGGGTATAGGCTTTGCCGCGTGAGCTGTCCTTTGAACACTCCCCGCCAACTGTTGCAACAACTGAACTTCCCTTAGAAAAACATATACCAAATGCTCCCTCCAGCATTTTGGCGTAAGACAATCCTTTAAGAAAATAGGGTTTCTATGCAAGTTTCCAGTTTGATTTTCTTTTGAATACAAGGAGTATTTCTTGAATCAGTATCCCAAAACTTCTTGATCGAAATTTTGAATTTCATACCAAAATTCCTCGAATTCTATAACCTTGATCCACATATCAATTAGAAGAGTCTCAAATTTAGTTTCAGATTTGGCGGGAGTTCTGAGTGTATTTTTCTAAACTGGTCACACCTTCTTTCCTCGAAACTGACGAAAGTTTGGTCTTGGTCATAGTCTGATTCAAGGTGTTCGAGTCGGATAAGATTTTTCTTGAACTATCTTTCTCAAAAAGGTTTGATAATTCAGTTACTATTTTACTCAATTTCTATCTTTTAATATTCACTTAACTGATTTCTAAATTAGTTACGAATTCCAATAAGGAATAAATTAATCATTTATCTAAATATTTCGATCTCGATAGATTTTTTGAATTTTCTTTTTACAATCCGTGTGAATATTAAACGATAGAATTTTCTCTCTTAGAGTATTTAATTATTCATTTATCAAATACTCATAGAATTTAAACACAGAATTTAAGAGAATACTAATTTTGATATAAAAATTCTTTATGCATCTATTTATGCATAAAAATCAACTTCAGTGAGAATAACTCTTTTATATAAAAAAATCTTTTTATGCATCTATTGATTCATAAAATCAAATTTAATAGGAATAGTACTTTTAAAATAAAAAGAATTTCTTTATGCATCTATTTATGCATAAAAATCAATTTTCATAAGAATAATGCATTTATTATAAAAAAATTCCTTTATGCATCTTTCTATACATAGAAATCAAATTTAATAAGAATAACACTTTTATAAAAAAATCCTTTATGCATCTTTTTATGCATAAAAATTAAATTTAATAAGAATAACACTTTTGTAATAACAAAAATTCCTTTATGCATCTTTCTATGCATAGAAATCAAATTTAATAAGAATAACACTTTTGTAATAAAAAAAAGTCCTTTATGCATCTTTCTATGCATAAAAATCAAATTTAATAAGAATAACACTTTTATAATTAAAAAATTTCCTTTATGCATCTTTCTATGCATAGAAATCAAATTTAATAATTAATATCAGTGATATCCATGCATATTTATAGGTGAATATGTACATGGAGTAATTAGAATATTTCTTTTAGATGCAAAATGGTGGGAATTACTCTTTTGGAATAACATAAAAACAAACTTTCTTTTTCACAAAATTCTGAAAATTTTTGCCATAACCTCCTTTGTATGGCTGACCATTTCTCATTTTTATCTTTCTTCACTTAACTTAATAAACCCAATTCAGAATTATAGAACTCTAATCTACATAATTTTTTAAATTCAAGAGAGTAAACAATAAGAAGAGTTTAATTAATCACTTAGCTAATCTTTCTAGGATTAAGAAAGATTGGAATGTAAAGAAGAGAAGGGGGTGGCCTTTTCATCAAAGGCATAGCATTTGAATTCAATTCAATCATTTGCAAAACATAAAAATCAAGAAAACCATAGATTTTTTATTGAAATTCGTAAACAAAGTAAGAAAATTAGCTTACATGGAGCTTGTAAGCTCTCCTTTGGCTTGAGGGATTGAGGGTTCTACTCTTGTTTGAAGCAATAGTGGCCACCAATTCACTTTGGAGAGGATTAGGCCAAAAACAATTGAATTATTAAAAAATTCAATGTAGATGGCTCAGGACAAGAGTAGAGTAACAGTGCATAAACACCATTAAGCTTTTACAAAGGGGGAGGCTTCTATTTATAGGAAAAAGTGAGCCTCTAACCAAGCAAACTGATTCTAAAATTTTTTAGATCAATTTGGTCAATTTTTGACCATTTTTTGGTCAGTTCAGCTTACTTTTTGGATCTAGATTTGAAACAGGAGAGAGGAGAGATGAAAATATCTCATTTTATTGATTAAAAATTATGGGTAATGATGAGAAAAAGGTGCTCACTTCATGAGGGGAGATCCCCACACCGAGGTGTCAAAATTCAGTTTTTTAATTGTTTTCTTTGGTCCTTAGTCCACTCTTCATCTTATGTGAGCATTTACTCATTTTTGGGAGGGGGTTTCTTTTATTCTTAAATTTATCTCCTCCCTACATTTGGATTAATCTTATTGGCATGTCAAACCTTTGTTTGGACCTTAATCCAAAATTTTCTGAAAACAGGGGCCCTTAGGCTAAGGTCTTTTGTGCACATTATAATTTATTTCTAATGCACCTTAGGAATTTCTTTTGAAACTTCTGTTTCGGGAAAATTTATTTTAATAAGGGGATATTTTACCATCCAAAGATATCTAAAAACTGAATTACCTCTCGCTAGAACATCTTCTCTCTCTAGGCCAAAACAGGTAGAAACAAGATCTTTTATTATTCTGAAAAGGGGATTGATTACAAGGGAAGAAACTGGACATCTTGAGGGGCTGGGGAGGAATCTTACAGAATGAGTCCATAAAAATCTCCGTGCAACAAGAAGGGAAAAGAACAAAGCCTTAGCAAAAGCTAAAAAGAAGGTAAGCATACTCTGTCTTCACATAAGACATATCAATATCTCCATCTAACACTTTCTCCTTGATGAAATGATAATGGACGTCTATGTGTTTGGTCCTCGCATGATAGACAGTACTATACTGCTCATGTTGTCATAGTGTATGACAACTCCATCATCACAATGCTGACCCAAATCACCAAGTAGCTTTTTCAGCCACATACATGCAGCCATAGCCGCACCTCTATACTCTTCCTCTATACTAGACAAGGCAACTGTGGGTTGCTTCTTGCTATGCCAACTCACTGCAGCACTCCTAATGCCAAACGCATACCCAATAGTAGATCTTCTGTCATATAAACTTCCTGCCCAATCTGCATCTATGTAACCATACACATGCAACTCTTTCCCTAATGACTCATAAAATAGACCATAATGGACAGTGGTCTTCACATATCTCATAATCCTCCTGACAACATCCAAATGAGGCTTCCTTGGACTCTGCAAAAACTGACTCACTAGTCCCATAGCATAACATAAGTCCGGCCTCGTAATAGTCAAGTAGATAAGACTACCACCATTTTCTTGTACATGGTGACATCTTCTAGTTCACCACCCAAATCAACCATAAGCTTCATATTCTGCTCCAAAGGTGTCATCATAGGCTTACAACCTATCATTCCATACTTTGCTAACATGTCTAAGGTATACTGCATTTGCACCAGCCATATACCATGATATGTCCTGATCACTCAATACCAAGAAAGAATCTGAGTTCACCCAAATCCTTCATATCAAACTGTGTGCTTAAAGATATCTTCACATCCTCAATGTCTTTCCCATGATCACCTATCTCACAATCAAGTCATCCACATAAATGACTATTACAACCAATCCATTCTGTGTCTTCTTCACATAAAGTGAAGAATCTGAGTTTCCCACATGAGAACCAATGCTCATAAGATACTTGCTGATTTTGTCACTCCAAGATCTTGGTGCTTGCTTTAAACCATACAATGCTTTCTTCAATCTGCATACACGTGTGGGATACTTAGGGTGTACATACCCCTCTGGTGGCTCTTCCATAAATACTTCCTCTTGTAGCTCATCATCGAGGAAGGCATTGTTCACATCCATTTGAAACAGATTCCATCTACGAGAAGTAGCCATAGATATCACAGACCTAAATGTAGCCATCTTAGCCACTGGGTTAAATGTCTCATCATAGTCCAAACCATGTGTCTGTGTATATTTTTTTGCAACCAACCTTGCTTTATACCTCTCTATTGAACCATCTGATTTACACTTCACTTTGTAAACCCATTTATAGCCAGTCACATTCTTGCCATCTGTCAAATCTACCAAATCCCATGTGTCAAATGTTATGAACCAAGGCATCCACCTCCTCATCCATGGCTCTATCCCATGTCTCCTCCAATAGCCTCTTCAAAACATGAAGGCTCTACATGCTTTACCACTGATGTCATATATGCATAATGCATAGCATAACCATTGTATGTCAACCTCTGTAGTAGTACTGGATATCTCACTCTCGATGATCTCCTCATCATCACTGGTTGTGGCTCACTACTACGAGCTCCATGTTCTCTGGCATGTGGTGGCACATTCCTAACACCTGGAGTTCTTATTTTTGGAATCCCCAATTCTTCATCAAGGCTTTCTGAGCTTGATGAATCATAACCTGTAAACCAATACCAATTTCTTCCACTTTCTTCTTCCCTTTGTCCACAACACTACTCTCAGTGCTCACATCATGTCTCAAACTTTACTGACCATGGACTCAAATCATCACTGGACTCAAGTGGTCCACTCATACTCGTAGATTCCTGCATAGGAAGATTCACATCCTCGTTTGCATCTATGTCATCAACTATGACATGCTCACTTTCTTTATACCAACTTCCCATCTGATCAAAGATCACATCTCTGCTATAATGACAACCTATTTTGTAACTGGATTATAGCATTTGTATGCTTTTCTCTCTTGTGCATACCCAATGAAAACACATTTTTCAGCCTTTGGATCCAATTTCCTTCTTCTCTCATCTGGTACATGAACATATGCAACACATGCAAAGACTTTCAACTGACCAATATCTGGCCTAAATCCAGTCATCCTCATAATAGGTGTACTCTCATGTATAGCTGCCGGTAGGAGTCTTGTTCAACAAGTACACTGCAATAGCACATGCTTCTGCCCAAAAATAATTTGGCATAGACTTCTTTTTGAGCATAGCTCTCGCAATCTCACCAATGATCCTGTTTTTCCTCTCAGCAACACCATTCTGCTGAGGTGTGTACCTGCATGTAATTTGTCTTCTTATCCCGTGCTCTCTCAAGAAGGCATCAAATGCACGTGATGTGTACTCACCACCACCATCTGTCCTCAAACACTTGATTCATTGACCATACTGTTTTTCCACCAATGCTTTGAAGTCAACAAACTTCCCAAGTGCTTCACTCTTCTCTTTCAAAAAGTAAATCCAAGTCATCCGGCTGTAGTCATCAATAAATGTGACATAATACCTGCAACCATTGATAGTTGGAGTCTGTGTGCTAGACCCCATATGTCAATGTGAATGATTTCCAATGGTTTTTTGCTGATTTGACCATCTTTTGGAAATGGCAACCTTGCCTGCTTCCCAAATCTATATGCTTCACATATATGATTACTGCCATCATATTTGAACTTGGGCAAACCACCAACTACACCTTTCGCTTGCATAGATTTCAGCTTTTGAATATTCACATGCCCAATTCTCTTATGCCAAATATCAATGTCTGGCATAACCCCTTGACTTTTTGAAAACATGGCAGACTTCAACTGTGGAATGCCTGCACTCAAATTGAACAATCTACCTTCTTTCTCCCCCTTTGCAATTAACTTGACCATTTTTGAAGTCCTCAATAAAACAGCCATGTTGATTGAACCGGACTTGCATTCCTTGATACACCATTTAACCAACCGATGTAAGACTCTTTGTAATTGTTGGCACATACAACACATCTGACATGGTTTTTACTCTGCCATAATGCATACGCAATGGAACACTACTAACATGTGTAATAGGATTTTGAGTATCATCCCCAGTAGCAACATAGCCCTTATTGTTGAAATTAGGGCAATGTGATGAGCTATGATGGATCAAATACTAGAATCAACATCATTAACAAAGTGATTAGCAAATAATTAAGATTGTAATTAGCAAATAATTAAGATGTAATTAGTGAATGTAGACATGGATAATCAAAAACCAGCAAATTCTCATCAGGCCAATGCCTCAATTTATAGAGTTTACATCCAAGCATCTAATCCCACTGATTTCTCCTTGATTCACTCCACCTCTCCGAGAATATCTCCACCTCTTTTGCTTGATTCTCTCCACCTCTTCACTTTTCCCAGAATATCTCCCAGAATATCTCCACACTTCCTAAATCTTGTCATGCTACCCTTTATTCTCTCCCAGAGATTCTTCTCACCTTTTCATAGGTTCTTTCACATTTACATATCCTCTTTTACAGCCTCTAACCAAGGGCTTGTTCCCCCACACACCCTATTCACTTGTATATTTCAACACCTCCCCTCAAGTGAATACTCTCTAGCACACCTGGACCCTATACCAAGTTTCCCTCTTACTTGATAGCCCGCGACCAGTGCCTCAAGTTCCTAAACTCCATAGTCCTTGACACACTCTCTCTCTATGTGTTCAAGGCTACTATAAGTGCCCACGACCTTGACTAAAGTGCTCACACATACATCTACCACATGGCCTACATCATCGGTGGCTCAGAGGTGGTTTTACTTTGTTGGAGCAGGTTACATTGGGTTGTGGGGTCTCTCTCTCTCTCTCTCTCTCTCACAAAAGATGATCCGACTCCACTTCCTTTAGAGCCTCCATGAAGTTTGCCGATGTCGTTCCTTCCACTGGGCTTGCTGTAGCAGTCTCTTGCCATGTGTCTTGGCTTTCCACATTTGTGGCAAGTGAAGGTCCTTCCTCCTACTCTGCCTCTTCCTCGTCCTCGTCCTCGTCCTCGAGAGAATCCTCCTTGGGTGAAGAATGCTTTTTCTTCTCCTGATGTTGAGTCGAGCCATTTCTTCTCTTTGCCTCTGCTTTCTTGCTCTAGTAGAGCTGCTTCTATCTCGTGTAGCTTCAATTCAGGTACATTCTTTAGTGTTGCTACAATGTTTTCATATTCTCCTTTGTCCACACTCTTCAGAAGTACAACTAGTGCCTCATCATCTTCTACCTTTTTGCCACCCAATAGCTGTTGCTTAATGCTTTTATATTTGTTCAAGTGTGTGATTAAAGGTTCACTTTCCTTCATATCCAATTTGTAGAATTGCATTAATAGATTTATCTTTGAATTTTTAGCTTGTGTGCCAAATAATTTATTGAGTTCATCCCATGCATCTTTTACCCATTGTATCCCTGTGATGTGATGAATGATTTCATCATTTAAATTGAGTGCAATAAGTCCCAATGCTTTTTCATTCCTGCTCTTCCACTCATTTTCCCCTCTCGTCTCTGGGCATTCATCTCTTCCCTCAACTAACCCCCACAGATTTTTTCTCATGAGCAAATACATGGTTTTTGTCTGCCATGTGTAAAACTGCTCCCCATTAAATTTGGCTATTTCTTGTGCTGTACTCATGGTGATGTGAAGGGGGTCTTACCTCTTGATCCAATTTCAAGATTCAAGGGCAATGTCTACCCTTTTACAACTCCATCTGGTGATTACAACAAATTTATCAGCATAAAATCACCCCAAAAATTACATTAAATCAAGGGTAACCAATTTGTACGGAATGGTTGGAGTATCAAACCAACTCCGAATTGTAATATGAAGTTATAGGGATCTGTATCAGATACCTTATGGTTAATTCAACCCCTCAATTGTACCAAAATATAGTGATTAGCATTGATTAATCACTGATTAACAAATTAATCCACTGTTTTGTGTGCAAAAAATAGAGTATGCAGGGAGTCCAGATCTCGTGGCTTAGACTTCAAATGAGCTCAAATGCTTTCAATGCCATCAATAGAAATGAGTCTAGTAGAGGATTAAGCCAAGAAACACAAGATTTGACCAAATATTGAAAGCTTAATCTCTGTTTTACCAAAGTCACCTGGCTGCAGATTTGATGAAGAGCTTGGATCTCACTGTAGACTTGATGAAATTGAATTCTGACTTCACCAGCTTGTAGAGCATGCTTGAAAACCTCCGGAGCTATGAGGAATTAGAGCAATCCGATTGGATGAAGCAGCAATGTCAAAATCTCCTCAGAAAAACGGTGCCCACTAATGAGCAAAAATCGGGAGTTCTACGTGGCAGTTTGCGCATCTGATTCGACTGGCTGGAGTAGCACTAAGTTGGCTGGTTGTGTCTAGAAGGGTTTGGCCTAATGTGATGTGTGCAAGGAGCTAGAGCTCCTCCACCAGAGGCTGGGGGTACAGAGGCTAACTAAAATTTTGATTAATTTCTAATTATCTACTAATTCTAATTAATTAGATAATGGGCTCATAAACCTGATAGATTCTAGGCATGGCTCTGATACCATGTTGAAATTAGGGCAATGTGATGAGCTATGGTGGATCAAATACTAGAATCAACATCATTAACAAAGTGATTAGTAAATAATTGACATAATTAATTAAGACAAAATTAGTGAGTAATTCAAATAACTTAATGTAGGCATGGATAATCAAAAACCAGCAAATTCTCATTAGGCCAATGTCTCAATTTATAGAGTTTACATCCAAGCATCTAATCCCACTGATTTCTCCTTGATTCACTCCACCTCTCCTAGAATATTTCCACCTCTTTTGCTTGATTCTCTCCACCTCTTCACTTTTCCCAGAATATCTTCACTTTTCCCAGAATATCTCCACACTTCCTAAATCTTCTCATGCTACCCTTTATTCTCTCCCAATAGATTCTTCTCACCTTTTCACAGGTTCTTTCACATTTACACATCCTCTTTTACAGCCTCTAACCAAAGGCTTGTTCCCGCACACACCCTATTCACTTGTATATTTCAACGCTTATGTGTAGGCGTCATCCTGTCAAACCACTCACCATGGCATGTCATGTGGTTTGATGCTCCAAAATCCATATGCCAAATATCATCACTCTCCCTTTGTGATGTCGTAGTACCTATTACATGTTTCATGGTGGCGTGCTCCTCATGTTGTGCATTACTAGATGATGTATAATTGCCATGGTGCAGTCTTCCACCACGGAAGTCATTCTGCCTTTTATAGTAGTCTCTAGCCATATGTCCCATTTTACCACAATAGTGACACTCAATGCTACTAGCATTCAGTTGCGATGTTTGCCATCTCCCCCTACCTCTAGATATAGATATTCTTCTAGCATGAGGGTGAAAACCACGACCACCTCTAGCACTGAATGATGGCTGAAAATTTTGTTGAGACTGTGGTGATCGATCCTGCCAACCACGGCCACCTGCACGTCCTCTTGGGCTGAATCTCCCCCCTCCTCTAGCACCTCTCTGTGATAGAATGCTTGATCCCTTGAATTTTCATTTGTGCTAGATGAGGCACCTATTCCAAGTTTCATCTCTTCCACAATAAGCAATGAAATCAGCTCATCATAGTCTGGGGGGTCTCGACCTCTAACCTTGATAGAGGTTTCAAATGCCTTGTACTCTTTACCCAAGCCATTCAATGTAATGGCTATCAAGTCATCATCATCCATAGGAGCACCAATAGATGCTAGTGCATCATCACATTCTTTGATCTCTTGAACATAATCATTTACACTTCTATTGCCTCGAGTCACACCATGAATCTTCTGCTTCAATTGCATCTTCTTTGGTGCTGTAGTCATATCATATAACTTTACCAAAGTATCCCATGCATCCTTGGGATTTTGTGAGTCCTGTATATAGCATAACATGTTGTTTGTAACACATATCGAGAAGTAATGCAACACTTTGAAGGCTCTCTTTGTCCAGTTTTCATTGTGCATTCTGACATATTGCTCATGGGCAAAGAAGAGTACGTGGTCCATGTGCTCTTTAAGGAGGGGAGGGTCTATTCGAGCTGTGAGGGCCTTCCCTTTCTAACAATCAAGAAAAACTCAATCAAAGCATAACCTCAAAAATCTATGGTGCTAGCTATCCTGCCAACAAGGGTGGTTTGGTGGACATGATGAGGAGGAGCCTGCATTGCTAGGTTGAAGGCTGGCATGGATGAAGGGCATGCAGGAACTCATTTGAAATTGCAATTTTGATCATGAATGTTGCCCAAGGAAACAAAAGGTTTTCAGAACCAAGTGGGTCTAACTAATTTCAACTCAAATAAAGGCTTGGGTATCTTGTAGCCAAGGACAATGCTTGGGGAATTGTTTTTTGAGGAGACATGCCACCATGTTTAGGTTGATCGCAAGAAGAACAGTCCTGGGATTAAAGAAGAGGAAGGGTGGCATGTGTATAAGATGGGCATAAGGTGTCCCATCGTTAAGAGAGACATGGACGAGGAGATATTTGTTAAACCAGCTAATCTCATGGTCAGAGGTGTAATCTCATGTCAGAGGTGTAATTGCCACATGCACCAACCCGAGACACCTTTGAGCTTGTTTGAGGAGACTCTCCAAGTCACGGTGGCTAGATATCACCAGACAGAGAGGAGAGCACCGATTGCAGTGGAGTGGATTTCTGCAGTTCCATTTTCTTGATTGAAGTTGCAGTGTAGAGAGCATGTGGTTTTTGAAGATTGTGAAGAAAAGGAGCAGAACAATGTGAGACTTAATTTGGATTAGAGCAAAGGAAGAGTAGTAGTTGAGAGAACCTACTAGGAGGTGAGTTCCCTAGGGTCTCTATGTTTCTCCTCTATATAAAGAGACTTGGTCCGGATCAGAACTACTCGACTATAGCTGCTTGATAGCACCTGGATGCTGGTTCCTCGTGAATGAAGAAACTTTGAAAGGTTGTTCATGGTCGAGGTCTATCAATGAAGGACCCTGAAAGTATTTTATGTTTTCTTATTTTGTCTTGAAGCCCTAGGTCTTAGGGATGTTGAGAATGTTTGTTTGTTTCAAATGAAGACAAAGTGCATAGAGCTTGAGTTCTTTACATGTTGATGAGTTTTTATGCCATGGTGCTTTAATTGTGTTGTCTTAACTGAGTTAATGGAGGGAGGAACACTTGTAAGTGGTGCAAATCCATGGTCAACTATGCTAGAACTAAGTCAGTTAGTGTTAGTTGAGAAGCTGGAGTCAGCAGACTGAGTTAGTTTAATGTCACATCTTGTTAGCAACTGTGTGTAGAGGGTGATCTAGTCTATTTAGGTTGAGGGGAACCTTTTTGGAGAAAGTTCTGACAGTCTGGATTGTCACTTGTAGAAGTCAGAGGTGCTAGAGGGCTAAAAGTGTCTCAGAGATAGCAAGTAGTCAGCTTCTATTTGTTTGCTGAGGGTATGTTGGGTTCGGTGCTAGTGAGTTCTGAGGTGTTTGAGGGTTTAGAGGTGTCAGAGTGCAATTGGAATTAATTGAAAATAGGTATAAAGGACCTTAGCCTAAGGGTCCAGATTTTTAAAAAAATTTGCATTATGATCCAATTAAGGTTCCTATGGACCAATCAGATTAATCCAAATGTAGGGAGGAGATAAATTGAAGAATAAAAGAGAAACCCCCAAAAATGAGTAAATGTTCACATAAGATGAAGAGTGGACTAAGGACCAAAGAAAACATATCAAACTAAATTTTGACACCTCAGTGTGGCATGAAGTAGGTGCCTTTTTCTCATCATTACCCCTGATTTTTAATTAATAAAATGAGATATTTTTATCTCTCCTCTCTCCTATTTTAAAACTAGATCTAAAAAGTAAGCTGAACTGATCCAAAAATGGTAAAAAATTGACCAAACTGATATGGAAAATTCTAGAATCAGTTTGCTTGGTTAGAGGCTCACTTTTTCCTATAAATAGAGGCCTCCCCCTTTGTAAAAGCTTAATGGTGTTTATGCACTGTTACTCTGCTCCTCTGTCCCGAGCCATCTACATTGAATTTTTTTAATAATTCAATTGTTTTTGGCCTAATCCTCTCCAAAGTGAATTGGTGGCCACTATTGCTTCAAATAAGAGTAGAACCCTCAATCCCTCAAAGCCAAAGGAGAGCTTACAAGCTCCATGTAAGCTGATTTTCTTACTTGTTTAATGAAGAATCTATGGTTTTCTTAATTTTTATGTTTTGCAAATGTTGAATTAAATTGAAATGCTATGCCTTTGATGAAAAGGCCACCCCCTTCTCCTCTTTGCATTCCAACTTTTCTCAATCCTAGAAAGATTAACTAAAGGATTAATTAAACTCTTTTTATTGTTTACTCTCTTGAATTTAGAAAATTATGTAGATTAGAGTCCTATAAATCTAATTTGGGTTAATTTAAGTTAAATAAAGAATGATAAAAATGAGAAATGGTCAGCCATACAAATGAGGTTATGGCAAAATTTTCTAGAATTTTGTGGAAAAGAAAGTTTGTTTTTATGTTATCTTCTCATGAAATTTGATTTTATGCATAGAAAGATGCATAAAGGATTTTTTCTAATTACAAAAGTGTTATTCTTATTAAATTTGATTTTTATGCATAGAAAGATGCATAACGGAGTTTTAATGTTATTTTTTTTAAAATGATTTTTATGCATAAATAGATGCATAAAAAAATTCTTTTTATTTTAAAAGTGTTATTCCTATTAAATTTGATTTTATACATAAATAGATGCATAAAAGGATTTTTTTATAAAAGAGTTATTCTCACTGAAGTTGATTTTATGCATAAAGATGCATAAAGATTTTTCATATCAAAATTAGAATTCTCTTAAATTCTATGAGTATTTGATAAATGAATACTTAAATACTCAAAGAGAGAAATTTCTATCGTTTTATATCCACAAAGATTGTAAAAAGAGAATTCAGCAAACCTATCAAGATTGAAATATTCAGATAAATGATTAATCTATTCCTTATTGCAATCCGTAACTAATTTAGAAATCAGGTAAGTGAATATTGAAAGAAAGAAATTCAGTAAAATAGTACTGAATTATCAAACCTTTTCAAGAAAGATAGATTAGGAAAAATCTTATCCGACTCGAACCTTGAATCAGACTATGACCAAGACTGCCAATTTCGAGGAAAGACGGTGTGACCAGTTTAGAAAAATACACTCAAAACTCCCGCCAAATCTGAAACTAAGTTTGAGACCCTTCAAATTGATCTGTGGATCAAGGTTATAGAACTCGAGGAATTCTGGTATGAAATTCAGAATTCTGATCAATTTGGGGATACTGATTCAAGAAATACTCCTTGTATTAAACAAAAATCAAACTGAAAACTTGCATAGAAATGAAATGTGATGTGAATAGATGTGATGAGATGCGATGTGAATCAGATAGATGTGAATGAATGAATGGATGTAATGTGATGTGAATAGATGTGATGAGACGTGATGTGAATAGATGTTGTGAGATGTGATGTGAATCAGATAGATGTGAATGAATGGATGGATGTGGATGTGTATTTAATGAAAATGGATGTGAATGTGTATGTGAAGAATGGATGTGGATGTGTATGTGAAGAATGGATGTGGATGTGTATGTGAAGAATGGATGTGGATGTGTATATGAAGAATGGATGTGGATATGTATGTGAAGAATGGATGTGGATGAGTATGTGAAAGAATGGATGTGGATGTGTATGTGTATGTGAAAGAATGTGATTTGATGTAAAGAGATGTGATGTGACATGAATACATGTGGATGTGAAGTGATAGATATGAATGTATGGGTAGATGTGAGTAGTCGTACACATGTGAACAATTGGATGGATGTGGATGAATGAGATGAGATGTGTATGAATGAGATATGATGTGGATAGAAGTGATGTGATATAATGTGCATAGAATGTATGTGATGGGATGGTTATGAGAATGATTGTGATGGATATGAATGAATGAATGTGATGGATATGAATGAATGTGATGTGATGGATGTAAATGAATGTGATGGACGTGAATAGATGTGATGTGATGTGAATCGGGATGTGAATGAATGAGATGTGATGTTATGTAAATCAGGATGTGAGTGAATGAGATGTGATGTAAATTGGGATAGATGTGATATGTGACATTAGGAAAAAAGGGAGCTCATTTTGGGGCCTTTTACGGTTTGAAAAAATAAGCTCTCAACCAATCAACAGAGGGCCAACGTAACGTTGGAAATTCACAAAAATAAGAGAAAATAGATAAAAGAAACAATACTTTATGTAAGTACAAGCGTGCTACATTAATGTGGAGATTGGTTTTTTATTCTCACAAGATCTTTGGACATGAAGATAGAATCTAGTCTGACATTTTCTCTGACAAGGGTCTTCCCGCTTCCACCTTCCTTTGAACTTTGAAATGTTGTGCTGCCTTTCCTTCAAAAGGTCTACCATTCTACACCACTGCCTCATTGTGCAGCAGCCTCTTCTTTTCCAAAACTGCTCCCTTGATCCTGTTTGGCTTAGAGTAAGATGTTTCTTGTCAACTGTCTGTCTGCCCACTTTCTCTTTCTTGAAACTTCACTTTGTTATCTTGTTTACATTACTTTGCTGTTGTTACAGATTCACAAGGTCTCCATGGTGAATAAAAACTATGGCCGTTCTTGTGGAAGATGCTCTGTGGATGATAATGCTATGAAGGCAGAATTATACCACACATCATTACCCCGTCGACCTGCTTCTTCTATTTCTTCGGTAGAGAATTCAAGTACAGTCAAAACGGAAGGAACTTGGAAAAGGTTTAGTGTTTCGAAAGGAGCATGGGTGCTCATGCAACCTAGCAAAAGAAAGAGACCCCAGACAAAAAACATTTTCTTGGCGTCATGGAAGGGAAGAGTACGAGATTTTAAAATCACCAGAGGGAAGATATCGATGAAAGAAGTTTTGATTAAGCATGTGTACATGCATAAAGAACTTGTCTTGCGAGACTATCCAAATGATCTTCCGCAACACAGGCCTAATTGTATATTTTTCTATTGTGGTTTTGTTCTTTATGAGGTGTATGGATTTTTAAGATGAAGCTTTCTTTCTTTGCTTATTGACATTCTTGTGTTATTTTATTTCAGATTTATACCCTTCATCGTATGAGACATGGAAAAACATCGATTGTATTCTGGGATTTATAGATATTTTGTATGGATCGATAGGAGAACAACAATACCAAGGTCAATGTGCAACAGAGCTAGCTCAATCGGGTATATTTTTTACTGATCATTTTTATCAGTTGGCTGGACAATGCTAACACACATGGTGTGTTAAGAAAACAAGATCATCTAACTTATCCTAGTCTCATTAAGCACTGCTATTAGTTTACTTTACCCTATTGATTCATATTGCTTTTTTGCAGGTGCTCAAAAGAAGAGAGAGTTAATAAAATGTAAAAACATTGAAAATTTAAAAATTGAGATAACACAGACTCCATAAACAAAGGTATTATATTCAATAAAGTAAAATTTTGTACAGAAGTGTTTAATTGTATATGTAGAACATATTCTTGACAACCATTTTCTATTTATCTACAGCCTGATCCAGAGGTTGCTCTACATGGTCCAAGCTCTCCGTATCATCTTTTTTTGGAGAATCTGTTTTCTGCTACTCCATCCTGTCCTGTACAATCTCTTGGTGCTGCTCCATTGTCTCCTCTACTACCCCTGGAGAATCTGTTTGCTGTGCTGCTCCATCTTCTCCTCAATAACATCAATAGCAGCAGGTCCTTGTTTCTGTGGCTTCTCCTCATCAGCACTAGGTCCTTGTTCCTGTGGCACCACATCAGCATCATCTGTGTCATCAAGGTGTATGACACCTTCTCGGACTTTAGAGCTCTCACCTAACTCGACAGTAGCTGGTACAATAGGTTTGGGAGAGGCATACTTCAAAAACTTCCAAATTGTATCAACTCTGAAACTATATACATAGTTCGAGCTGAAGCTATCTTCTCTCATCTGCAATGGCATATGATGATTTAGAACACTTTGTACCAATATCAATTATTTTGAAGCTAAATGAAAATTATTTTTTCTTACAAGGTCTGGCTGTCCTATCTCAAAATAGCTTGAAAGTATATATTTGGCATTGATCAGCACTCTCTAACAGCCCCGCAACTACTTGAATCATCTTGTTGTGGTGTCTGTACAGTTGGAAAGATATATTAGAAACTGTTAACATCTGAACAAAACAAAATTATTCAATAGGTTCAAAGGCATAGCATGAAATAGACATCAGTAGGAGAAACGACTTTCTACCTCTAAATTTATTGACTCTATTGAATCCAAAAGATTGACATTAGGAGGATAGTGATCCAATGCATCTAGAAACCTTCTAATACAATTGCAATACATATAATTCAGTTAGTGTGCATTAAAACAAAATAATAAAGTTTAAAGTTAAAAATAGCACACACACCACTTACAATTTCAGCTCTCTGTGTGTGTTTTTAAGAGAGTTGAATATAAAGCATTGCTTCTGCTGGATATCAATAGAAGCAAAGCTCCAGTGGTCACTGTGTAAGGAAAAAAGCATTAAGAAATCAAAGGCTACAAGATTTCTCAATCTTAAAGAAGAATCCCAAAAGAAGCAGTCACCCACATACCTGTTATGGTATGGAAGTAAGCAAAACATCGATAACATCAAAATTGCAGTGTCTGAAACAATTGAAAATATCCATGGGAGTTTCCTTTGCATCTCTTAACCTGGAGGAAATGGCAGGATCAATAATATGAACTGTATGTTGTACAGCGTGGTTAAGCCAGCTTCTCATCATGTTGCATTGGACCAAACAATAATTAGGGTAGGGTGTAAAGGAGGTACAAGAAGGACTGTTTTGCAAACAAATGTAAAATAAAAGACACTTACTAGAGCATTGCAAGAATGATAGTATCTGAGCAATACTCATTCTTATGAGCCAATGCTGCCAAGCATGGTTTTGTCAAGTCAAAATTATTCACTGAAGTTTCATCCTCAATATGGACAACTATGTTAGGGCCTAGCTCCTGCAACCTTCTCTGTATCTGCAGCTCCCTCTGTACAGTCTCCGCTAGATTTGGATTCTTTTATTTGCTGCTTCAGTAACTCCTCATAAGTAGCTTTCCCTCTGGTGTTCTTTGAGTGGGTTACTTCAACAACCTTAACCTCATCTACCTTCAACTTTCTTGTAGGTGGAATTAATAATATGTCTCTCATCTTGATGTCCTGCCATACATTGCATCTTCAAAATATTTCTCCAAGTAATCCTCTGCCATTTCCTGTAAGGAAAGAATGGCAGTCCTGTTCCACCTGAAACCAAGGTGCCAACTATCACATATGTCTTTCACTAGTCTCTAAAAAGGTGTCTTGGGGATTGCAAAGCCTATAGCTTTCTATTGCTTCCTGATCTCCAATCTTCCAAAACACTGGGAAATGATCAAATCAAGTGTGGACAATATGCGTTAACATCCATACATCCTCCATGTAGCATATAAACATCATTCGAGGTCATTACATGCCAAACACATGCCAAATGCTGTACTTTGTTTGATAAGAACCTGTAAACAGTGATTTATAGTCACTAATCCCACTCTAATTGCTTTAAATGAGATCCAAATTCAAGGCCTAGGCATTCATTAGCTCTATATGATGTTTCTCCACTTCCGTGTAAGAGGAATTGATCCACTTTTAAGTATTGAGTGAGTAATTGATGAATTAGTAAGCTCTATTTTGCTAATTATAGGCTTAATCCTCTGCTAATTAGCTCCTTATTGCTCAATACACTTAACCAAGTGTTGCAAGGGCTTCTCCACATAAATGTGCACCAATTTTCTAAGCTCCATGTGTAACCAGTCACTTCATATAGCTCCAAGGGGTACCAAACATGTGTAAAATGGTGAAATTCCACTCCAATGGACTGTTTTCTATACGCCACCTGCTCCTAGTGAATTTGGGAAGCTTTTCAATCATCAATGGGTGCACATATACCTTAGGAATCCACCTATGTATGCTCCCAACACATGAATGCTTCCAATTTGTGCATTACATTCCTCCAATGACATCAACTTTGGGCATATACGCTCTGGTTTGTGACGCTTCCAAAAACAATGATTTTCCCTCATGTTCAACGCATCAAATGGCTTCAAATTGATGCTAGTGCTTGCTCCCAAGTTGCTATTACATCACACAATACCACATACATGTGTCCTTCACCAAATACATACATTTGTCTCTTTTCAAGCTCTCAAGCTTTCCATTAAAGCTTGCAAAAAACTAGAATTTTCACTTGCTTTGGGCAACTCAAATCCAGCTTTGGTTGTGTCAAATCACCTGCAATCCACTTAAGGGTGTTTAGCTTTGCTTACCCATGGTCCTTAGCTTTTGGATCTGTTGAGTAGGGGTGTGCTCCCAGCTTCTCTTTGCTGCAAGCTCCAAGCTCCAAGCTCCAATGGATAGCTCTAAAATAAAAATTTTCCCTCTTCTTTACTCACTCACAAAACCCTAATAGAGAGCACTTGGCTCTGATACCATGATAAAAGACTGATAAAGAGCACACACAAGAGAGCAAACCCTAATCCATTAGTGTAACCCTAACCATAGAGGGAAGCCATATCCCCTCTCTTTTAATGCATAATAGAAGAGAACTACACACCACACACAAAAATGTGCTGTGTTCACACACCAAACAACCCTATCTAATGTCTACACACTGTAGCCAGCTGGACACGGCCATTTATTGTCACACACATGCTGCTATCTACCATGCCAGCACATATCATGCCTGGCTCTAACTATCATCGCGCGTGTAATCTCAACAGCCCCTCTCAAGCTCATGATGTACAGCCATATATGAAGAAGATGAGCTTGGGCTATCACAACAGGAAGACCTTAGATAGGTTCTTGAGCATTTTAAAACATACAATGTGGGTGATTGCTTTGTACACTTTGAGAAGGCAAAGAGAACCCCTAACAAGAAGCCTGTGACATCTTCTAATGGACTGACTGAGGTTAAAGAGGTCAACCTAGCAGGACCTTACAAGGATCCCAAACCTGTATGCATTGGGAGGACCTATCTCCTAAAGAAGAAAAAGATCTAATGGACCTACTCAAAGAATTCAAAGACTACTTTGCTTGGAAATATATAGACATGAAGGGCATCCCCCTAAAGGTCGTCAAGCACACAATTCTCATTGTGGAAGGAGCATGGCCACATCAAGGCATATAGCCTACCAAATGAATCCAAAGTATTTCGAGAATGGTCAAGAATGAAATTGACAAACTCATCGAAGCAAGAATCATTTACGACAGTGCGCACATGGAATGGCTATCCCCAATAGTCATAGTACCTAAGAAAAATGGGAAGATTCGGGTTTGTGTTAACCTCAAAAAGATTAATGTGCTCGTTCCCATTTTACTGAGCATGTACTGGAACGATTAGCAAGTAAGGAGACCTACAACTAACTCCCTGGATGGGTTCTTAGGCTATCACCAAGTGGAGATGGACTTGCATGATCAACATAAAACTGCATTTTCCCACAAAGAGTGGGGCACTTGTGCGTATAGGGTTATGTCATTTGGCCTATCCCCACCAACATCCCAAGAAAATCCTAAAGGCTTATATGCATAACATATATGGAAACTTTTAGGGAGTTTCTTGAAGTTTTTATGGATGACCTTTGTGTTTATTCGAAATGGAAAGCACATCTCTGGTGCCTCAGAAAGATACTAGAAAAATGTAGATTATATTAAATATCCCTCAAACCGCCCAAATGTCAATTTTAGGTGAGGCACATAATAATACTAGGCCACATTGTTCCCACACATGGTATCTCCAATGAGGTGAAGCTAAATCTTGAGCTTCCACCACCCACTAACTTTAAGGGTGTCCAATGTTTCATGGGACATAGACGATTTATAATCATGTATGTTGACATAGTGAGACCCTTGTATAGGCTACTTGTCATCTTTAATAACTGGATGGATGAGTGTAAAAATTCCTATGAAACTCTCAAGAAAGCCCTAGGTAAGCATACTAATTCTATGATCCCCCAACTGGGATATTATTTTCCATGTACACGTGGATGCCTCGGCTCTTTCGCAAGTTGTTGTGGCACGATCAAGAGAGCAAAAATTGGATTTCCATAATAGGTTTCGCAAGTTGTTGTGGCACGATCAAGAGAGAAAAAATTGGATTTCCATATTAGCTTTGCTAATCACCAGTAGTAGTAGCTACATGATGTTGAACAAAACTACACTACCACAAAATGAGTAGGACTTTAGATGGTCTATATCATAGAGAAGTGTTTCCATTATCTAGTATGGCCAATAAATTTATATTCTTTGTTGATCATCATGCACTCCTCCTATAAATGTAATTATATAACTTTTTTGAATTAATAAACCCCTCCTAATGAACTCACGTGCTACACTTCCATATTTTTAGGTGAACCCCCCAAGATCGTGCATTGAAACACTTGGCAGTGAACGAAATGCAAGGCTTCTTCAATGGTAGCAAACTTAGGTGCTACTATGGCCTCTTGATTGAGAATGCCTTGGCCACAGAGACTGTCCTAGTACACAAGCTTTCCCTCGTAGACATAAGTGTGAGCCATAACCTAATGTCCCACGTAACTTGGTGTGCATTGCAAATGACCATTCTTGACACCACAAATGTGCAAGTTGAAGGAGTAGACAGAGTCAAAACCCCATGGTGGATCATTCCATTGCTATGTTTTGCATTAGGAATAACCACTTGTAAGGGAAGTTCTATGTCATGCCTGTAGGTACCATGCATGAAGAAGTGCTTCTCGGATGAGGATGGATGGGACATAATCAATGCGAAATGGACTTGGACCCCCAAACTAGAACCTTGTACAACTAACCACAATTAGATAAGTAACTATCCTTATGACAGATGAGGAGCCCAATTCTTGTCAAACTTAAACACTAGAGAACCATTCTCCCATCAAAGAAGTGCTCACACCCATCAAACATTTAAAGGTACATCACACCCTAGTCAAGCCACTTAAAAAGATGCCTCTCCTATCCTTGACCATAGGGTAAGCTCCAATAAAAGACTTGCACATGTAAGATCAACCTTCTCCATCAAAGTACTCCCCAATGCAAGTGGCCTCTCCAAAAACTAACACAACTAACATCATTACCACTAAACTAACACATCTAACTTTGCAAAATCTGTACCACCCATCTGTCCCACTAGAACTAATGTTTCCATGAGAAGGGCAACAATTGGTGGGTACCAAAAACAAGGTTGTTACAAAGGGCAATTGAAAATTTGGGTACCCAAGGTCCAACATATGCTAGTGAAAGCCATGCCATCGAGATTAAACCACATACTCAAGCACCAAACCTTAACCCCACAAACCAAAGTCATGTTTCATCAAAAGGGCTACTATGCCTATGAGACACAACTCTAGCTATCCAAAGGCTCATGGCTACTATGCTCAGTAGAGACAACTTTGGCTATCCAAAGATCTAGGGCTACTATGCCAAGTAGAGAAAACTCTAGCTATCCAAAGGCTCAGAGCTACTATGCTAGGTAGAGACAACTCTGGCTACCCAAAGCACCAGTTCACGATGCCTCATCGAGTAAGTCGATCTCTAAAAAAAATGTGCTCCATAAAGATGGTGGGTGCTTGACATGGGTGCCTAACATGCTTCTGGTGGCGCAAAGGTATTATGCAAGTACCAAAAGCATTTGGGTCCCTAAGGTCATACCATCAACTACCCCAACTTCTTCAGTCTCATAACAAAAAGCACTGAGGAGCAATGGCAACCCAAGATGAATTCCTAGTAACATGAGAACCCTCATCACGATGTAAACCTCACAAAAGGTAAGGGAAAAAATTGCCTAACTCATGGAGCCCTAGGACCATCTCCAACACAAAAACCCTCGCGATGCAAACCTCACAAAAGGTAAAGAAAAAATTTCCCAATTCATGGAGCCATAGGACCATCTCTAAACAGACATGATACTCCTTCCACCTTGGACCTAGCCACCTCTTATGTAGTATACAAATCCCCTACCGCCACTAGCCTCCCTCGCAAGCCTCAACACATAGGGGGCCAAAAATAGGTACCTTATCCTTACCAAATGAAGAAGAGAACTCAACAGAAAATCTCATTGAAAGATGTCAAAGAAAGAAAAAAAAGAGTTAAAGAAAGTAGTGTGAAGAATAAGAAATAGAAGGTTGCTATAGGATGGAGATTCAACCCAGATGCCCACATTTGAGAAAGCAGTGTGAAGAAATAAGAAATAGAAGGTTGCTCTATAGGATGGAGAGTCAACCTAGATGCCCACATTTGGTTCTCTAATAAATTGGCCTCTAGGGGGATGTCCATTTTTCGAGCAAAAACCTCCAAGTGTCTGAGCGTGGGGAAAAAAATTAAATGCATGCAGAAGCGACACAAGAAAAAATAATCGCCCAATTTGTTATGTTTCCTAAAGAAACACCCCTATAAGAAATCTTAAATAAAAAATATAAGGCATGGCTATGATTTATTCTTGCACAATGGTGCAATCAAGTGAAACATGAAATTAAGAATGAAGACACAAAATTGTAGCACAACATAAGTTCGAGCACACCCATCGTATTTGTAGAGAAAAAATTATAATTTTATGCATGCATTATACAAAAAATAGTTTTCATGACATTGGAGGACCCCACACCATTGTTCAAATCTATGTACAAAAATGCATACTTTGTAAACAAAAACTTGTATCTTTGTAGTGTAATCTTTATGAACCCGCATAAGTATGCACACATAAATTGTTCTAGCTACAAAACCATGAACCCAAAAAAGACACAAAAACCACCCCAAAAGATTTCCATTTCCCATCACTCTCTCCTGTCAATGAAACTTTTGAGCACCTACTCCAACTTCCTCTTTGTTAAAGCTGCATGGTAAACAAACCTCTACGTAGCCACTTGAAGTCCCAGTTCATTTGTGTATTAGTACAAATGTTTGCAAGGCATGTACCTTATCCATCGTAAACTCAAAATATTCACAACTGCATGATGAAAATGCATAACTTTTCACCTTTTTTGTCTTCCCACGAGCCTCACTTCCCAGGGTTGAGGATACTAGAAATTCCACATCCTCATTGGCTTGAATGACATTCCTTTTAATAACTTGACACTGAAGGCCAGGATCATCTTTGCATCCATATCTTTTGTTACAACCCTTGAAACCACCTTTTAATAACTTGACATTCCTTTTAATAACTTGACACTGAAGGCCAGGATCATCTTTGCATCCATATCTTTTGTTACAACCCTTGAAACCACCTTTTTACCTCCACGATGTGTTGGCTTGGCATCCATACCATGCAAGTCTCCTACTTCCCCCTCCATTGTGTCATGGGTAGTTCCAACAACACTTCCCCTTAAAGGACCAATATTCAATAAATCAAACCTTACGTCCCATAAACCTTCGGGGTTTTTTTGCGAGCATTTCCTTGTGAGCTTTTTTGGTATCTGAGAGGATTTTGCGAGACTTACACAACTTACATGCCTATACATGCAATTTATTCGGTGGTTATGAATAAAAACAGTTTGATAGACAATTTACATGCTAAAAGTAGAAAGGCCCATGTATTACAATTTAGCATGTAAATTCTTCTAGGAAGTGTTGTTGCCTCTACATACACTAACACACAACAGACCCATACAGTGAAAGTCAAAAGTCAAAAGGCCTATGTATAGTGAAAGTCAAAAGTCAAAAGGCCTATGTATAGTGAAAGTCAAAAAGGCTCATAGATACATAGCCATAGTCAAAAGTCAAAAGGTCATGATAATTTCCAAGAAGTAACAACAATACCTTAGGCAAGAGTTCTAGTACGACTCAAAGCAGCATATAGATGTGTAGTACTAGAAAGGACTGGTTGATGCATGAACATGTTCTCATTCTGATGGAGACCAAAAACATGCAAAAACACATAATAGATGTGCTTGCAACAAGCAAGATATGACTTGTTCCCTTGCTTCCTCTTTTGGAAGTCAGGGCAAGTGCATCTTGGCTCAGTAGTTACATGCACATTATATCTTGGCTCAGTAGTTACATCTTGGGATAATGGTATCCTCTTCAATGTAAATAACCCCTCTATTGAAAGAGCACTAGAAATCCTCTTGCTTGCCTCTTGTGAGATCTCATGTCTCCATTTGGACCTTCGCACATTACTTGCACCTCCATGTTTTTAGACTTCTTCCTCATGTGTGCCTACTATGTTGCCTGCTCCATGTTTTTGGACTTCTTCCTCATGTGTGCCTATTGCATTCCCTGCTCCATGTTTTTGGACTTCCTCATGTGTGCCTACTGCATTCCCTGCTCTTTTTGGACTTCCTCATGTGTGCCTACTGTATTCCCTACTCTTTTTAGACAAAACCCAACTGCTTCTAGCATGTCAGCTTCATCTTTAGTGATTTTTGTCCCAATGTCCACAGGCCACTTAGTGCGTCATTGAGGCTTATGAATGATGTTGTTGTGTGGGTGCCATGTGTGGGTGACATCATCATTATAGAACCACATTAATTGTGCCTTGGCGCACTGCCAGGTCCATGATGTTTTCTCTCAGAAAAAAACATGGAGAAACTACTCTACTTGATGAGTTTTGGATGTAACGGTTGCACTTTGTCTTATCTATTGTCCAGCCAAGGCATTTCAACTTTAAATTCAAAGGGGTTCTATGAATAGCCCAAAAGATACAATTCACATGTTGCTCAGTGATAGAACATTGTGTTGTGTAGCTGGTTGTTAAAGATCTGTGGAGGCTCCCATATTGCCTTCTTGTTGCTTGCCATCTTTAGAGGGTTCCTTGCTTATTTTTGCATCTGGAGTAGAGAAGTGAAGAGTCTTGCATCCTCTTTGTGTCCTGTATCTATTTTCCACAACATATCTGTTGAAATATACAAGTGAATAGGGTGTGTGCGAGAACAAACCCTTGGTTAGAGGCTGTAAAAGAGAATGTGTAAATGTGAGAGAACCTGAAAAGGTGAGAAGAATCTACTGGGAGAGAATAAAGGGTAGCATGAGAAGATTTAGGAAGTGTGGAGATATTCTGGGAGAGGTGGAGAGAATCAAGCAAAAGAGGTGGAGTGAATCAAGGAGAAATCAGTGGGATTAGATGCTTGGATGTAAACTCTATAAATTGAGGCATTGGCCTAATGAGAATTTGCTGGTTTTTGATTATCCATGCCTAAATTAAGCTATTAGTTAATTACTCACTAATCACACCTTAATTATCATCTAATCACTTTGTTAATGATGTTGATTCTAGCATTTAAATCTCCATAGCTCATCACATTGCTGTAATTCTAACATGGTATCAGAGCCAAGCCTAGAATCCATCAAGTTTATGAGCCCATTATCTAGTTAATTAGGATTAGTAGATAATTAAAAAATAATCAATTTTTTAAGTTATTTTCAAGAAGCTTTCTGTACCCCTAGCCAATGGAGGGGCTTGATCTCCCTCCAAGAGCCAAATTAGCCCAAACCCTTCTAGCCCAACATAGCCATCTCAATGTTGCTCCATCTCATCAAATGAGAAGCGCAAACTACCGGCGCATCTAGGAGAAATCGTATTTTTTTGCAGCGCAGTTTTTTCTGAAGAAATTTCAGATCTTGTCTACTCCAAGTCAAATTGATCTAATTCCTCTTAGCCCCGGGGGTTTTCAAGCATGCTCTACAAGCTGGTGAAGTCAAAATTTGATTTGATCAAGTCTACAGCAGTGAGATCCAAGCTCTTCATCAAATCTGCAGGTGACTTTGATAAAAGAGAGATTAAGCATTCAATGTCTGGTCAAATCTTGTGTTTCTTGGCTTAATCCTATACTAGACTAATTGCTAATGATGGCCTTGAAAGGATTTGAGCTCATTTATACTCTAAGGCCTCAGATCTGGGCTCCCTGCATACTCTATTTTTTGCACACAAAACAAGGGATTAATTTATTAATCAATGATTAATCAGTGCTAATCATTGTATTTTGGTGCAATTGAGGGTTCAAATTAACCATTAGGTATTTGATACAGATCCCTATAACTTCAGATTGCAATTCAAAGATGGTTTGATACTCTAACCATTCCGCACAAATTGGTTACCCTTGATTTAATGTAATTTTTTGTAAAATTATGTTGATAAATTTGTGGTAATCATCATTTTGAATTTAACCCTTGGTTAATGCCTACAAATCACACTCAAATTCAATATTATTCACAGCCAGAGTTACATTTGGGAATGTGCATAAGAATGAATGCTATACGCATTATGTATTGGGCACATTACATCAGTGTAAAAATGGGATCAGACACTGCCCTTGTGTCCAGAATAAGGCAAGAGGTAAGACCTCCCACATAGATTTGGGTTTGCATTACATAATGACACAAGATAAACATCAAAAGCCCAAAAGAACTGTCAACAAAACGTTTAAACATGTTGCTCACACATGGAGCAAGAACTGACGAACAAGCTCATGGCCCCAGCCACCATGAAAGAAGAAGAACATCTCTTTCCAAGAGGAAGATCCACACCAAGAAGAAAAGCTAGAGGACTAACTCTAACAGTGCAGTCAATAGACATGTTTGAAGTAGCTGATCTAGTCCCCATCATACTTTTGCTCCATTCTATATGTAGACTTCACTTTTCCCATTGTAGCGGGAAATGAACAAATGAGATTCCCATTATAATGGCGTGGTAGCTCCGACACCTTCAAGCATTTACCAATTCTAGATAAATGATTTTTAAGGATGCTAATTTTCTTGTGATTCAAAATCATAGGTACTATACTTTTTTGTTCATTCCCACTAGGAAAATTTTGGTGACAAGGAGACTTACTGTGGTTTTTTGAGGGACTCTCTAAATCCACAACATTAGGGGTTTTTGAAGTGCAAGCTTCCTTTGACCGTCTACGAATAACAACATACTTCTTGGACAAGGTAGCATCAAGAACAAAATGGAGGTTACCTTCAATATCACTTTTTCCTACCATCGGAACATGCATAGTTGTGTCCTCATCTTCATCCAACACAGCATTGAAACTTGACATTTGATAACCATTGGGAAAATATTTTTCCAAAATGCTTGACTAACAATGAGTTTACCATTCTGCAAAGACACATACTTGGAAACCAATGGTTTATTAGAATGAAACTCAACCAAGGCCTCCATACTATGCACAGGTTTGGATGCACAGTAGAAGAAAGTGTAGAAGATTGCAAAACGGTTTGATAGAATGCCATTAATTTGGCTTTAAGAAAACGTTTTACATGCACATTATATAATGTCATAATACTTAAGACATTCAAGATTAATAACAAAAATAATAATAGTTTTCTATTAATATTAAACATTTTTATATTAATTTTTAAAAAATATTAATTTTCTATATACATCATAAATATTAATATATTAATATTAACATTAGTTCCAGTGCCAAGGTAAATCAACATCACTTTTAAGTAATATTTTCAAAGACTTCAATTCTAAAGAATATTTTACATGTGCTCATAACTGACGCAACTGCCAAAATAGAAAATTAATGAGACTGACGACAGTGCTAAAAAAGAAAATAATAACTAGTGACACGGCCAAAATAACAACTAATGACCGTATCTTGCAAAATCTGGTTATTTATAACGTACTTGCAAAATTCCTTCCCAAGGTTTAAGAGCCACAAGTATTTTTACTTGCATGAGCCAAATGAGTATTTATACTTGCCAGGAGTAATTAAAGTCCTTCCAAGCCTTCCAAGGTTTTATTCCATATTTAGGCTATATATTAATAATAAATACATTAATAATTAATAGATTAATAATCTCTCTCTTTCTTTGTGTCGTGAAGTAGGACAATTATTATTTATAGATCTGAGACTCTCTATGTCATGGACTCTCCCTCTCTCGGGTTTTATTACAATTATTATTAGTATAGAAGGTACAGTGTGAACATGTGGTTTTATTAGCATTAAAATGCTATTTTAGCTAGTCGTGAGGTTATTTAGCAGCCGACTCCAAAAAGCAGCCAAACGACCATCTCATCTCATAATTTTCAGTCCATCTCATCTCATCTCATAATTTTTAGTCCATGTTATCTCATAATTTTCTAGGAAAGGGTATATTTTCAGTCCATCTCATCTCATAATTTTCAAGGTCCAGGAAAGAAGACCCTAGCTTTTCAGTCCATCTCATCTCATATTCTCAAGGCCATATTTTCATCTCATAATTTTCAAGGCTAAGATAAACCCTAGCTTTTTCGCAAAAGAAGGTGAACAAGAAGTGTTCGCACAAGAAGACCAAGCCGCGTTTGCAAGCAGGTGATGGACTCGAGCTGACGATGTACAGCAACTTTTGTTCTGATGGACTCGGGCCAGCGATTTACAGGGTTTCAGTCAAGAATCCTTTCCTCCACAAAGGGGGCTCTAGGAGCCCCCTTTCTTCTTCCATTTGTTTCTTCTCCCTTCTCTTCTGTTGGCTAGAATGGCGCAGATCATCAGGGAGGCTCTAGGAGCTCCCTTTTTTCTTCCGTTTGTTTCTTCTCCCTTCTCTTATGTTGGCTAGAGTGAAAGTTTCATCCATGGTTTCTAGCTCTTGTATTCCCCCAGAACCACCCAAAACTCACTACATTGAGAGCCTGAGAGTCTTTCTAGAAAAAGGCTACCATTGAAAGATCCATGTCCCCTCCGTGCAACGAATTCTGGGGTGCTAGCAGCGAAAGTAGCACTTCTTGCGCGGGGCAAGGTCCCTCACTCGGGGCCTCGCCCATGTATATCCGGACAAGAGACTAATCCCTCGGTTCTTCCAAAACCGAACCCGAAAAAACTTCCCTCGCCCGGAAAGCACGAGCGATTCCTCTAGGATATTTTTACTCTAACGTAGTCAATAGCCTTAACTAACTGAACTGATCTGACTGAACCCGTAAGTCCCATAGTCAGATCAAGGAAAAGACTTGCACTTGGATCATAGAGACCAATGCTTTTTTCCTCATTGAGAGGCACAGCCGTTGATTCTTTTCAATAGAACAATTTTTATCCAAGATTTACTTCATCTATTGTACCATAACAGAATTGAGTCTCATTTTAGGGATCCATCAGTCAGTCTACTAACCCCATCCAATCCCGTGGGTTAGCCAACCGCCCAACCACTGTAGTGATGGGATCCATTCAAGAATTTGGTTAGGTTTTGTCCCGGGTACCAGGGAAAAGAGTTCCCAGGCCCCCTAGCCGGATATTCATGCAACTTAAAACTAGTCACACCACTTACACACCCAATATGAAATTACATTTTTCATAGATTCAGCTATCTTTAAAACAATCTTTTAATGAAACTATAGTATCACTGATCATAATCCTCCAAAATATCCGCTTGAGTCCTAATTTCCAATTTTTCCTTCATACCTATGGCATCATTGGCAAATAGAACGCTCACCACCTGTCCACTCAGGGGCCTTTTCGATAGTCCCTAGCTCATAGTACCCGGTAATATATTCACTTATAAAAATCAAAATGGAATCTCCTATGAAGATCAGCAAGATCAACCAACAAATCCATATAAAAGAGCCATGGACTCATCCGTTGAGGACCAACAAGTCAATCAACCAGATCCATGCCCGAATTCAGAAAACAACTCTTACTCCTTGTTCCAATATCTTCCATGACGCACGTGTGGGTATCTTCCATGACGCACGTGTGGGTATCTTCGGTGACCCAAAGCTCAAGCACCGTATGGTCAGCACCCTCTAGGATCTTTCGCAGGTCACCTAGCGCTTCACTCATAGGCCGCTTCCTTAGTCCCTCATCCATCGTACCGGAAGCTCACCATTTAAATCGAATCGAGGCTGGTCAAGACCCCGACCGACCTTGCTATCCTCCATTGACTTTCCGTCACCGTTGCAAATTTAACAGATAGATCTCCACGACCTCATTCACAAAACGATCAAAATGCTTCCCCAGCATTATTGACATAAAATAGCCATTTAAAAAAAAAGGTCATAAATACAGTTTCTATATAACAAACTCTCGTCTTTCCACATTGTTCCACATCAATCCACATTACTTAATCCACATCCAATTCATATGTATTCCCATTCTCATCCAATCACATCATTTTCCATCTCATCACATCTTTCCTCATTTATCCTCATCAGATCTCATCCACTCGCATCTACCCATATTCACATCTCATCACACCTCATCAGATCTCATCCACTCGCATCTACCCATATTCACATCTCATCACACCTCATTCATTCACATCACATCTCATTCATTCACATCTATCCTGTTTCACATCACATCACATTCATTCACATCACATATCATCCATTCACATCCCATATCATTCATTTACATCCCCATTCACATGAGATCACATCTCATTCATTCACATCCCATTTCACATCACATCTCATTCATTCACATCCCGTTTCACATCACATTACATCTCATCCATTCATTCACATCTATCTGATTCACATGTCATCACAACTCAATCATTCACATCCCGATTCACATCTCATCCATTCATTCACATCTATCTGATTCACACCACATCTCATCACATCTATTCACATCACATCTATTCACATCACATCTCATCACATCTATTCACATCACATACCATCCATCCATCCATTCACATCTATCTGATTCACATGTCATCACATCTCATTCATCTCATCCATTCATTCACATCCCGATTCACATCACATTACATCTCATCCATTCATTCACATCTATCTGATTCATTCACATCCCGATTCACATCACATTACATCTCATCCATTCATTCACATCTATCTGATTCACATGTCATCACATCTCATTCATTCACATCCCGATTCACATCACATTACATCTCATCCATTCATTCACATCTATCTGATTCACATATTATCACATCTCATTCATTCAAATCTCGATTCACATCACATTACATCTCATCCATTCATTCACATCTATCTGATTCACATGTCATCACATCTCATTCATTCACATCCCGATTCACATCACATTACATCTCATCCATTCATTCCCATCTATCTGATTCACATGTCATCACATCTCATTCATTCACATCCCGATTCACATCACATTATATCTCATATCATTCGTTTACATCCCGATTCACATGACATCACATCTCATTCATTCACATCCCGTTTCACATCTCATCCATTCATTCACATCTATCTGATTCACATTACATCTCATCACATCTATTCACATTACTTCTCATCACATCTATTCACATCACATCTCATCACATCTCATCTCATCACATCTCATCACATCTCATCACATCTATTAACAATATCACATCCCATCCATCCATTCATTCACATCTATCTGATTCACATGTCATCACATCTCATTCATTCACATCCTGATTCACATCACATTACATCTCATCCATTCATTCACATCTATCTGATTCACATCACATCTCATCACATCTATTCACTCAGGGACCGCTTCGTCGGCCCTCGCCCATCATCGTACCAGAAGCTCACCATTTTTCAACCATACCGAGGGTGGTCCTGGGTAGGCTTTGCCACATGAGCCATCCTTTGAACACTCCCCACCAGCAGAGCTGATCGCAACCAAACTTCCCTTAGAAAAACATATACCAAATGCTCCCTCCAGCATTCTGGCATAAGATAGTCCTTTAAGAAAACAGGGTTTCTATACAAGTTTTCAGTTTGATTATCTTTTGAATACAAGGAGTGTTTCTTGAATCAGTATTCCCAAAGCTTCTTGATCGGAATTCTAAATTTCATACCGGAATTCATCGAATTCTATAACCTTGATCCACAGATCAATTCGAAGGGTCTCAAACTTAGTTTCAGATTTGGCGGGTGTTTTGAGTGTATTTTTCTAAACTGGTCACACCTTCTTTCCTCAAAACTGACAAAAGAGTTTGGTCTTGATCATAGTCTGATTCAAGGTTCGAGTCGGATAAGATTTTGCCTGAACTATCTTTCTCGAAAAGGTTTGATAATTCAAATACTATTTTACTGAATTTCTTTCTTTGAATATTCACTTAACTGATTTCTAAATTAGTTACGAATTTCAATGAGGAATAAATTAATCATTTATCTGAATATTTTGATCTCGATAGATTTCCTGAATTTTCTTTTTACAATCCGTGTGAATATAAAACGATAGAAATTTCTCTCTTAGAGTATTTAATTATTCATTTATAAAATACTCATAGAATTTAAGAGAATTCTAATTCTGATATAAAGATTCTTTATGCATCTATTTATGCATAAAAACCAACTTCAATGGGAATAACACTTTTATTAAAAAAAATCCTTTTATGTATAAAATCAAATTTAATAGGAATAACACTTTTAAAATAAAAAAAATCTTTATTCATCTATTTATGCATAAAAAATAATTTTTATAAGAATAACGCTTTTATAATAAAAAAATTCCTTTATGCATCGTTCTATGCATAAAAATCAAATTTAATAAGAATAACACTTTTCTAATTAAAAATTTTCCTTTATGCATCTTTCTATGCATAGAATCAAATTTAATAAGAATAACACTTTTATATTTAAAAAAATCCTTTATGCATCTTTCTATGCATAAAAATCAAATTTAATAAGAATAACATTTTTGTAATAAAAAAATTTCTTTTATGCATCTTTCTATGCATAGAATCAAATTTAATAAGAATAACACTTTTGTAATTAAAAAAATTCCTTTATGCATCTTTCTATGCATAGAAATCAAATTTAATAAGAATAACACTTTTATAAAAAATTTCATCTTTCTATGCATAGAAATCAAATTAAATAAGAATAACACTTTTGTAATAAAAAAATTTCCTTTATGCATCTTTCTATAGAATCAAATTTAATAAGAATAACACTTTTATAATAAAAAAATTTCTTTATGCATCTTTCTATGTAAGGCCCCCGCGGGGGCGGGGGAATCCTTTTGATAGGCGGTCAAGTCTCATGTTATTTTCCGATTGACGGCACCTCGATCTCGTAGAAATACGAGGTTACGAGCAAACGGACGGACCTAACTCTATCTCGCAAGGGAAGCGTAGTCATCCTAAAGGAAATTCTAATCCCCAGCACGAAATGTGCGTGGAGATGGAACAAGACCCACACTTGGTTCAAGGAAGCCAACGCCTTTTTCCCCCGTATTTCAAGAGGCACGGCCGCCGCTGGCTCGGTCCCCTAAAACAAGTCTTGTTCGTGACTCTACTATTCCCTAAGTATCGTAAGTTACGACTAGTAGAAAGCTACCCGACTGATCGGGTAGCTCCACCCATCCTTAGAATGGTACCGTCAGGGCATCCATTCTCCCACTTTCCACGCACTCACCCGTTCAATTATTTTCTAATTACGTCCTACCACACTGTGAAACACTTAAAAACAAATTCCTTTGTTAATTAATTACACCTGATTCCTTAAAGAAAATTTTCCTTAAAAACAAATTCCTTTGTTAATTAATTACACCTGATTCCTTAAAAACAAATTCCTTTGTTAATTAATTACACCTGATTCCTTAAAGAAAATTTTCCTTAGCACAACATTGAAATCAACGAACATACTTACAGTGAAAAATATTTACAAAGACCCTGAAACCGGGTCGATATCCCAATCCAAACTTCTTGTCCAAACCATAACCATAACCACAATCCAATCACAGTCACAACCACAACCTCAACCACATCGATGATCTAGAATTCGATCTTCCAGCCTCAACCAGCTGGGTAAACCTCACGGACCGTCTCCCCTCGTCGTCAGCCAGCCGACGAGGACCAAGCCGTCCTGTCACCCCCTCAGATACTGACGCTTGTACCAAACCCTCTCGCTCTTCGGAGGGGACGTCTCCTCATGAGGTGGGGGTTAAGTCACCGCACTAGCCTGGACCCACAGAACTAGGCAGCATATATACATCACCCTGGTGGTGAAAACCAATTCCCAGTGGCATAGGAGGGGATTGCCCTGGGCCGACTCCCGGCCTCGCTATATCCTCCGCCCGTCTGGTTATCATTTTCATGCCTATTCACTTCAAGAGGGGCGAAGTCGATTAGGGACACGATTTGCTTCATTCCCTCCTTGGGCAGCACGTGGTTCTTCAATTCGACGGCGTTTCGGCGCCATAGGAGCACTAGAGTTTTAAGAGGATAGAGAGAAAACGAGGTGAATATAAGAGGTTGGGAGCGTGGAGAGAAAAGAGAGAATTCTACTGGTTCAAACGGATTCGAAAACGGAGTCCGTTTGGGGTAGGAAAAGCTTGTTGGGCTTATGGGCAGGAACGACCTCAGCCTAAGTTTAAGTCGCCGCATATGGGGGGGGGAATTGAGAGGGTGTCCTTAACTTGGAGAGCTCTTGAGAAGAGTGTACGTCTAGGGAGGCCTAGGGAAGAGTAAGGCAAGGGTTGAAGGAGAGGCACACTTAAAGTCTATTCACACGGGGGGGAGAAGAGTGTAGGACATGTCCTAGAGCTTGAGAGAGGGCTTGTGCGTAGGGGCTTGCTGGGGGCTTGTCTGGAGAAGGGGGCTGGGAGGGTCCTTTTATAGGTGCTGGAGGGTGGACGTCCGGGTGCGGGAAGGTGACACCTGGGTGGTGTAGGTGTCCGGGAGAGGGTGTGGGCGTGAGACACCTGGGGGTGGAGGTGTCTCGAGGAGAGAGAAAGTGTGACACATGGGGGTGGAGGTGTCCCCAAGAGAGAGAGAGCGCGACACCTGTGGATAGAGGGTTCTGGGAGGAGGGGGTACGTGTAGGGGTGTGCTGGAGGGTGCGTCTAGGTCGTGTACACGCTTGGGTGTCCCGGGCGGATTGTCGGTTTTTTTCACGGGCGGCGCCCGTGGTGGGGCCCACGCCGGCCGCCCGCCATCGTCCGGGGGGGTCAAAAATATTTTTTGACGGAAATGTCCGGCCTTGCCCCGTGACCATGGGGGCGTGTTCCGTTCGTTGATTAGACGCCTGGATAGTTACTATTTTTGGTCGGAAGTTCGCAGATTAAAGGCTTAAAAGCTTAATTAAACCCATTCCGGGTACCCGTTTTTAGTTCAGAAAAAACTATTTTAAGCGTAAAATTACGCGTAGATTTCAAATTTGGATTCAAAATTACAAATTTCTAAGTAAAAATGGCTCATTTTCCAAAAATAGAAGTTTTTTGATCGTAAAAATGACAAACTAAGTTATATTTTTCAACTCTGAAGCAAGTACATTGTTATTTACAATGGGTATGTTACATCCTTCCCTACTAAAAGAACTCGAGATGTCCTCATCTCGGCACGAACTCTGGGTAATTCTTTTGGAGGGTTGACTCTTCCTCCCAAGTGGCATCCTCCTCAGGGTATTCTTTCCATTCCACTAAATGTTCCCTAAGGATTCTATTGCGAAGCACTCTTTCTCTAGAGTCGATGATTCTATTAGGTCTCATTTCAAGGACTCCCTGAGTTGGCATTACAATTTGTTCATCATCAAGAACATGATCAGGATGAGGCACACATGGCTTTAGTAAGCTTACATGGAATACATCATGGATCTTGAGGTGGGTTGGGAGGCGAAGTTTGTAGGCATGTTTTCCCAAACATTTGATGACTTCATAAGGCCCACAATACCTTGGACTCAGTTTCCTAAATTTTCCAAGAGATAAAGAACTTCTCTTTGGCCGCACTCGAAGAAAAACTTTGTCTCCTTGCTGAAAAATTCTGTCAGATCTTTTGGTATCAGCATAATGCTTCTGTCGATCCTGGGCGGCTTTAATATCCTTACGAATAGCTTTGGTTTGTTCTTCCATTTCTTCAAGCATTATCCTGGAGGCTTCAACCTTTAGTGTGGGGTCAGAGAAATTTAAGGGAGATAAACACTCCTGACCATAAAGAGCTTTGAATGGTGACATCCCTATGCTTTGGTGATAGGATGTATTGTAAGAGAACTCCACTAGAGGGAGATACTGAATCCACTTCTTTGGTTCACGCCCACAATAGGCTCTCAGGATGTCTTCTATAATCTGATTAACTCTCTCAGTTTGACCATTTGTTTCTGGGTGGTAAGCTGTACTGAAACAAAGTTGTGTTCCAATAGCCTGGAATAATGATGTCCAGAACTTTGAAGTGAAGTCAGAGTCCCGGTCACTGACTATTCTTTTTGGCAATCCATGAAGCCTAAAGATTTCCTTGATGAAAAGGCGAGCAATATCAGAAGATTTAAATGTCTTCTTTACTGGGATAATATGGGTGACTTTGGTAAGCATATCCACAACTACTAAAATAGAATCATACCCTCCTTGTGTTGTGGGAAGACTTGTGACAAAATCCATACTGATACATTCCCACTTCATCTGAGGAATGTCCAGAGGTTGGAGTTTCCCGGGCATTTTGATTCTTTCAGCTTTAATCCTTTGACATGAAAGGCATTGTCTGATGTATTGAAGGATATCTCTCTTCATTCCAGGCCAAAAGTAACTTCTCCTTAAGGCATTCAAGGTTTTTGCATAACCTGGATGTCCTGCTACGGGGCTATCATGAGCTTCATACAAGATCATCTTCTTCAGTGCAAGATCTTTGGGAATACATAACCTATGCATGAAGTAGAGGCATTCATCATCGAGGGTGTATCCCTTGATCAATATATTTTCCTTTTCTGTGGGTGCCTCCTTGTGAACCAGGCTTACTAGCTTTTGGTAATCAGGGTCATGAAGTGAAACCTGCTTTACCTTCTCTAGGATGGGGTTATTTGGCATAGAGATTGCACTTAGGAAGGATTTGCGACTGAGGGCATCTGCTACAACATTATCCTTTCCAGGACGAAATTTGATATCAAAATCAAACTCTTGTAGAATCTCAATCCATCTTCTTTGCCTCATGTTGAGATTGGGCTGGGTGAAGATCCACTTTAAACTCTGGTGGTCAGTTACAAGCAGAAACTTACGGCCTAGGAGATAGTGTCTCCATAACTTGAAACAATGAACAACTGCAAGGAGTTCCAAGTCATGGGTGGCATATTTGACTTCATAGGATTTAAGCTTACGAGAAGTGTAAGCCACAGGCCTTCCTTCTTGAATTAAGACACCACCAAGTGCAAGGCCACTAGCATCAGTGACAACCTCAAACTCTTTGGTGAAGTCAGGGAGCTTCAAAACTGGTGCTGAGGTGAGGATAGCCTTAAGTTGGCTAAAACTGATTTGGTGGATTGGTAACCATACTATCTTACATTCCTTCTTGAGGAGATCAGTTAAGGGTGCGGCTATCTTGGCATAATCCTTGATGAAGATCCTATACCATCCTGTGATGCCTAGAAACCCACGGATTTCTTTGACTGTCCTAGGGGGTGGCCATTCCAATATATCCTTGACTTTGGCAGGGTCTACTGAGATGCCCCTTGAGGAGACAATGAACCCTAGATATTCAATTTGGGAAGTGAAGAAGGTACATTTGCTTTTCTTGGCATAGAGCTTATGTTCGCGCAGTATTTGCAATACTTTGCGTACATGCTCCTCATGTTCCTCTTTTGACTGAGAATAGACCAAGATGTCATCGAAGAAGACAAGGACAAATTCATCCAAGTAGGGTCGGAAGATATCCTGCATCAGGCGGTTGAAGGTGGCGGGAGCATTGGTTAATCCGAATGGCATGACTGTAAATTCATAGTGGCCATAGCGGGTATTGAAAGCGGTTTTTGAGATATCTAATTCCTTGATCCTAATTTGATAGTAGCCAGACCTTAAATCCATCTTGGAGAAAACTTTGGATCCATAAAGTCTGTCAAGAAGTTCGTCGATGCGAGGAATGGGGTATTTGTTTTTGACAGTGACCTTGTTTAGGCCTCGGTAGTCAATACAAAGCCGAAGCGAGCCATCCTTCTTTCTCTGGAAAAGAACAAGCGCTCCCCATGGGGAATTACTAGGGCCAATGAATCCTTGCTCAATGAGCTGCCTAAGTTGTTCCTTGAGCTCTATGGCTTCGGGAAGAGACATTTTGTAAGGTCTCCTTGAAACTGATTCAGCACACCAGGGATTAACTCAATCCCATGATCTACTTCTCGAGATGGGGGTAGTTTTGTAAGTTCCTCTAGAAAGATATCTCAAAACTCCTGGAGCCAAGAGGGTTCTAAATCTGGGTTGCTTTCTTCTACCTTGTTGAGTTTGACAAGGAAGATCTGTTGGCCCTTGCGCACTCCCTTAAGAAGACGATTAGCTTTGACCAAATGAAATTTGGGTTTACCTGTTTTTCCCTGGGCTGATACTACCTGTCCTTGACTATTCTTAAAGGTGATGCTTCCTTCAGCACAGTGAATGTCAGCATTGTTTGCAATTAACCAATCCATACCAAGGATTCCATCATAAATCCCTAATGGTAAGCTTCTAAAATACCCATGGGTTGATTCACCATCCAATTCAAATTCAAGATCTCCCACACAATGTCGGGATACTTCTTCTTTTCCACTAGCTAACTCAACAATCATTGCTTGGGCTGGTTTTTGATCTAACTGTAACTTACGCAAGCATTTTGGAGAAAGAAATGAATGCGTACTACCACAATCAACCAAAAGCTGGAAAGATCTACCTTGATAAGTAGCCGGAGCTTGGATAACAGAAAACTGCTGATTAGGTCCTTGATGTTCTATAGCTGCATGAATGGTGGCTTGCTGTTCTTCTTCCATCTCTAAAGTCGGTTCACCAATCATAGAGCAGACACGGGCAGTCACTCCACGACCTCTACCACGTCCACCACCACCTCGTCTAGCTTGGCGGTTATTAGGAATCCCACGACCTTGAACTACCTGGCCGCCTTGTGGAGCACCAGTGACACTAGGATTGAGAGAGGGTCTTGCAAGTTTGGGGCATTCATTCCGGAAGTGGCCAACTTCATTGCAATAAAAGCACCTTTGGTCCCCATAGGATTCTGAAGTGGAATTAGCATAACTGCGGGGGACAAAATTATTGGGGTACTGACCAATAGTGTTGTGGCAGAAATTCGATTGGTAATTCCTCTGAAGGCGCCCCCTTGGGTTAGACTCAGGATAGACTCTCTTCTTTGCTTGACCACTCTTTACTTCTTTAGCCAGAGGTCTGGCTCGGGTAAGAGCATCTTGCAAGGTAGTTGGCCTCATTGCTTCAAGGCGAGAATCCAAAGGTTCATTCAGCCCTTGGCAAAATCGGGCCACTTGTTGAGTGATCGACATAGGTGGAGCATATTTGCCAAGTGTGACAAATTTTGAGTAGTATTCCTCCAGGGTTAAGCTAAGCTGCTTGAGGCTGAAGAACTCGTTCATCTTAATAGATTCATGAGATGGGGGGAGATAACGGCCCTTCACAGCTTGCTTAATGTCACTCCAGGTTTGGGTATCTTCAGTGACGCCCTTATCTCGGCACCATTGCTTCCACCAAAGTTTGGCGTCCCCAGTAAGACGGAATCTGGCAAGCATGGATTGATTCCCAATTCCTGTACCAGCAGCCGAAAAGTAATCGTCCATGGCTTCTATCCAAACTTCTGCATCCCTTTCAATCTTTGAACCTGCCCCATTAAATGAGGGAGGTTGCATTTGTTTGAGGAGAAGCTTCTTCTCCTGTGTATCTGTATATAATGCATTGGGAGCAAGAAGTTGACGATCCTGGTTATCGATAAGAAGCTAAATTTAGAATCATGTCACTTAGGCGGTTTAATACACATAAGACAATGAGTATGAAAATCAAAACCTTTTATTCCAAGCTTTAATATTTACAAGTAAACCAAGCCATTTACAAGTAAACCAAGCCATTTACAAGGATTGGACTAAATCCAATCTTATTTATTTACATGGTAGTCCTCTAAGGAACCTAATAAAGATCTGCGGTGGTAGCATTGAAAAAGTAGGGGGGTTCTCCCATGGTTTCAAGAACTCGATAAGTCTCTGGTAGGGGAGGTAAACCTCGTCTCGAAAGACGGGTAACGGCTACTCTATCAGGGGATACAACTTGAGTCACCTTATCATAAACCCAACGATTCTGCAGCATGCGATTCCCATCGATAGTGACATAGGTGTTACGAGGAGTGCCAATAAACCAGAACAGGCGAACCATCCGCAACATCTCGGCATATCGAATCCGCCTCAAGTCGTTGGTGAGATTGCCGACGTGCTCAGCTCGAATGATGAAATAGGTAGATCGACGATGCCAATACTCAGTTCTGTTCCATCCCCTTTCGATGCGAGTGTAAAGAGGAAGGGTTAGCTTGTCTACAATGTGCATCATAGTGTCACGGAACTCGAATTCGAAAGAGCGACAAGCAGTCATGAACATGCATTGGAATACCAGGAAGCGAGAATAGGGATCCATCTCGTCCTCCTGCATCCAGCCGTAACTAGATTAGTCTAACAAGAATTCCTAGAGCAACAAGAGAATACAATATAAAATCTCCCAAGTCTAAACCTGCTCTGATACCACGTGTAAGGCCCCCGCCGCCCCGTAGGGCGGGGGAATCCTTTTGATAGGCGGTCAAGTCTCATGTTATTTCCGATTGACGGCACCTCGATCTCGTAGAAATACGAGGTTACGAGCAAACGGACGGACCTAACTCTATCTCGCAAGGGAAGCGTAGTCATCCTAAAGGAAATTCTAATCCCCAGCACGAAATGTGCGTGGAGATGGAACAAGACCCACACTTGGTTCAAGGAAGCCAACGCCTTTTTCCCCCGTATTTCAAGAGGCACGGCCGCTGGCTCGGTCCCCTAAAACAAGTCTTGTTCGTGACTCTACTATTCCCTAAGTATCGTAAGTTACGACTAGTAGAAAGCTACCCATCCTTAGAATGGTACCGTCAGGGCATCCATTCTCCCACTTTCCACGCACTCACCCGTTCAATTATTTTCTAATTACGTCCTACCACACTGTGAAACACTTAAAAACAAATTCCTTTGTTAATTAATTACACCTGATTCCTTAAAGAAAATTTTCCTTAGCACAACATTGAAATCAACGAACATACTTACAGTGAAAAATATTTACAAAGACCCTGAAACCGGGTCGATATCCCAATCCAAACTTCATGTCCAAACCATAACCATAACCACAATCCAATCACAGTCACAACCACAACCACAACCACATCGATGATCTAGAATTCGATCTTCCAGCCTCAACCAGCTGGGTAAACCTCACGGACCGTCTCCCCTCGTCGTCAGCCAGCCGACGAGGGCCAAGCCGTCCTGTCACCCCCTCAGGTACTGACACTTGTACCAAACCCTCTCGCTCTTCGGAGGGGACGTCTCCTCATGAGGTGGGGGTTAAGTCACCGCACTAGCCTGGACCCACAGAACTAGGCAGCATATATACATCACCCTGGTGGTGAAAACCAATTCCCAGTGGCATAGGAGGGGATTGCCCTGGGCCGACTCCCGGCCTCGCTATATCCTCCGCCCGTCTGGTTATCATTTTCATGCCTATTCACTTCAAGAGGGGCGAAGTCGATTGCAGGGACACGATTTGCTTCATTCCCTCCTTGGGCAGCACGTGGTTCTTCAATTCAACGGCGTTTCGGCGCCATAGGAGCACTAGAGTTTTAAGAGGATAGAGAGAAAACGAGGTGAATATAAGAGGTTAGGAGCGTGGAGAGAAAAGAGAGAATTCTACTGGTTCAAACGGATTCGAAAACGGAGTCCGTTTGGGGTAGGAAAAGCTTGTTGGGCTTATGGGCAGGAACGACCTCTTAGCCTAAGTTTAAGTCGCCGCATATGGGGGGGGAATTGAGAGGGTGTCCTTAACTTGGAGAGCTCTTGAGAAGAGTGTACGTCTAGGGAGGCCTAGGGAAGAGTAAGGCAAGGGTTGAAGGAGAGGCACACTTTAAGTCTATTCACACGGGGGGGGAGAAGAGTGTAGGACATGTCCTAGAGCTTGAGAGAGGGCTTGCGCGTAGGGGCTTGCTGGGGGCTTGTCTGGAGAAGGGGGCTGGGAGGGTCCTTTTATAGGTGCTGGAGGGTGGACGTCCGGGTGCGGGAAGGTGACACCTGGGTGGTGTAGGTGTCCGGGAGAGGGTGTGGGCGTGAGACACCTGGGGGTGGAGGTGTCTCGAGGAGAGAGAAAGTGTGACACATGGGGGTGGAGGTGTCCCCAAGAGAGAGAGAGCGCGACACCTGTGGATAGAGGGTTCTGGGAGGAGGGGGTACGTGTAGGGGTGTGCTGGAGGGTGCGTCTAGGTCATGTACACGCTTGGGTGTCCCGGGCGGATTGTCGGTTTTTTTACGGGCGGCGCCCGTGGTGGGGCCCACGCCGCCCGCCCGCCGTCGTGGGGGGGTCAAAAATATTTTTTGACGGAAATGTCTGGCCTTGCCCCGTGACCATGGGGGCGTGTTCCGTTCGTTGATTAGACGCCTGGATAGTTACTATTTTTGGTCGGAAGTTCGCAGATTAAAGGCTTAAAAGCTTAATTAAACCCATTCCGGGTACCCGTTTTTAGTTCAGAAAAAACTATTTTAAGCGTAAAATTACGCGTAGATTTCAAATTTGGATTCAAAATTACAAATTTCTAAGTAAAAATGGCTCATTTTTCAAAAATAGAAGTTTTTTGATCGTAAAAATGACAAACTAAGTTATATTTTTCAACTCTGAAGCAAGTACATTGTTATTTACAATGGGTATGTTACATTCTATGCATAAAAATCAATTTTAATAAGAATAACATTTTTGTAATAAAAAAAATTCCTTTATGCATCTTTCTATACATAGAAATCAAATTTAATAAGAATAACATTTTTATAAAAAAATTCCATTATGCATCTTTCTATGCATAGAAATCAAATTTAATAAGAATAACACTTTTGTAATAAAAAAAATTCCTTTATGCATCTTTCTATGCATAAAAATCAAATTTAATAATTAATATCAATGATATCCATGCATATTCATAGGTGAATATGTACATGGAGTAATTAGAATATTTCTTTTAGATGCAAAAATGGTGGGAGTTACTCTTTTGGAATAACATAAAAACAAACTTTCTTTTTCACAAAATTCTAGAAAATTTTGCCATAACCTCCTTTGTATGGCTGACCATTTCTCATTTTTATCTTTCTTCACTTAACTTAATAAACCCAATTCAGAATTATAGAACTCTAATCTACACAATTTTTTAAATTCAAGAGAGTAAACAATAAGAAGAGTTTAATTAATCACTTATTTAATCTTTCTAGGATTAAGAAAGGTTGGAATGTAAAGAAGAGAAGGGGCTGGCCTTTTCATCAAAGGCATAGCATTTGAATTTAATTCAATCATTTGCAAAACATAAAAATCAAGAAAACCATAGATTTTTCATTAAAATTCGTAAACAAAGTAAGAAAATTAGCTTACATGGAGCTTGTAAGCTCTCCTTTGGCTTGAGGGATTGAGGGTTCTACTCTTCTTTAAAGCAATAGTGGCCACCAATTCACTTTGGAGAGGATTAGGCCAAAAACAATTGAATTATTAAAAAATTCAATGTAGATGGCTCAGGACAAGAGTAGAGTAACAGTGCATAAACACCATTAAGCTTTTACAAAGGAAAAGGCTTTTATTTATAGGAAAAAGTGAGCCTCTAACCAAGCAAACTGATTCTAGAATTTTCCAGATCAATTTGGTCAATTTTTGACCATTTTTGGGTCAGTTCAACTTACTTTTTGGATCTAGATTTGAAACAGGAGAGAGGAGAGATGAAAATATCTCATTTTATTGATTAAAAATTACGGGTAATGATGAGAAAAAGGTACTCACTTCATGAGGGGAGATCCCCACATCGAGGTGGCAAAATTCAGTTTTTTAATTGTTTTCTTTGGTCCTTAGTCCACTCTTCATCTTATGTGAGCATTTACCCATTTTGGGGGGGGTTTTCTTTTATTCTTCAATTTATCTCCTCCCTACACTTGGATTGATCCTATTGGCCCATAGGAACCTTAATTGGACCATAATCCAAATTTTTTTGAAAATCTAGACCCTTAGGCTAAGGTCCTTTATACCTATTTTCAAACCATTTTAGACACTAGGAGGATTTTTATATCCAAAAATATCTCAATTTTGAATTACCTCCCTCTAGACATTTTCTCTCTCCAGGCCAAAACAGGGTAAAACACGATCTTTCTTTTATTTTAGAGGGGGAATAATTATAAGATCAGAAGGGGAGGTTCTTACACCTACACACCTCAAAAGCTAGAGGGAGGAATCTTACAACCATTGAAATGATACAAAAATCCTTTTCTCCATAAAAAAGGGGGCTCTAGAAGCCCCCTTTTTTCTTCCGTGATGCAAGTGATGGACTCGGGCCGGCGAAGGTTTAAAGATGGAGAGATCTTACCCTTCTTCCTAGATCTCCATGTGTTTCGTCAATAATCAGTATCAACTAAATTGTTTTTTAAAACCTTGCAGGCCAATATGGGACAGTTGACTTGGCTACATGGTTCGATATCACCATAGATGTTACACATGCTATAACATATCTTCATATTCATGTTGGCGAGAGTGAGGACTTTGTATGTGTTTAATGTTTGTTTTACCACCTACAAGTTAATGTTTAATGTTTGTTTTACCACCTACAAGCTAGAGGTCGTTCAATTGTACTTGAGGTGATTACTTTTTGTACATCAATCCATCATACATTGTGATTAATTTTTGCAAATCAATCCATCATACATTGTGACATAAAGTCCTTAAATATACTCTTAACTAAAAACTTTTGAGCCAAAGTGGCCGACTTTGGATTTTCACGTCTCGGCCCTATGGAATTTGAGGATACTCGTGTCCACATAAGTGAAAGGGACAGCAAGATATTTGGATCCCGAGTGAAAGGGACAACAGGGTGCTTCTTGTGGAGTTGTTTACAGGAAGATGCCCTATTGAGCTGAAAAGACAACACACAAGAGGATAACAACAAGATGGGTGTGTATGCAATCCTTGGCTTTTACAGTGAGAAACACTGCATGTACTCCTCATCTTACTTTATTGAATATCGCATATACAATGTTTCATGACAAGGTTTGGACCCAAATTTTGAACACCACGGTCCATATCTTTTTATTGAATGCAGTGGTGCATGCTGAGGTTGAATTTTCAGGCAACTCAAAACATAGGGTGTTAGCAAAAGTACATGTGTAAATGGGGTCGTGCATATGCACATGTGGTGTGTGTGTATGTGCAAGTGTACATGCTTGTTGTACAGGCATGTACATTGTATACATGAAGGTGCATTTGTGTGCATATCCTATCTGTGGGGGGTGACATTGGGAATGAATGGGTTGAGCCACGTGGGGAGACGGGGCCATGCATGTATGTGTGTCTGCACGTGCATGTGTGTGCCTGCGTGTGTGCACGTGTCTTCATACACGTGAAACCATACGTAATTGCATCTGTGGGTGGGCACACTAGTGCATGCATTCGTGTTTGTGTGTGTGTGGAGAGAGAGAGAGAGAGAGAGAGAGAGAGAGAGAGAGAGAGAGAGAGAGAGAGAGAGAGAGAGAGAGAGAGAGAGAGAGAGTCTGATTGGATCTTCGATATAGGCATTCTAGATGTTTCTTGATGGGAAATGTATAGAGATACTAGATCCAAAGCTTGAGAGAATCCCATTAGCATACTTAATGGTTGAGAAGCTGCTACAACTAGCATTCCAATGTGTAGCTCCAACCAAAGAAGAGAGACCAAGTATGAAAAAAACTCTCGTATAGTGAATCTCATGAGCCATCATGTGCCTACTAGCAAAGTAGATATGTTGTATATATCCTCCTTCTATATTCTAAATAAGAGTAGCCCTAATTGCATGAGTCCACATTGACACTAACATGGAAATTGGGACAAAAAATCACTAAAGGTTTGGTCTGGTGATGATCTAATCAGGGTTTCAGGCAAGAATCAGGGAGATGAAAGGCAACCACCATATATATACTAAGCTGGTTGACATTGTTTCCAACAATGTAGTAGAATCATTTGGTAAGCTTTATGATTCTACCTTTTAATGATCCGTTATCTCCGTCTCTTGCAGAGATTGGCTCAGGCATCAGCTAACACAATACCCTAGGTCAGAAGAATTGAGCATTGGGAAGATCAAGTTCAAAGCTTTTGATTTGGGAGGTCACCAGATTGCTCGCCATGTTTGGTAATTGACATTGAGAGAGTTTTTGGGATGGGAAATTAAATTTTTTATGCACCATTTGTTTTTGTATCGCACCATTTTGTCATTGCTTGGCAGGTTGATGGCATAGTCTATCTGGTTGATGCTGCTGACAAAGAGAGATTTGCTGAATCCAAGAAAGAACTTGATGGTCTCCTTTCATATGATTCTTTAGCTCGTGTGCCTTTCTTAATCTTAGGGAACAAGATAGACATACCTATTGCAGCTTCAGAGGATGAGTTAAGGTATTACTTGGGGCTTTCTAATTGCATAACAAGTAAAGGGAATGTAAATCTTGGTGACACGAATATCCAACCTATTGAAGTTTTCATGTGTAGTATTGTTAGGAAGATGGTGTATGGTGATGGTTTCAAGTGGTTATCACAATACATAAAGTGATGCTATTGGCACTATGTTCCTTTGTAAGTAAAGGTGAAGCTGAAACAATTATTATTTACAGATTTGAGACTCTCTGTGTCGTGGAAAGGGGTGGTGGTGCTATATACGACTTGCCACAAATATATACCTCCACATTGATTTCTTAAAAGCTCTGGTAGAAAATCCATGTTGCTTTTCACCAATAAATTCATGATTGTTTAGATCCTTCTATTGATTTTATATGAACTTTTGAACTACACATTATATTTGCTTACTTTTGTTTTCCTCAAATTTGTAGGGGCAGAGCGATTGATCTTGAAGGAGAGTGAATCATGGGACAACAAGGAAATAAATCTATAGCAAGTACTTGGGACTTTTACTTTTAGATGATGCACATATTTTTCATGTATTTTGTGATTGAGTAATCGACATTTTATGTTGCAGCACGTAGCAAAAGCTATGGACTTTGATTTGTCCCTTTAGGTAGAACCGTGAACGAGGAGGCCACCTCTCGTAATAATAGGGAGAATGTGATAGAGACCAAGCCTACTATAACCATTGAGCCAGGGGCTCTTGATGAGGGAGAGCCTGAGGGGGGTGATGATCATCATCATGTGGAAAGGTGTGGTGGAGATGACGCTACTATGGAAGCAGAAGGGGAGACATGTGATCAAGGCATGGAGGTTGGGGAGAATGAGAGAGCTCCTCCTCATCTGAGAGTGCTGGGAAAGGAAATAGATATTGAATTGTTGCAAGATGTTTTGGGGGAATTCCATGTGTAGAGAGCGATAGAGCCACCTCTTCTACCATGGTGCAAGCTTATACCCAATGAGGCAATTCGTACAGCAACTAGTGAGGTGTCAAACCTTAGTGATGGTTTTGATGCCAATGGCTATGTGTCTACACAAGCACCATTCTTAGTCTCTATACGCATGCCTGGGAGTGATGAATTCCTTCATGTCATAGACCTTGATCGGCTAGAGTGGGGACAGACATGGAATCTAGTGAATGATCAATTTGAGTGGGAGGATCTAAAGGGAAAGAAATTTCTTGTGTGGGATGGGAATCATAGGCTTAAGGCATGGTTTTCTTGGATTCATGAAAACACTTTGACCTTCCAATTCTTTAATTCTTGAAAATTCTTAGTTTTTAAACTCGTTAAGACTTTGGGATTTTGTCATTACATGTAGCTTATGATCACTATTGTCATCATCATGTGAGAGTAAGGTGCCAGTTCATTGAGGTGGACAAACGAAAAGTGGGGGAACTATTTGTTTAATCATATGGTTGAAGCTTATGAGGCTTATCAAGAAGAATTAGACAATCAAGAGAGGGATGAAAACTTAGAAGATGATGGTCCACAACCTCCAATGGAAGAAGATCCACAACCTCCAATGGAGGAGGGCTCAACAACAAAGAAAAGACCTCCACAGATGGCAGAATCATCTCGTTCTCATGAAGTTCGAAGTAAGAAAGGGCTGACTTTAATATGGGAGGAAAACAAGACAAAGAGACACTAAATGCAACACACTAAAATGGTATTAAACTTTGATACATGTTTAATTTTGATGCAAAAAAATTGGCACTCATGGAATAAATGTGGATATTGTAGATGTGCACTATTTCACACATGTGGACGTGATTATGGAAGATGTCACGACGCTTATTGAGGCAACATACATGTGAGGAATTCAGTCAATACAACTTAGTCTTAACTTAATTGGATATTAATCATATTAACTTTCATTAAATATTGTTGGTTACATGATTGATGCTTTTTTTGGCAAGGTTAATGCTAAGGACCTCTCACATCATGGTGCTGTGTAGAGGTGGCCCGATTGGTTTGGGCTGACTCATGGGCTTGGCAATTGAGCTATTGCCAGATCTAGGTTCCCCATATTGGAATGTGTTCTCTAGGGACTTGTCTGCCTGCTGCTGCCCAGTAACATATTTTGTTGCATTCTTCACAGTTGATGAAGGATGGTATGGCTAGGCAAAAGGAGAGCAAGCAAATGTGACACAACAAGCCCTCGTCTTGGCACCTCATATAAACCTTGCCTAGATAGAGACCCAAAGGGTTATGGGCGGCCATTTCCCTCAACGATAGATTACATGTCCAAGCCCTCAAAGTTGACTCCAAAATTTCTTGCTTTCAGTGAAAATTGGAATTCCTTCACATGGAAGTCAAAGGGGCCCAAGTAGCAAGAGCCAAAACCCAAGAAGAGCTCACATGTGCCACCGCCGTTGCACTTCAAAGAGAGCTAAAACTACCAATAGCTTGTGGAAAAAGTTAACAACTTGTCGCACTTCAGAGAGCTAAAAATGTCAATAGCTTGTTGCCTGGAATCACCAATACCTTGTGGACAAAGTCCACAACCATATGTCTAAGCACTGTAAGGACTTTAGGAGGGCACTAGATGATGCTGATTCTAGTTTTAAAATTTCTTTTTCTATGTTTAGGATACTTTCCCATTCCATTTAGGGTAGCTAACCTTTCTAGGGTCATTTGTTTAGGGACTCTTTGTATAGGGACATTCTCTTGACTTGACCTTGCTAACCACATTTCTATCGTTCCTTTGTCAGAACCATCTTGGATCAAGAACATGGACTCACCCTTGCCCACCCTTTTTGGTCATCTCCTCCTACCCTTTTTAGAGATAGAAGTCATGACTGGTGAGCATCCACTTTTTCTTTGTTTATATAGTAGGCATAGGCACATGTTAGCACATTAAATGGTGCTATAATATGTCCCAATTGTATACTTATCAAGCGGAGGCTTATTTGTAAGATTGGTGGAAGTTGTCACTTCCCTGCTTTGATTTGTATGGGAATTCCTTTATTAGATGGTCCACTCCACACTTTCTACATGTGAATGCTAGAGTTGTTGTTTACTGAGAGTTGTTAGTGCTTGTTGTGGAGCTTGTTGTGCTGAGTAGAAGTAACTAGTTTATTGGTGGATAGTCCTTTATTAGATATTCCACTCCACACTTTGTACATGTGAATGCTAGAGTCAGTTTAGTGCTTCTTATGGAGCTTTGCAAAGCAAAAGCGACAAGTTTTTGTGGGCATTCTATAACCCAATGAGGTCGTTTGGCAATGGACCTCCAAGTTGTGTGTTCATGTCTCTCTCATTTCATTAAATGAATGAAACAAGCTCACTCTTTTGTAACTCCTTGCTGCATGACATAGAAATTAGTTACAATATCATGTGGCTCCTCATAATATTCATGACATAGATATTCACTTTCTTCCATTGGTTCTTTGACCTCAAACTGATTGATCAGAGTAACCTTTGGTGGAGGTGGTGGAAGTGGTAGGATAGGTGGTTTAGTAAGGCACCCTAACCATTCCCCATGCATAACCTTGTCTTGGTACTGGGGTTGGTCCAGCATTACCACCATTCTAGGGGGATGGGGTAAAGCTAGGGCTAGTCTAGCTACCGACATTTGTGTTGGTGGTTGAGCACCATATCTACACATGGATGTTTCATGATTTCCTAAGCATGTACGAATGTGCACAATAAAGCAATGGTCTCTGTCTCACAGATACATGCATTTGCTTGTATAATTTTGTCTACATATTAAACACTAGGCTAACTCTTTCTTTGGGTAGGTGTGCATTATGGGGGGGGTTCTCTTACCTCTTTTAGATTTAACTTTTCAAGGATAGCTTTGGTCAACTCATTGATAGTCATGTTCTTTACCTACCTTTCCCTAGTGTTTGTGTCGTTATTTAACTCATCGATAATTGTGTTCTTTACCTAGCTTTCCCTAGTGTCGTGAAATGAATTGACACTTTGGATGATGCAACTAAAGATGGATTATTTTCTTCCTTAGGCTGGGGTAGTTCTAACATTCAGGGGGGGAAATGGATGGGATGGCCTTGACACCCCAGCCACCTCCTTGACTCACTAGGAGTCCCTAGGGGAAGGGCTTCCCCAATAACTAAGGAGAGAGAGGGAACCACCTAGCCAAATGAAGCTGGGCTAGGACACCTACACAAGGACATGATTATTTATAATGAGAACAAGTGAGCAATAAGGTGGGACATGACCCTTAAAGACATCAACTCTTATATATAACTCAAAACTCTCCCAACAAAATGTTGAGATATCAAGCTCAACTAGTGCTATGGCGACAGACATTGATGACCCACCTCAATGACAGCTTCCACACTTATGCCACCATTGGCATGGTTGGTGAGATTATGGTTGATATGCCACCAGTGGATGATAGGCTATGTGACAACCACTTTGGAGTAGTAGAGTTATGGCATAGTTATAGTGCCAACTCATATAGTCGGGTTCACACTATAAACCGACCACTTTGTATGTTGTTGTAGGAGAGTACTTTTCCTTTATGTATGTACTCTTATCTTTTAGTTATATGGTTGTAGAGAAGAGAAGAAGAAAGAAGAAAATTTAGCCACATCCATCTCTCTCTTATTTCTTGCACTCTCTTGTGTGTGTGTGTGTGTGTGTGTGTGTGTGTTTGTTTACAAGGAACTCAAGCTCTCTCTCTCTCCCCCACATTCTCTTTATGGTATTAAAGCTCCGGTTCGTTGAGAGCTAAGGAGGCAAGAACAAGGAAGCAAGGAAACAGTACACGGGTAAGAGGATCATCATCTCTTTCCCTTCTTGGTATAGATACAATAGCCCTCAGTAGCTCCGAGAGCTACACATCTCCGATTGAGGAGAGCTGTCTTCACAGGCTTGGAGGTGCCTGTGTGGTACATAGTACTTTGTACTAAAGGTTTTGCGGCCAGAATCACCATTTCGGGTGTGTCTCGATCATTATTTTTGGCAGTTTTTGGAAAGTTCTGGTTGAGAACTAGCAGTTTCAAAAAGTTTTGGTTGAGAACTATCTCTGGTCGGGAATCTAGTTACTGCAGAGTGCAGTAGTGCATTTTCGGAGTGTAGATAGTGTTTGCACATATTGACATTGGGTGCATGTACATGTACTTTGGTCAGATATGGTGACCTATAGGTTGTGCTTAAGTACCACTACAGCAGTCATAGAAGATATTGCTACGTTAGAGGTTGCATACATAATTTTTTTGTTGTAGATTTTTTATTGTTGTAGAAAAACATGTCTGGTGATATAATCAATCAAATTGTCAGTGAGAAGCTGAACACAAGAATTACTTCCATGCCTGGAAGTTTAGAATGACTAATTTCCTTATGTGTAAGGATTTTGGGACTATTTTAAAGGAGACAATGAGGTGACTCTTGAGTTGTCTGAAGAGAATTCCACTTCAGTAGACATAAAAGGCATTCAAGGATAGGAACCAAGGTGTAAGGAAAGTCATGTACTAGCTTTCAATTAGTTTCACAGACACGATGATAGGACACATACAGGATTTTGGTGGGACTATTTTAAAGGAGACAATGAGGCGACTCTTGAGTTGTCTGAAGAGAATTCCACTTCAATAGACATAAAGGCATTCAAGGATAGGAACCAGGGTGTAAGGAAAGTCATGTACTAGCTTTTAATTAGTTTCATAGACACGATGATAGGACACATACAAGATGTCAACACTCCCCAATAGTTGCATGGTAGAACTTGGTGCAGATGTTCTAGACCAACACAATGGCAAGAAAATTGTAGCTAAAACAAGAGCTTCATATTGTGGTGGAAAAGAAAAGCATGTCTATCAATGAGTATACTTTAAAGATCAAGGGCATTACTGAATTCCTTGGGTCTATCAATGTATCGGTGGAAGATGATGACTTGGTAAGTGTCTATTTGAATGGGTTTGGTAAAGAGTCTATTTGAATGGGTTTGGTAAAGAGTACAAGCCATTCAAGACCTCCATTGCACTTACAAAGAATATTCCCAACTTTTGGGACTTGGTGTCTATGCTAATCATAGAAGAAAAGGCTTTAGGTGAAGACTCTTCTTCACAAAGTAAGAACATCAGAGCAGGACTTCTACTCCAATTCAGGTAGAGGTAGAGGTCGTGGTCGAGGCCAAGGCGGTGGCCAAGATATTAGAATTTTGGACAACAACAGTCCAATGATTCACAACAACAATCATACATAGGTGGAAGAGGCCAGTCTAAAGGCAGGGGGAGCTAAAGAGGCCTAGGTGGTTGGTGAAATGAATAAATTAGAATGCAAATAGCATAGAGTGCTGTTATTGTGGTAAAACAAGGCACATGGAAAAGGACTTGTATAAAAAGTAGAATGACAATTAAAAGTGGAAAGTTGTAGCAAAGCAACTATGCGCATCATCTAGTAAACATGGAGGTGATGACAGAAGGCATTTGTTTGTGATGCAGCACATGATTAGTTCCATAATAGGATATGTGTCAAGATCTCAAGATACATGATATGTGTATTTTGGCGTCTCTAGCCCCCACATGACCTATCATGCTGAGTGGTTTCGAGACATGCAAAAAATGAAAAAACTAGGATATGTAGAAACAGGTGATGATACTGCGCATCCCATTGCACATGTTGTTAAAGTGCCATTGTCTATGCAGGATGGTCAAATGAAGTACTTGGCATATATACTTCATGTTCCAAATATTACAAAGAACCTAGCTTTTGTTAGAGACAAATGGTTGAGAAGGGTCTACAAGTGAGGTTTAAACCTTAAGGATGCTTTATGGAAGACTTTAAAAATTAGTGTTGCTTAGTTGCAAAGGGTAATAGAAATGGCAAGATCAAATTGGATTTAAAAATGCATGAAGTAAAGGCAACCATGTTTGTGCATGGAACATGTGTCATTGCAAATATTGACATATGGCACAAGCACATTGGTCATTGAATGTACAACGAACTGAAGTCTATGCAGGCCCAAAATATTATTGCATGTTTGCCAAAGTTTAAGGTTGATGGTATGCATAAAGTATGGAAAGCATGCTAGCTTGGTAAGTAGGCCAAACATGCTTTCCTACATGAAAAGTATGTCAATGCAAGGAAATTAGATGTCATACATTCATATGTATGGGGACCGACCAAGACTGCGACAATTGCAGGTTGCAGGTATTATGTTACATTCACTGATGACCACACTAGGAAAGTGTGGATTTACTTCATGCAGGAGAAAAGTGAGATGTTAGCTCACTTCTAGAGATTTTAAGCCTTGGTTGAGAAGGAAAAGGGCATACAAATAAAATGCCTAAGATTAGATGGTGGGGTAGAATATTTCTCCAATGAGTTCAGCGATTTCTTGAGGAAGCAGGGAATCAAGAGATAGTTTAGATGCAAGTAGACTCTGCGAACATAATGATGTTATAGAAATAAAAAACAGGCACATTGCAGAAGTGGCACATGCCTTGATGGATTAAAAGAATATGCCACATTATTTTTGGGTAGAAGCAGTAGCAACTGTTGTGTACATTATGAACAAGACACCCGCTGCAGTTGTTCATGGTATGATGCCTGAACATAAGTTTACAGGCATAACACCGGACGTGTCTCAGTGTTTGGGTGTATTGCATATGTGCATGTTCCTGATGAAGTGAGAACAAAGTTGGATCCAAAGGAAGAGAAATGTATCTTTATTGGTTATGCTATGGACCAGAAAGGTAATCTTTAATGCATGGGCAATGAAGGCAACAAAAGATGCAGATGTAAGAAGTGCTGATGCTACACCACATATAGAGCAGTAATCACAAGTGCTTAGTGGACTTGGAGAGTCCTCTAGCAGTGGATCCAATGTTAGCCCATGGGGACGTTGAGGACAGATGTAGGTACACATGTATCATGCAGAGGGAAGGAAAAGGTAGATACCCCTTTTGTACCTGATGTGTTTATGGTGACTTCAGTGGCTCTGAGCTGAGTCTTGATGAGAGGAGTTTAGCATCCCCCATCTGTGGTTACTCCTAGTGTAAGGAGAATGAGGGCTATTTTGAGGAAACTTGGCAGTGATCCAGGTGTATGCAGGTCTTGTTGACAGGTTGAGATATGATGGATTTACAGCCCATCATTATGCTTACATGGTTAAAGCAATATAGGAATTGGAGCCCACTTGTTTTGAGCAGGCACTTGGAAATAAGAAATGGGAAGATGCCAGGAATGAGGATATGGCAACATTAGATTCAAATGCAACATGGGAGTTAGTGCTTTTGCCTAAGGAAAAGAAGGTAATTGGATGCAAGTGAGTGTATAAAGTCAAGCATAATGCTGATGGTTCAGTGTGATCAATTATAAGGCAAGATTGGTGGCCAAAGGCTATGCATACTTATGGCATTGACTATGAAGAGACATTTGCACGAATGGCAACCGTGAGAGTATCATTGCTATGGCTATGCAAAGCGTTGTATGGCTTGAAGCAGGCACCTAGAACATGGTCAAACAAGATCGAGGAGTATCTTGCTACCATTGGCTTTCATATATCCAATGCATATTTTTCACTTTATGTGAGAAAGACAGATAGAAGGATCATGCTATTAGTCATCTATGTGGATGACTTGATTAATACTGGTGATAGTGATATTGACATACATAATGTCAGGAGGATTTTGAAGCAAAAGTTTGAGATGAAGGATTTGGGTGAGTTGTGATATTTTTTGGGCATAGTGGTGGTGAGATCACCTCATGGCATTTTATTATTTGCAAAGGTAATATGGCTTGGACATGTTGTTTCCAAGTATGGTATGATAGGTAAGCCTATTTCAGTGCCATTGGAGCAGAATGCAAAGCTTTCTACACATATAGGTGAGTACATACAAGCGCATAGTGGGTAGATTGATCACATGACCATTACTAGGCCAAACTTGAGTTATGATGCTGAACTTTTGAGCCAGTTTATGCAGGCCCCTAGGAAGCCACACTTGGATGGTGCTAGACGGATTCTCAAGTACATAAAGTCCATAGTTGATTATGGACTTTTCTCAAGTACATAAAGTCCATAGTTGATTATGGACTTTTCTATGAGGCTGGTATAGAGATATAACTACTACATGGGTACACATATGCTGATTGAGCTAGTAGTGTTGTAGACAGAAGATCTACCAGTGGTTTTATGTTCTCATTTGGGAGTGTTGCTGTGAGTTAGAGTAGTAAGAAGCAGCCAACAGTTGCCTTGTTGAGTATAGAGATAGAGTAAATGGGTGCTTCTATGGTAGCTTGTGAGTTTTAGAAGCTACTTGGTGATAAGCGAGAGCCCATGGATAGGGCATTTGTCATTTATTGTGACAACATGAGTAGCATATAGTTGGCTAGTAACCGAGTATACCATGCTAGAACGAAGCACATTGAGATGCATTGTCACTTTGTGAGGGAGAAGTTTCTAGTAGGTGATGTAGATCTGGTATATGTCAGCATAGAGGATCAGGTGGTTGATATCTTCACGAAGGCATTGACAATAGAGAAGCTCCATAAGTTTAGGAGCTTACTTGGAGTGCAGTGTGTGGAGTTGAGCTCAAAGGGGAGTGTTGCGATATCAAGCTCAACTAGTGCTACTCCGGCAGACATTGATGACCCACATGGGGCATAAGTGATGATATCATATGCAATTAGTGAGTTATGTACCTTTATATGTAAGATTCATCCCCCAAACCCCTTTTTGATGTCTAGTATCTTCTTCTATAATCAATCCCTCTTCAGAAATATAAAAGACTTGTTTCTAACTGTTTTAACCTAGAGAGAGAAAATATTCTAGAGAGAGAATATTCAGATTTTTAATATTTTTAGATAGAAAATTATCTCATCTTATTAAAATAAGTTCCCCTGAAACAGAAATTCAAAAAAGAACTTTCCAATGTGCAATTGGAATTAATTAGAAATGTGTATAAAGGACCTTAGTCTAAGGGTCTAGATTTTCAAAAATTTTTGGATTATGGTCCAATTAAGGTTCCTATGGGCCAATAGCATCAATCCATGTGTAGGGAGGAGATAAATCCAATTTGAAAAAGAAGATACCCAAAAATGAGTAAATGCTCACATAAGATGAAGAGTTGAAAATGTACAAGGTTTATTAGTAAAAAATTATGAGCAATATTAAAAGTATGACATATGTAAGGAAGAGGAGTTCTTTAAAGGAGGTGCATATTTCACATAAGATGAAGAGTTGAAAATGTACAAGGTTTATTAGTAAAAAATTATGAGCAATATTAAAAGTATGACATATGTAAGGAAGAGGAGTTCTTTAAAGGAGGTGCATATTTCACATAAGATGAAGAGTTGAAAATGTACAAGGTTTATTAGTAAAAAATTATGAGCAATATTAAAAGTATGACATATGTAAGGAAGAGGAGTTCTTTAAAGGAGGTGCATATTTCACATAAGATGAAGAGTTGAAAATGTACAAGGTTTATTAGTAAAAAACTATGAGCAATATTAAAAATATGACATATGTAAGGAAGGGGAGTTCTTTAAAGGAGGTGCATATTTCACATGCTTGAATGAGTTTTAAACTCATAAAAATTGAGATATTTCATCTCTCCTCTCTCCTCATTCAAGTCTAGTTCCAAAAAGTTAGCTTAACTGATCTAAAAATGGTCAAATATTGACCAAACTGATTTAGAAAATTCTAGAATCAGTTTGTTTGGTTAGGAGCTCAATTTTTCCTATAAATAGAAGCCTCACCCTTGTTGAAAAATATATAGTGTTTATGCATCGTTACTCTACTCCACCTAAGCCAAGAACTGTGAATTCATTTAATAATTCACTAGTTTTTGGAGCTTCCCTCTTTCTTCAATCCCCATTAGTGGCTCCATCAACATACTTAACCAATTGATTGGTTGGGGGCCTCTACCGTGAACAAAGAATCAAGCAAGTTGTAAGGTAATTAGTGAATATTCATCTTTCTATAATTTCTCAATGTTTCTCTCTTCTCAACCCCTCTCAAGCTTGAGAAGTTTAATTGGTATGGTTTTTTTTTAAATGCTATTGAAGTTTGAATAGTAGTGAAGAGTTACATAATTTAATAAATGCTATTGAAGTTAATTTTCATTTATGTTTAAATTATAATGATTCTTATGTAAATTCTCTCTCTCACTCAAGAAATGGTCATACTCATGACCCATTCTCAATCCAAATCAAGCTTTTCATAAAGCTTTTCCTTAACCCAAGATAAAGCTATGCTTGAGGCCAAATTAATGGCTTTTTCTTATGCTTTTAGTTTATGTATATTGATGATTCAATCCATTATGGATTGAGGATCCAATTAGAGAATCATTTTAATTATTTCCTTAATGATAAGCTTTATCCCTTAGAAAAATTGAGATTTATCAGTCATAGCAGCGGAGCTATGGCAAAATTTTTATAAAAATTATGCATAAAAAATTTTCATTCAAAGCATAAAAAGAGGACTTCCTACCATATTCTAGGAATCATCATCCTAGATTAATTGAAAGAATTTCATTATAATCATGGAGAAATTGAATTTTAATATTATGCATAAAGGATAAATTTTTATATCAAAAGTGTTATTTTTACCATTTTTATTTTCATACATAGAAGTATGCATAATGGATAAATTTTTATATCAAAAGTGTTACTTTTATCATTTTTACTTTCATGCATAGAAGTATGCATAAAGGATAAATTTTTATATCAAAAGTGTTATTTTTACCATTTTTATTTTCATGCATAGAAGTATGCATAATGGATAAATTTTTATATCAAAAGTGTTACTTTTATCATATTGGATTTCATGCATATAGGTATGCATAAAAGATATTCTTTTTATACTAAAAGTATGATTTTCCTCATAAATGGATTTTATGCTTAACTTAGATGCATAAGAGAAATTCTTTTATTCTAAAAGTATAATTCCCTACCAAATTGAAATCATGCATAAGAAGATGCATAAAAGATTGATTTTAATTTCGAAAGTGTTAGTCTCCTTAAATGGAATTTATGTATAAATAAATGTGTAGAGAAATCTTATATCAAATAAAAGAATTCTCTTTTAAAAATAAAAAAAAAAGATATGAAATGTGATAAGATGTGATAAGAGGTGTATGAGATGTGATAAGAATTGATAAGATGCTTATGAAATAAGTTAGGATGTGATGAGATGAATTAAGATGTGTATGGGGGGATGAGGTAAGAAGTGTATGTGATAGGATAAGATGTATATGGGTTGTGATAGGGCGAGAATGGATGTGATGTAAAAGATTAGATGTGAAGGTATATGGGGTTATATAAATGGGAATGTGAAATGGATGTATGTATGTGGATGTGTGGATATGGAGATGGGAGTGTGGATGTATGAACATGAAAATGGATATATGCATGAAGATGTATATGCATAGATGTAAATGTGGATGTAGATGTGGATGTATAGATGTGAATGGATGTGGATGTATAGATGTGAATGGAAATGTGGATGTGGATGTATAGATGTGAATGTGGAATGTGGATGTGGATGTATGTATGTATGTGGATGTAGATGTGGATGTATAGATGTGAATGGAAATGGGGATGTGGATGTATGTGAATGTGAATGTAGATGTGGATGTATGTGAATGTGAATGTAGATGTGAATGTGGAATGTGGATGCATAGATGTGGATGTATGGGAATGTGGATGTGGATGTATGTGAATGTGAATGTAGATGTGGATGTATAGATGTGAATGTGGAATGTGGATGTGGATGTATGTATGTATGTGGATGTAGATGTGGATGTATGGATGTGTATGTATGAATGTGGATATGGGATGTGGATGTATAAATGAGGATGTGAAAATGGAGGTAAGCATGTAGATGTGGATGCATGTATGTGAATGTGAATGTAGATGTGGATGTATAGATGTGAATGTGGAATGTGGATGTGGATGTATGTATGTATGTGGATGTAGATGTGGATGTATGGATGTGTATGTATGAATGTGGATATGGGATGTGGATGTATAAATGAGGATGTGAAAATGGAGGTAAGCATGTAGATGTGGATGCATGGATGTGAATGTGGATGTGGATGTGGATGTGGATATGGATGTGTATGTATGAATGTGGATATGGGATGTTGATGTATAAATGAGGATGTGAAAATGGAGATAAGCATGTAGATGTGGATGTATGGATGTGAATGTGGATGTGGATGTGGATGTATGGATGTGGATATGGATGTGAATATATGATATGTGAAGGAATCTGAAGTGAAGAGATGGAAAAGGAGGTGATTGGATGAGTACACATATACATGGAATGTGGAATAAGTAATGTGGATTAATGAGGGATAATGTGGAAAAATGAGAGTTAATATAGAAACTGTATTTGTAAACTGTTTGTAAATGCTGTTTGTAAATGGCTGTTTTATGTCAAGAATGCTGGGGAAGCATTTTGACCGTCTTGTGATTAAGGTCGTGGAGACCTAACTGATAAAGTTGCAACTGCTGACGGAGAGTCAATGGAGGACGTCTCGCGTAGCAAGGTCGACCGAGGTCTTGACCAGCCTCGGTTCGATTAAAATGGTGAGCTTCCGGTACGGTGGATGAAGGACCAAGGAAGCGGCCTATGAGTGAAGCGCTAGGTCACCTGCGAAGGATCCTAGAGGGTGCTGACCATACGGTGCTCGGGCTCTGGGTCGCCTAGGATACCCACGCGTGCGTCGAGGAAGATATTGGAACAAGGAGTAAGAGTTGTTTTGTGAAACCGGGCATGGATCTGGTTGACTGACCTTGCTGGTCCTCAACGGATGAGTCCATGGCTCTTTTATATGGATCTGTTGGTTGATCTTGCTGATCTTCAACGAGAGTCCATCTTGATAAGTGATTATATTGCCGAGTATTATGGGCTAGGAACTATGGAAACGGCCTCTAAGTGGACAGGTGGTGAGCGTTCTAGTTGCCAATGATGCCATAGATACTCTGATGAAGGAATGATGGGAAATTTGAGGATCAACCGGATAAATTGGAAGATTGTGATCAGTGGTACTATGGTTTCATTAAAGGATTGTTTTAAAGTTAGCTGATGATAAGAAAAAGGCAATTTCATATTGGGTGTGTAAGTGGTGTGCCTAATTTTATGTTGCATGAACTTCCGGCTAGGGGGCCTTGGAACTCTCTTCCTTGGTACCCGGGACAAAACTTAACCAAATTCCAAATTGGATCCCATCACTACAGTGGTTGGGCGGTTGGCTAACCCATGGGATCGGATGGGGTTAGGCTGGACTGATGGATCCGTAAACCGAGACTCAATTTCTGTTATTACGATAGATGAAGTAAGTCCCGGATAGTAATTGTTCTATGGATAGGAATCAACGGCTGTGCCTCTTGATGGGGAAAAAAGCGTTGATCCCAATGATCCAAGTGCAAGTTTCTTCCTTGATCCGACCGAGTATCTTTATAGGTGCAGTTGGATCAGCGTGATCAGCAATGATCTTGACTACGTTAGAGTAAAAAATTATCCTGGTGGAATCGCCCGTGCTTTCCGGGTAAGGGAAGTTTTTTCCGGGTTCGGTTTTGGAAAAACCGACGGATTAGTCTCTTGTCCGGATATCCGTGGACGAGGCCCCGAATGTGGGACCCCTGTCCCGTGCGAGAAGTGCTACTTCCGCTGCTAGTACCCCGAATCTGTTGCACGGTGGGAACAGGGATCTCACAGTTCAGCTTAAAGTTTTCTTCTTTTAAACTAAGCACTATTGCAACTTATTTTGTGCTGATGGTTTCCTGCTACTCTGCTACTACATCTGACTTCTATTGGGAGCTTGTTTTTTCTTTTCTAGTTGAATTAGCTTTGCTTTTTGCTTATCTAGCTTTACATAAGCCTACATGAGTGCCTCGTCTATGTTTTTGAATGCCTCTTCAAGCTCTAGCATGGCAGTTTATCTGGCTATGTTCTCATCTTGTTACACATACTCTTGAACATTTGGTCTGGCGACATCTAATCTTTGGCATGCATAATGCTAACTCTTATTTTCTTTATGGGCTCCAGTTGCTATATTGATTCTTTCCCCTTAGCTAGTGCCAGCTTTGATTTTTAGTGCTCGTTTTCCAACTTTCTTTTAAGTATTACTATCTGTTTTTTTTCCAACAATAGTAGATGTTCATCTGTTGAGCCTTCTCCTGTGGCGCCTTTGGCTAACATCTATTTCTAAAGCAGTTCCAGCCCGATCTCGAGTTCCTTTTTCTCTTTTAGCTACTTTGTCTGTTTTTGTACTTTAGTCTAGAGCTCCTTCACCTACTATTGATTTGATTATGCATTTCCTCCAGAGCTGGTGACTGTAGAGGTGGTGGTGGTTGCAAGTGAGCGTCTTCGTGGCTATGTGGACGTTGACCCTCCAACTCCACCTGCAGCTTCATATTTTTCTTGAGGTGGAATTGGTGGTAGAAGTATATGGCATGTGGGAGTTGGTAGTACCATGTTTTCTTTTAGTAGTTGTAAATTATCCTCCCAACATGCTTTCTGAGAGGCTGTCATCTCCTCTTCCCAATGCACCATCAATTCCTACTAGCATTTGGACCACAAGGATGTGAAGGCCAAAGTTCACATGAGTGCACTAGCTAAGCTGATCATGGTGGGATCAAATCTTTCATCATGGATGGGCAAGCAGTTCTCTGCCCTCACCCGCTTAGCATCATGTGCACTACAATCCAAGAGAAGATTGTGTACGAAACAACTATTAGAGAATCTTCAAGGGTGCCACATTTTGCCAAGTTGACTACGAAGAAGTCGTCAATCAACACACTAAGATTGGGATGGGATGTGGAGAAAATGTTCGATGAGATGGTTTCTTAGCATCATGTGTAGCCTCCATAACACAAGTGGTTTCATGACTCGAAAGCTCAAGTTTTGTTTGATCTATAAGAAAATCTACCTCCCACAGAGTAGTTGAAGATGCCTTTAAAGGCTAGCAGGCCAAACACCTCTATTTAGAACTTTCTTTGGGTTTTTAATTATTAACATATTGGGAAACACACTTGGACAATGTCATCCTATGAAGGATCTGTAGCACTTAATAGTTTACATAGAAATGCACCTCCTCCTCTTAGTAAAAATTTTGTAGTAAAGAAGTGTTGAAATTTATGATTTTTGGAAAGCTATTTTCCAAGGTAGTCAGTGGCATAAAATGACTTCTTTGTAGAGTTGTCTTTTGAATGGTGCGCCTAGCTCCTACCCGTCGACTTGTCTTTTGAATGGCGCGCCTAGCTCCTACCCGTCGAGACTGAGACCACTAGTCCATCAGAGATGTTGACCACTGCATGTCTACGCCACATGGTCAACATACCTCATTTATAAGTCATTAGTTAACATTTGTGTCATTAGTTAACATTGGTGGCTTTAACGTTTAGGAGTGATACTTTTTCAGCTCTCTCGTGCCAACCCTCACTGAATACAGTTCAGTTGTAATTCTTTTTCGCCTCTCGTATTTTTCTTTTTCGCCTCTCGTATTTTCTATGAAACTCTCTGTCTCCCTCTCACACGCACACACAGACAATGTACACGAAACTCACGTCCCGCGTGAAGACACATTACTGTACATGTTACATATCAATTTGCACGATAGATCTTATTCTTCATCAGCTTAATAAGGGTAAAAACAAAAATTACTCAATAAACCAAGTTAAGATCCTGATGATGATGTGTTTTTTGGACCTTCAAAGTGGAAATGACATTAAATTTAAAACAAGAAAGTCATCAATATTTTAAGATCATATTGGTGTTGGAAACTTCAAGCTAAATCTTTTTTTTCTAGCATCAAAGTAGGTCTGGAGTGAAACTAGGGTACCATCTACCTATTACCTTTCAGTTTGGATATTCTCTCCTTATCAAGGATTTCACTGACGTAAACGAGAACATGTGAACATGTTAATAACATATGTTAATAACACAAAAAGTCTTGTGATCACATGTTATATTCATAAAGCTTTCACAAGGGTCTAAAAAAATTATCTTTGTCGGGCATAAAAAATCTTCTTAGGTGGCCACTGACCTGCTATTATGTGAAGATGGTAACATGAGAACATGTGAATAGCTTATTCCCATGTGTAGCCAAGCTTTTAAGGGGGAGAAGCTAAAAATCAAGCATATGTATGGTACTCCGTACTATCCTCAATGCGACAGGATGAATGAAATATTTAATGGGAAATTGATATGCATGTTAAGCAAAATGACACAGTTTCATGAAAGGACTTGGGACTTGGAGCTTCCTTGTGCACTATAGAATTGAAGTCAAAGAGGGTACTCTCTTCTCTCCTTTTCATCTTCTTTATGGTACTGAAGCATTGATACCTAATGAGGTGGAAGTACCAGCTTTAAAGTTCTTATTAAAATAAAGTGAGGAACCACAACACTATTTCAAGAACATGCTCCTTGCACTATAAGTAGCATAGTTGGACAGAATGCATGCTTTGGGAATGCTATCAAAAGACTCAAGAGAAAAATGGAGGGCCAATGAGAAGATCAAAGACAAAGGCATTGGTAAGTGTGATCTTGTGCTTCGATATAATAGCAAGTTGGATAATACTTTCCAAACTAAGTTCCAAACAAGATGGAAGGTCCTTTCAAAGTACAACAAATATTCTCCAATGGCTCATAGCAGCTAGATGATTTGGATGGAACCTTACACCAGAGAAAGAGTTAATGGGTATCGGCTAAATAAGTATGTAGCTAGGATGATGATGATCACCAACAATCAAGCAAACAAGGAGAAGGGTGGAGTGAGTTCATATGAAGGAAACCAAGAAGAGGATGATTCCATGTATTCAATACATCAACTATTTGAACACTGCAAAAGACATGAATGTCTGCAGGCTAAGGGGTGGGAAAAATATGTTAAGTGGATTTTGAGAACCCCAAAATGGATAAAATAATACTGGGATTTAATGTAGATAGTCGTAGAGTATAGTTAATATCATGTTTTTTTAATAGGCAGCCAACTGTTATGAGGTTTTAGCTGGGATGCATTCTTTTTCTATGTTATCATCATCTTTGTACATATAGCATGGTGTGACTGCATTATTAGGGACATATAGCATGGTGTGACTGCATTCTTTTTCTATGTTATCATCATCTTTGTACATATAGCATGGTGTGACTGCATTATTAGGGACATGAAGCAAAACACATGCTAGAATTTTGACGGGCATCTCTTGGGAGAATTTGGTATTGGCACAAGATTTTTTTATCATTAAGACGCAAGGATGGGTTGTTAGTAAAAGGCTTGGACACTAGAGTGGCAGCTAATGTGTTGAGGATCTTCATTGTGAAGGCACTTACATTATCGAGAGAAGAAGTCAGATTTTTTATAGATTTCTCTACATATATTGAGGATTTGGACTAAGGCGCCTAATTATATAGGCTGTGTGAATGCTCGCTATTTTTCCAGAGCTTTAGCTAAAATCTTTGGCTTTAAGCTTTTAAAAAGGCAAATGGTAAAGATAGAGGCAGATGGGTGGTCCACCAGCCAACACATGTACAAAGAGAAGGGACTCGCGCATCACTGGATGCAGGAGAAACACTTAGAATCATGGGCACTATGAGGCAGTTCTTGTGTGTGTTTGCATTATTGTGTGACTGCATTATTAGGGACATGAAGCAAAACACAAGTGTTAAGGCTCACCCTAACCCTTCTTGAAACACATCCAAAAAGAGATTACCTGGAGAACCGCTGTCGTGTGAGGATCTTTCCAATGGCCGAGCTCATAACCCTCGAGGTCTCCAAGATCTACAACTCCTTAAGAAGCAATTCCACCGTCCGAGCATTGTCACACCGTCGCGTTGCACTACGGATCCTCGTCCCTCCTCTCACCTCACTTCACTCACACACACTCACTAGCATGCATTAGGAAGAGAGTTAGCAAGAGCAAGACTCCATTGCACAATGGAAGAGTATCTTGTATTATGAGAGAAATTCACTTATATACATGGCCATAAGTGTTCACACTCAAACTATTGGCCGACCAGGAACTTTAGGCTCATAAGAGGCCTAATGCGATTACAATGACTACTCTCATAATATCCATGAAGTACATCACTTAGGACTATCCATGAAGTACATCACTTAGGACTTCATCCTAACTTGCTACCACACGCTCTTGAGGTGGGAATCGCCACCGTCACACCATTATGGGCACCCGTCCAAGTTGTAGCTTTGGACACTATTGCTTGAATGTATGACCCTTTGGTGTATCTACCATGACTCCTTGATGTAAGATAATGGCGATAGCTCTTGCTAATCCTAGAATTGGATTAACAACACGTTAGAATTTTGATTGGCATCTCTTGGGAGAATTCGGTATTGGCACAAATTTTTTTATCATTGACTCAAGGATGGGTTATTAGTAAAAGGCTTGGACACTAGTGGCAGCTAATGTGTTGAGGATCTTCATTGAAAAGGCACTTACATTATTGAGACAAGAAGTCAGATTTTTTATATATAGCTAAATTTCTCTACATATATTGAGGATTTGGACTAAGGCACCTAATTATATAAGCCGTGTGAATACTCGCTATTTTTTTAGATCTTTAGCTAAAATCTTTGACTTTAAGCTTTTAAAAAAGCAAATGGTAAAGATAGAGGCAGATAGGTGGTGTAGCCAACACATGTAAGAAGAGGTGGGAATCATGCATCACTGGATGGAGGAGAAACACTTAGAATCGTGGGGGCTACGAGGAAGTTTTTGTGTGTGTTTGTGAGGAAGGCACTAGGTGTGGCTGTGTGCCCTAAAGGTCACAGTATTTTTTAGAGAATCTCTCTCTCATATTTGAGAGATACTCATACATCTTGAAGAGACAAACTAGAGGGCTTCCAGGATCACCTCGTGTGTGTTGTGAGGTATGGGTTAGTGTTGCTTGGTTTTATCATTGAAACTCTAAATTTTATTTATGAAGGAAGGTGCTAGGTGCAACGAGCCACCTCAAAGATTACAATTGTTATTGATAAGTTTCTTTGTCTCATCTTTGAGATACTCTTAGATATTTTTAAGATCTGAAGCTAGAAGAAAGCTCATGAGACAAACTGTATGGAGGAGGAACCAGATTTTCATTTGATTGGTCTTGAAAGTGGTTGTGCAACCAGTGCACAATGGTGTTGCTATTAGAAGAAGAATCTTCAAGTTGTATACAATTCAAAACCATCTTTGTGTATTTGACATCCCCTACTTGTTCCCTTGTGTGTTGTAATTGCATCACGATTCTATCCTTAGTGCTGGGTCTTGAAATCACACAAGTCATGATTTCCTGTTCTCGATGGTGTTATCATATCATGCTGACTATGAGTGGTTTATCTTATTGCGTGCGCCTGATATGGTGCAAACCACCCAAATTGAATCCACCTTGCCTGGGGTCATTTACCACACAAAAATCTGTGTTAAGGAGGATACTATCTAAATCCCTTTCTATTGTAATAATCTAGTCTCATAATCCGTCTATGTAATAAAATTGTCTCTCTTAAATCACTCCAGTATTGTAGTGTTTTGTGCATGTGTTGTCTTCAATACAATTGGGGTATGGATGAGTTAAGTAACACGTGTCTTTAATCTTATGGATGCACTATTAAGAGAAGAGAGGCATGCTATAGAGGATCCTAGTGTTATCCCAGTTTTATAACAATGGCATTAAAAACTCTCTCTCTCTCTCTCTCTCTCTCTCTCTCTCTCTCTCTCTCTCCATCACACACACACATGCATGCACTCTAGATTTTGATCATAATGAGATAAATTGCCTATTTTACAATATGGTATGTAAAAGTTTTACAGTTCAGCTCAACATTTTCATTGCTAATATAGTAATGCCTCTATGTGTACTACATTTATGCATATCAATTTGTCAACAATTCTTGACTGTGATAAAACACATGATTACTGTGGAGAATGTGTGAAGATATTTAGGTGTAATTAAAGTTTTATAGTGAACGGTGCATGTGAGCAAGTAAATAGTGTTTGTTTTGGCCTTATGATGGTATATGTATAGCAATGTCTTGGGGCTCACAATTGAAAGATTGAGGGCTCAAGTCTCCTCTAGCCTCTTTGGAGCCTCTTTGGGAGAGACACCTATGCTACTTGGGGATTTCGTGGTGGTGGTAGCACTTGCCCTTTCCCTAGTAGTGCTCCTCTGCATAGTAACTTTGCCCACCCACCAACAAGGCTACTACTATGATAGGCACTTGCCCGAGAATGATAGGTGCATAGATCAATGTGGCTCTAACCCAAATGGATCTAGTGCATGCAATTGGCCAATATTTGGAAAGGGTGATACCCCGTTGTGGTATTTGGGTGTGTTTGTAATGCTTGTGGGGGAAGGACCCACACTCTAAAAAAAACATGTATGAAATATGAGGATGCCATGAGATGGAAGATTAAAATAATAAATATGTTCATAAAATCATAAAACATTACTGAGTGTGACATGTACATGATTATTTTGGGAAATGTGTGAAGTTATTTAAGTATTTTAAGTTTTATAATGATGTATGTTAGCAAGTAAGTAGCACTGCCCATAGTGATCATATTTGGACTTGAATTTTATGAGCTGCTAGCTATGAAATGTCACAAGCATAGCCATAGTTGCCTTTTGATGGCTCTCGTGCTCATTTTTGGAGCATTTTTATGGTCAAATAAGAGCATTTTTGTGTGGGTCCCCTTCCCCCATAGTCTCTCTCTCTCTCTCTCTCTCTCTCTCTCTCTCTCTCTCTCACACACACACACACACACACACACACACACACACATGCCAAGCTTTGAACCTAGCTCCTTATGTTTGGGAAGGGTAGTACAAGAGCTGGGTTAACCACTCAAGCAAGAGCCCATTGGAAATAAGGGTAAATTTTAAACTTACCCATTAATAATTACACTAAGAAGCTAAAAATTGGATAATGTAAATATATATAATTGGTCAGGCCCCTTTCCCTTCAAAAATAAAGCCTGAGCATAGCAATGTATGAAAGATGCAGATGCCAAAAGATGGAAGTTAACATTCTTGATTATGGTAAATAGATGATTGCTTTGCGAAATGTGAGAAGATATTTAGGCCTTTAAGTTCTAATGTAAGCAAAGAAATAGTCCTCATAGTGGTCGTACTAGGACTTAAACTTGATGACTATATGTATAAGGGGTTTGCATGGCAATGTTACAAGCATAGCAATGGGTTAAATATGAAGATGTAAAGAGATGGTCTCGTTTACAAGATGGAAACAATGAAGATGCATCGTGTGACTAGTAGCCTCAACAAAGGAAAATCTAGTAATGGTGGTCAATAAGAAAAAGGTTAGCCCCACCCCGCCCAACACATTCCAATTGCACATAGTAGCTCAGGACTCATAGTAGGGCAAACTGCAATGCCTACATTCACCTACTCGAATACCACAACCAACAACAAGGTTAAAACCATAGTTACTACCATAAAGCACCCATATTTCTTCTTGTCATGAGGAAATAACTTCATTTCGGAGTGAATACTGAGTTGGAAGGTGTGAAATTTTCCATAGATAGATAAATAGATAGTTAGAGAGAGAGGGTTCAAAGCTTGATTCTCTATGCATATTCAAAGCTTGATTCTCTATGCATATATGATATGAATAAATTGATTCTAGTTTTATAATAGCCCCCACATAGGCTGGTTAAGTAAGGAAAGAAGGGTCGTGGCACGATTCCAATTGCACATAGTAGCTCAGGACTCATAGTAGGGCAAACTGCAACGCCTACATTCACCTACTCGAATACCACAACCAACAACAAGGTTAAAACCATAGTTACTACCATAAAGCACCCATATTTCTTCTTGTCATGAGGAAATAACTTCATTTTGGAATGAATATTGAGTTGGAAGGTGTGAAATTTTCCATAGATAGATAAATAGATAGTTAGAGAGAGAGGGTTCAAAGCTTGATTCTCTATGCATATATGATATGAATAAATTGATTCTAGTTTTATAATAGCCCCCACATATGTTGGTTAAGTAAGGAAAGAAGGGTCGTGGCACGATTCCAATTGCACATAGTAGCTCAGGACTCATAGTAGGGCAAACTGCAACGCCTACATTCACCTACTCGAATACCACAACCAACAACAAGGTTAAAACCATAGTTACTACCATAAAGCACCCATATTTCTTCTTGTCATGAGGAAATAACTTCATTTTGGAATGGATACTAAGTTGGAAGGTGTGAAATTTTCCATAGATAGATAAATAGATAGTTAGAGAGAGAGGGTTCAAAGCTTGATTCTCTATGCATATATGATATGAATAAATTGATTCTAGTTTTATAATAGCCCCCACATATGCTGGTTAAGTAAGGAAAGAAGGGTCGTGGCACGATTATTAAGCTTTTAGGGTCACTTTGCCTTATTAAACTAGGCCATTTGCAAGTAGTAAGCCACATTAGACCTCCACATTGCAAATGGTTTGGCAAAGGTTGTCCATAAGAGAGATGAATTGAGAATATCTTAACGCTCTCCTAGAATTCAAACACTAGAAGTCGAACCTACAAGAAGTCCTTTCACAAAGAATTATTTCACTAAAAGAATTTGGTGAGAATCTTTATATTTCGGATTGTCCTACACATTTATCCATGCTATTCAATAAGGTAGTCATTAGGGCAATGAGGATCATTTGGGTTTGGTTTGTCAACACCTATGCTCTATCATATATTTCGGATTGTCCTACATATCTGGCTGCGCTATTCGATCAGCAAGTCATTAGAGAAATGAGGAACGTATAGAATTTGAGGCCATGCAAATGATGCTTATGCCTACACTATGTGCCCCTTTCATGTTAAAGTGCACACATTTAAATTAAAGGGTTTATGCTAAGGCACCCCCTCCCCCCCAAAATTAGGGGCATTTGGGGGGTGTTTTAAGGACTTGTAAAGAAATATACCAATATTGAAATATTTTTATTAACTTAAAACTTAAAATGATAAAATTAAATTGAGTTCCATTTATACTCTTGAATCTTATTTTCATGTATAATAGTCACGTTAATAGGTTGTACTACAACATTTAGAATCTTAGTACAAGATAGTTACTTCAAAACATCTTATTCTCATTTGTTTTAGTAGTTATATTGGTTATCGGCATGTTTGTACTATACAAAGAAATTTTTACAATTCCTGCTGACATTTTGAGCAATACAAAAAGAAATTTCCAAACTAAATGCACTAAAAGAGGCAATTTTGAAGCCAAAAACTCTAAAACTTATAAACGTTCAAATTCAAATTATGCTTAAGATCTCTACTTACTCCACGGCTATATCAGATGACCATGTTCTAGATATTGTGTCAATCAGTGATCAAAGGTTAATGCCTTATCCTCCCTCAAAATGCTATAATTCCTAAGAAATCCATATTTCCTCTCAATGTAAACTTAGAAAGATCCTATGAGCCATCTGGCTGCTGAAAAGAGGAATAAAATGCCTAGAATCCCCGACTCGGTAGGGAGAATATGAGAATCAATGGAGAAAAGCATATAGACATTTGTTGTGAAGGAAGGCTCTACCCAAAGAATCCTATCACTAACTCTACCCTAAACTTCTAAAATCCCACCTCATTTACTAGGGATTGCAAGTGATGGCTATAGTGGTCTAGTAGGCTATTGTAATACTCTATAATCCAATGTTGAATCTCTAAAGCATCTGTATCATTGTTCTGTGATGTGGAAGAAGCCACGTGTGTGCTGTAAACAATATAAAATTGAGAATGGAAAAAGGAAACAGAAGTTAACATTTGGTTCTAACCGGTGTACAGTGAGAGAGGAGAGAGAGAGAGGATTAGGGGAATTTTACATCGTACCATTGGTGGAGATGACGGGCTCTTCAGGCAGATGGCGGATGATTTTGGAGATCATGCCCTGTGGTGCAGGCCGACGGCGGCAGAGTTCATAGGCATAACCAGTTGGATCAGCTGATCCGTTGATACAAAGCCTGATGGTACAGCTGCATCAAACTAATCAGCAGATGAATAACATGAATCAGACGTTAGTAAATATCATCACAAGCCCTCCATTTCAAAATCAAAATCAAAACCAGTTAACAAATAGAATGGTTAGGCCACGCTGCTTCTCATGAGAATGTAGCTACCTATCATGGCTGGATAGATGAACGAAAGGCACATGAAGTAAGAACTGTTTTAGATGGAATAGCTGCAACATGGTATGTTCAACAGGAGGAATTAGATAAGTCCCAGTGGGAGTTCCATTAAAACCAGTCTAATTTATTTGTTTGCTCAAACCAATGTTGCAGAGTCTGTATTACAACAAATTGGTGAGTGTATCCAGTTGCCCAGTGAACCAGTCTCTCAATTTGGACTCAGATTAAATTAACTCCTCATCCGGGCTGATCCCAACATGACTGAAGATATGAAACTATTTTTTTTGTGGCCCAAAATGCGACATGACATAGCCCGTCTGGTGTGGGATCAGGGTCCTAAAACTTTCAAGGAAGCCTTGGAAATTGCACAGAGGGTAGAAACATGTCTTCATGGTGACAGTTATAGAGTGGCACAGAAATCAAGTCAGCAGAGCCAAAGGAGCTTTAAAAATATAAGTTTCCATCAGATGGGGTGGTTCCAATGGATATCGATGTCCAAAATTTCCATGGACACAGACTACCTGCTAAAGATGCACAGGGAAGGCCAAGATGTTTTAATTGTAATAAGTATGGGCATGTGGCTAAACATTGTAAAGCTCCTAAGAGACCTCACCCACAGGTTAAGAATGTCCAAATTATCACTTCCTGTTTTGCAGAAGGGTTGTTGCAAGATCAGGGTGTCCAGTTTTGTCTAGTTTATGGACTGGGACAATGATTGGAGAGAAAATTTGGGAGGGCAAGGTACTTCAAATGAGATCAAGCAACTAATGGAAATACACATGCACTTAAATTAATCTAATATAACATAAATTAATATAAATTAGTCTAATTAATCAAAATTAATTAAAAATATAATAAAATAATTAAAAAATATTATTTCTTCCACCCTTTTCCTCAACCCCTTGTATACCCTTTTCATCCCCTTAGGTTTTATCTTGGTCTTCTCCTCCACCTCCTCTTTCCGGTGTTCATACTTCCTCCAGAGCATTATCCACTACTATGCTTGCTTATTGTGGTTGGCCAGTCTAATGGTCAATAAGCACCTCTTCTACCTATACCATCCTCACTAGCTGTGGAATCATCGGAATCATCCTCCTTGTCCGAAGATCCAGAAGAGGACTTCTTAGACTTCCTTTTACTCTTGGATTTTTCTTTGGTTTTGCCCGGGCCTACCAACACCCTCTTTGCTCTAAGAGGAATCTACAAGCTCTTCCATGGTAATTGTAGTGAGGTCAGCACCATCAACAATGGAGCATTTGAGTTTCTTGCTGGGGCCCTTCATGAAGTAAGACTTGAGAATTTCCTCTTTTGGCCGATTAGTTGCATCTAGCCTGCTCTGTGAATAAGTTTTTGGAATTTTACAACATAATCTTTTATTTTCATTCTCTTCTGGTTCATTCTACATAGCTTATGCACATGCACATATGCTTTGTCTTCTCTGAAGCGTTGAAGGAATGCATCCTGGATGTCATCATAGGTGGGAAAATGGCCATACTTGTGCTGAGAGCAACCCAAAGAGCAGCACTCTTCTAGAGTGTGGGAACAAAGGCAACCTTTTTGAGTTGCTGATCAACTAGACCAAGCGATGTCAAACATCATGATGTGAGTATCTACATCATTTAAGGATTTTCCAAAAAATTTGGGGTACTTTACATTGGCAGAAAGCTACTTGGGCTAATATATTGTGGTAGCAAAGCGGACAAGGTTGCGGGGGTGGTGGTGGTGGTGGTATGAACAATGTTGGTGAATTCGGGGAAGTAGGGGTGAGTGGTTCTTCTTCTGAGTGGGATGGGGATTGTTCGGGATCAGATACAGCGGGTTGGTCTTCAGGGTTGCTCTGAATAAGAATTGCCTAGCTTGGTTGCACTCCATGTAGCACCTTTCATCATGTGTTGAGATGAGGGATGGGTTTGAAAACAAGGAAAAGAGATTCAAACAGGACAACAATCAAGCAGCAAGCAAAAAGGCAACAATAAAAAGGTGCAAAAAACATCGTGATCACCAAAGTGTTGGCACGAGAATATGACCACTTACGGCAACCTACTGAGATTCACTAGTTATGCATGCAACATATACTAGACAATTGCAGATCTAACACAACAAACATAGCATACATATTAGTGAACACTATTGGGCTGTCTGCTTGATAAAACAGTGAGAGGAAACACGATACGTTAATAGATAACTATAACGTATACAACAGAACTAAAAATATACAAAAACGTAACAAGAAGATAAATGTACACGAGAGAAAGATAGCAAAAAGGGATGATCTTGCTTATATTAATCCAAAATAAAAATGATACAATAGACAGCCAGCCTTTGCAAGGCTCCGAATTCATCCTTTTATAGTGCCTTCTTACAGTATCTACCAGTACTGAGATGATAAGATGCATCGACTGAGTGTTTAAGGAAGCGTCATTTCCTACAATAAAGTAGGCAGGGCCCTGACAGTTGGCGTTGCTGACATGTGGTAGTTTGGCTACTACAGCGGCGCTGGTTACGCTTGCCCGTGGCTCAAGCTAGCCTATGGCTAACAATGGCAAGTAGCATATTGATGATGGTTATATCATGATGGTTGTCATTGACATAACCATCATCATCATATCATAAACATCAACATGATATAATTTATTACATGCTCAAAGCTTTATGGTTATCTTAGTTAGCAACAAAGTTCACATGCTTATGACTCTTTGCAGATTTGCAATGTGTGTAGCATGTGTATACACACACACATAGATGAGTGGAATGGGCTGATTATAGATTTGATAATTGTGATAATTAACATTTGTGAGCTAAAAATTTCAAACTTTCACATTTGTGAGGTAGAAATCTACTTTGCAAAAGGTTGAGGACTTGCAAAAGGTTGAGGACTTGTGATTGCCTTTGGCAACTCGTTTCTCTAGCTGTGGATTCCACAAGGAGCTTTTGATCATTCTCTATATAGAAAAAAAAGGCATTCACTAGATAATTTCCTAGGTAGAAAAGAACATATCTAGGAAAAGTGCAAACCAGAGAAAATGGAACACTAACTAAATAGTCTAATTAGGAAAAATTCAACACAGGTAATTTTCCCTATATAGGAAATCTTCTCAATATAGGGATTTTTTCCTATATAGTGAAAATCACATAATTTTCTCTATATAGGAAATATGTCCACCAATATAGTCATTTTTTCCTATATAGTGAAAATCTTATAGATTTCCTAGTTATAAACTATCTAGTAAGTGCTTCATTTTCTCTAGATTTCACTTTCCCTATTTACCTCTACCAAATTATCTACTGAATACACTTTTCTTTCTACATATAAGAAATAATCAAATACTCACCTAATATAAGACAAATTTAAAAAAAAGTAATGGAAAATTCAAAATTACTTAAAAAATTCAAATAAAAAACTTGAAATCTTCGTACATAAATGAGAGTTAAAGATAGCTAAAAGAGGTACAATGTTTTGATAGCTAATAAAGTTGACTAACATACCATGATAAAATCTCGATGTCTCCCAAACTAAGTGAATTACATTGTGCATGAAATCTAACTTTTTTATTTTCTATAAGCCAATGCACAATCTCAAAAATCATTACTTCACTCCCTAGATTTTTAATTTCTTTAGAGTGGTTTCTAAAACTACTATTTGTCTTCTTAAGACCCAAATATGTACTCTTGAGAGAGAAGTACATATCCTCAATGGTATGACAACCCATGTATTTCAACAATATCGTCTCCATTCCTTGAGATATCATGTAACTAGGTCCATAATACCAAATATTAAGTCTCAAAGTATAATAAGTTATGCAAAGCCAAACTAATAACTTGATTAATTATGCATGACTTTAATGATATATCACTGACCTTATAGATAGTGACTCCTATGCTCGATCTCTCAATATATTTGAGATCCTTATTGAAAAAAAAGAGACTAAAATTACCTTATTGAAGCTAAAATAAAGATAAAAGTAACCTAGTTAATGATAGAAAATAGAATTTAGTTATAAGAATACTTCAAAACATTTTCCTTTAAAATCTTCATCTCTTTGTACACTTTTTTGTTGCATATAGATCCTCATCTTTTCACTAATCTATAAAATCAAGCAAATAAGCATAAACAATGGCATAAGAAAGAAATGAGTGAAAGTATGTAAGAACACTAAGCTATTTATTTAAGAGTAGTTATAGACTTTTAATTTTTTTTTCTATTAGACAATTCTTACCTTTCGTCTTTGTTGACTTTTTCTTGAAAACTCATTGGTGTTACCATCCAATTCAAGCATTGAATTCTATAAATATACCAAAAGATCATGAGAAAAATTAAGGTAGCATTAAACTATCAAATAGAGAAAGAATCAAACCTTGTCTTTATTTGACATGACATGCATTCTTTCTTCTACTTCACATATATTCTTGATAGCGCTCACTCTTTTAGATGTGCCATGTTGTATAGCAACTCAATAAATGTTGTGCAATTATTTTCATCGATTGTGTCGTCATTATAAGAGTCATGCCGTTAACAATTTATTTAAGGCAACATAAAAAACAACAATAATATCTCCAAATAAAAACCATCAGGATGAGGGATAAAATTTACCCACCTCATCAGAGATATAATGCTGCCATTCTTGTGTTGGAAACATGGATCCTCCCACTTCCCAGGAGGTCACCCATCTCAGTTTTGTTCCTATGTGCAAGCGTGCTTAACTGAGGTGTTCCACAAATTGGTCTAGCCATTTAGACCCCAAAACCTTAAGGTGTTAGGTGACATCCGGTAATCCAATTTGTAGAAACCTTAACTTGCCAAGATTCAAACCCAGTCTCACCACGTGAGCTCGTTCTCTCTAGAAGTGTGGATTGCATCTCCAACACCCCCCCTCAAGCCATACTTTGGTTGAGGTCTTAGCTTCTAACGTCACAACCTAGGCTCTCATACCATGCTCTAGGAGCCTGCTTAAGGCCATAAAGAGCCTTTTAACCTGCATACTTTAGACTCTTCTCCTTATGCAGGTTAAAAGGCTCTTTATGGCCTTAAGCAGGCTCCTAGAGCATGGTATGAGAGCCTAGGTTATAGAGTCTAAAGTATGTAGGTTAAAAGGCTCTTTATGACCTTAAGCAGGCTCCTAGAGCATGGTATGACAGTTATAGAGTGGCACAAAAATCAAGTCAGCAGCCAACGAAGGAACTTTAAAAATATAAGTTTCCGTCAAATGGGGTGGTTCCAATGGATATCGATGTCCAAAATTTCCAGGGACACAGACTACCTGCTAAAGATGCACAGGGAAGGCCAAGATGTTTTAATTGTAATAAGTATGGGCATGTGGCTAAACATTGTATAGCTCCTAAGAGACCTCACCCACAGGTTCAGAATATCCAAATTATCACTTCCTGTGTTGCAGAATTGGCCTCCGTTTCGGAAAACGATTAAGCAAGTGGATTTTGAGAGATGCTTGCTCGCAATACCAATTCTCCCAAGTGTCATAGAAGATTGTTTGTACAGTTCTAGCCCTTATTAATCAGGTGGATGTTGAGGTCCTTTTGGATACAAGTAGTTCTTTCACTTCCATACACACACAATTAGCTCAGTAGCTAGGCTTACTAGTTTAGACAGCCCAGCAATTTTTGTTTTCTTTGGAGACCATAAAGAGCTATACCAGTCCAACAAGGTAGTAGATGTCCCTTTTCAGTTGGGGTACACCACTTTCTATCACAGATGTTATGTGCTGCCCAGACAGCTTTACTTAGGGCTGTGATTGGTTCCTTAAGACTTTTGCACATTTGGATTTTGGTCGACAACATTTAGTGTTACCCAACTGCTTACCGTTGCCATTTCTGTAGATGACAACTATTTATCACTACATGTGTGTTTAGGTGGCACAAGATGTGGTTAGTGATCAAGAGTTCAGGATGCAGCAGATTCAGAAAATCCTTGGCAATTTTACATCTATAATCCTGGACACCAAGCAGGCCACAATTACCATTGTAGCTATAAAACATATTATTAGGACGGGATCACATACCCCAATCAAAATGGCTCAAAGATGAAGGTCACCAAAGGAAAATCAGATCATAGAAGATGCAATCAATGACATGTTAAGTAGAGGCGTGGTTCAGCCCTCCCAAAGTCCATGGGCATCTGAACCTCAGTTAGTCAAAAAGCCAAATAGTGAATACAGATTTTGCATTAATTTCATACCACTAAACAAAATTACCGTTCATGATGTTTATCCAATGCCCAGATTAGATGACTTGTTGGATGAGCTGGGATAGTCTAGATATTTCACCTCTTTGGACTTAGCATCTGGGTATTGGCAGATTCCTCTGGATCCACAAGATGCTCCAAAAATAACTTTCAAAACAACAAAGAGATTATTTCAATTTATTGTGATGTCGTTTGGTCTTGCAGATGCATCTAGCACATTTCAACGATTGGTCAATTCAATTTTTTCAGATTTGATTCAAATGAGAGTGCTGGTGGTTTATTGGGATGATGTCCTTGTCCATACAAAGACATGGGTGGAACACGTGGAAATCATTTTAGAGGTTTTGCGGAGGATGCAAAAATTTAACCTCCATTTGCAGTTCAAAAAATGTAAGTGGGCCTGCACAAGATTAAAGTTTTGGGCATTCAGATTGATCCAGACAAGATCTTGGTATGAAATTAATGCAGAATCTGTATTCACTATTTGGTCTTATTGCCCTAGGAAAGCTGAAGATCTTCTTTCTCAAAGATATGAGGTGATGCCTCTTCAGAGATTAAAAACAACAAGGTCACACAGTATGATTTACCCACGAATAAGCTACAGGTACCCTTGCTTCAACAAAGGGATGCAGAAGTATAAAAACTGGTGCACCAGCTCAAAAATTCCCCATGTTCCCACCTTAACAGGAAATTTTTTATGTAGAACAATGTGTTATATCTGTGCAATGGGGATGTGCCTAGGTTATTTGTGCCCCAAGCCTTGAGGATTCATTATATGCAATACTTTCATGAGCATCATGTATTTGGCCATTTAGTCTTTCACAAGTGTTTAAATTTTTTAAGACAGAACTATTACTGGCTTGGTTTAAGGAGGGATCTTAGTTTTTTTTTACAACAATGCCAAAGATGTCAAACATATAAAGCACCAGAACTAGAAACAAAGGCGAAAGAGAAACATTAGCAATATGGAGACTCTCATTATTAGAATAGGACTAAAATGACAAATTTGAGTTGTAAGGTAACCAATATATTTCTTTTATGATGCTTCAACACTAAGAAATCTTATATATTAAGAGTAGCACTTATTATAAATGTGAAATTTGGTATCATTAATTTGTGCTCCTAAGTTTTTGGGGCTTGATGCATCCATTTAATGGTGCAATCACAAGGTTCAATGAATGCATTACTCTCATCACTCATTTCTCCCACAATAGCAAAGGAAATGATCAATAATGCTAAGTTCATTGAGGTGTAAAAAAGGACATTGTTCAAGAGTTTGTTGAGGCACACCAAGTTGAGATGTTAGATTTGCAAAAAACATTGGATGACTGCAAACGTTAGTAGATGAGGATGTAGATGAGGATGTACTAAGATTTATCATGTAATAACCTCAAGCTCAAAAAAGACAATATCACCTAAAATATACTTACCTAAACCATTTCATGTTAGAAAAGAGAGGTACAAGTTGAATAAAGATGATGTTCATCTTATAAAAGACTCATATCATATCATGTTTTAAATAGCTCAAATAACATCTATGATCTTCACACCTTACAAAAATTGGTGGTAAAGCATTATGAGTTCACCTTTGTCCAAAGCAATGGTTTATTATAAAGGTAGATGAGTGTGATATCTTGGAGCAAAAGAAGATGGAAAGAGTTACAACTAGATTAATGAATAGAGCATTGTCACAACAATTAAAATAGGGGAAGATAGACAAAAAAGGATTCAAAATACTTGATCATACAATTTGAAAATCACATATGGTGGCTTGTGTACTTCTTTCACATATGTCAAATGCATGCCAATTATCCTATTTTTTTAATCAATAATTAATTTTTCTAAAGGTTGATAAAGAAAATCATAAGATTTAACTGTGTGTATTTGATTGGATTGATATTTCAAGCACCATTATGGACCAATCACAAGAGGAGCTTCTTCATGTTCATGACATTGGAGATCTCAAGGTTGAATGGCACATGGTAGGTGACCTTAAGGCTCCTACATGCATGATCATATTTCAAAAGGTGCAAACAACATGTCTCCATGCATCTGAGGTATGCATCCTACCGAAATCCAAAAGCCTTGATAAAAGCAATCATAATAAAGCCCTTTAAAAAAGCAATCATAATCAAGCCCTTTAAAAAAAGTGTAGCGTAAATACAGATTTGAAGTTATTTCATTGAGTAGAGTGCATGTATGGATAGTACATGCACTCTATAGAATTGTTGAGAAGATGATTTCCTTCTACATTCAATTTTCTTGGAAGGAAAAAGACTTGAATGTACATAAGGGGAACATTGCAAATCTTGAGCAAATTCTTTCGAGTATCGATCTTCATGGAGGCAACATGAAGATTGTTGTAGATCCAAGACAATCATCACCCATGAAGTGTCTTCTAAGCCATCATGGGGGAATCAAATTACTAAGCCATCATGGGGGAATCAAATTAAGTTAGTTATAATCCTGTAATGGTGCACTTTGTAGAATTGTTGAAAAGCTAATTTACTTGTACATTCTATTTGCATGGAAGAAAAAATATTTGAATGTACATAAGGGAAACATTGCAAAGCTTGAGCAAATTCTTTGAGTATCAGTCTTCATTCAGGCCATGTGAAGATTATTGCAGATTTGAAAAGATCAACCATCACTCATGATGTGTCTACTAAGCCATCGTGCGGGGATTCAAAGCAAGATGCTTATTATCCTTTAATGGTGAACCTGGAAAAATGAACTAGTATGTTGACTTGTTTGCAATAAAATATGTTGTATGGAAATATATTCATAATGTCATCGAAGATCATGGGGATGAAGAGCATGCAAGGACTAGAAAGGAAGAGGTGTGGATATCACTATAGATAAAGTCTTTGGCTATTGTATGTCAAGAAAATTTGGAAAGAAGAATATAATGTTTCTCTTAGAGAAGCTCTTATTAAATTTTACAAAAACATGACAATAGCTTGGACTTGTGAGAGTTTAATTCATTATATGGTAAGAATTTATCTTGAAGAATGTGAAATTTAAATATAATGTAATAATTTTTAATTTTTTATTACAAGACATTCTCTACAATCACCTGGCATGCTGCTTTACACTATAATATGGAAGTCCACCAGGCATTTGCACAAAATGGAGAAATCACACTACTAGGCACGTGGAGAATTCTTTGGGATCACAAGACATGGAGACGAGTAAGGACGAGTGTTGATAGTCTAAGGGAGGTTTTTGAGTGGTTCTATTGATGAACATTAGTGACAACAGAAAGAAAGGAAAATGCCAAAGAAATTGATCAAGAGTATACAAGCCCATAGATATAAGAGTCTATTGTGTAATATCAAGGCATACATGTATAACAATGAATGTAAAAGCATTAGGCATTAATGTGGGCCTAATGTTATCACAATGTATACACTTTCATATCCAACTCCTTGGGGGTCCTAACTGTGTCAAGATCAAAATTCAAGTAGAAAGGACAATGCCAATTGATCTAGAGCATACAAGCCCATAGATATAAGAGTCTATTGTATAATATCAAGGAGCATAAGTATAACAATGAATGTAAAAGCATTATGCATTAATGTGGACAATGCCAATTGGTCTAGAGCATACAAGCCCATAGTAATATATAAGAGTCTATTGTATAATATCAAGGAACATATGTATAACAATGAATGTAAAAGCATTAGGCATTAATGTGGGCCTAATGTTATAACAATGTATACACTTTTATATCCAACTCCTTGGGGTTCCTAACCATTTCAAGATCAATATTCAAGTACCCCTTCTTTGGTCTATTGGTTGCTTTGATTGGCTTGACGCCTAAGGGGTAGGCGTTGGTTCTACTATTATTGGTGGTCGGGGAGACAAAGTAGCTTTGGGATCAACACTTGGCACGCCAAAAGGAGTTACACTTGGAGCCAAACCCACCTGGTCTATGGGAGCTCTTGTAAATACCTCCTCTATCTCTAGTACATCGTTTATAGTGTTGCCAAATGCTCCGTGGATGAAAACTTTATTGTTCCTTCTATTCCCTTTGGCACTACTCCATGACCACCTAGCCCCTTCATTTGGGTGAGTACAACCTTCCTCATCTTTAAGAAAATCTTCCACCCTTTTCCTTAGACCCTTATATACCCCTAGTCACCTCCACCTCCTCTTATTGGTGTTTGTACTTCCTCCACAGTGCTATCCACTATTGTGCTTTCTTATTGACCAGTCTAATGCTTACATGCAGATACCAGTCTAATGGTATCTACATGTAAGCATGATTATTCTAAGTCCATCTTATTGTTTAAATACATCTCCCTGCATTTCACCACCTATTCTTTCCAATAATTTACATGGTTTTAATTCCATTCTCCCTCACTAGGAGCCCCATCTTGATGTTGTCTAGCCTTGGCTTCTTTGGTGGATCCCCTTGGTCCCTAATGTTGGTCTTTCCTTGCCCTTTGTCCTGCCATGTTTTTTTCCTTATTATGGGTTGTGTGGAGACAACCTCTAATTGTTTTATCTCGTTAGGTGGGGCATCATTATTGCCTTCCTTTTCATCATTTGTTATAGCACTACAACACGTCGAGGTCATAGAAGCATTTTCTAACAGTGTTTATTTTGTCGGGATGTCGGGGATTTTGTTCACTGCCCCACAACAAAATAGCATTACCGAGTAGCGAAATTTCCTTGCTCAGCAGCGCTTATAGTAGTGAATTTACAGAAGAGTCGTTCAGATTGCACGAATTAAGCACGTGAGAAATTTGATAATTCTCTTACAAAATTAAACCAATCTCTCAATGTCTTCCTCTTGAAAGGGAAAGTGGTACTCCTTTGGGCTTTGTATTTTGGTTGTTTTTTAAGGTTTGGTATTATTAGGCTCAATCACAACTGGTGATCCTGTAAGACACTCAACCAAGCTAAGCATGCTCTCCTGAGCTTGGTTTTTGCATTCCGGCATATGTCATATGATCATGATGTTCCATTTGGGGTGGGTAGGTTCTAGTTTCTTCATTAGTCTGTGAAGTGCACTGAGTGATGAATCAAAACTTGTTTCACCCTCACTAAGTGACATACTAGAACTTGTTTCATTTTTTGATTTTTGTTGGATTGTCAGTTTTTCATTATTTTTACCCATGCGACGAGATCGAATTTTCTTTTGAGCTTTTGTATCCTATGATGCACATATATGGGTTTTGTGGTTTATGTGGTGGCTTTTAATGTGGATGCCTCTGCATCATGTGTATCGTTTGGCTCTTTTATGTTTATTTCCCCTTTTGGGTTTATGTCCTCCACCACAGAGGATCCTTTTCCCTGTTCTTTAATTCAACCTTGGTTTCGATAGTTTGTTATCCCTTGTTGTTCTTGGGTTTAGAAGGTTTTGTTTTCTGTTTTGGGTTCTACTTTAAAGCATGTTCTTCTACCCATGTTGAGGTATTGTCTTCTGCATTCTTTTTGACCATTTCTCGTGTCTTGGCTTGTAAGCGTGTAAGCATGTTCAAGGGTACCGTGGGACAATTGCCCATTTTGTACACTTAAGATGTTAAGAGTTGTATTTTGTGAGACAGGTTGCATTGAAGCAACTCGTCTTGAGCAATCTTGGAACATGTGATCAATGCCACATCGTTCACAAATGGGTCATAAAGTGTCAGTGACTATGGGCATGGAAGTATTCCAAACTATGCAGTTTGCCACCTTGTGAGGTCCACGACAATAGAAATATTGAAGTGTTTGATTAACTACTTCCTGAGCAGTTTCTACCCTTTGGACTGTTTCTGTTTGGTGCACGGGAGATGGAGGTTTTGAGTCAATTGTGGATGAAGTGGGACACTTTTTAGTATCATGGTCAAAGGTTTTACAATATATGCAGTATAGAAAAACAAGTACCTTGAATGCACAATGGGGATTGGGATGGTCGTAGTGATTGCACTCAACAACACGGCATTTCATTCCTCACTTGTAGAGGCATTAAGGATGTTTGGTTTTGAAGGAGCTCATCTTCTCTTAGAGATGTCGATTGAAAGCTTTTAAGCAAGGCCGCATAGAATTCATGGAATGACAATTCCGAGACCGATCATTCTTTAGCCATTGCTTCACTTGGTTTAGATGAGGAATAACTCATAGCATGATCATCTTCCAGCATGTTGTCATCTAAACATATTGCTTCTTTACAACATTGATCAAATGTTTCTAGGTTGGATACAATGATCAAGTTGTGTAAACTATTTTTCTTTAAGCCCATCATGAAACATCTCTTCAATTGAAAATGGTTTAGTTTTTCCCATGACTCACATCATGAGTCCAAGAGTTTTATCGTCTGGATTCATTTGTTTGACGCTCAATTGAATAGAGTTCTTTTGTTGCACTCCACCGATCACCTTGTTTTTGGTTGGAAAAGCCATGGATAAAGGTTGTTTTCAAGGTTCTAAAGTTGGTCTTGATTGTCGACATTAATGTGATGAACCATGACTAGCTTTTCCCTCTAAACATAGGTTCAACGCATTTGCCTTGGGGGGGTAGTTGGGATTTCCAAAGGCTTCACATCCCTGTTCAAACATTTGTATGAATTGAATAGTATCAGTTGTTCCGTCGTATTTGCCCATAATTTTGGAAACCTATACGGCCGTATTTTTGTATGAGTCACTGAGGCCATATGTTAAGCCGTGAAAGTGCAGAAATGGTTCACGGCGTGAACCATTTTTTGTTATTTATTTATTTATTTATTTATTTATTGGATTCTAGAGGAAATACGAATTTCCTTTTTTGGGGGAGATATTTTTTGAATTTAAAATTAAGGAGATATGGGCATTTTCCTAAAAAGGTAAGTGGGGAATTAAAAAAGTTAACCTTTTTATGTTACACCCTTCATAAATGACCCCTAAAACGAAAAATTTGATAGCTTATGAGCATCTACTCATTGAAAGCTCATTAGCCTTAATGAGATGTGTAAAAAAGTGATTAAGAATTAATCAAAGATTAATCCTTTAACTAATCTTTCTCTTTTACACTATTCAAGGACTCTAATTAACCACTAATACCTAATTAATTCACACAATTGAGCACATCATTGGATAGAGCAAGACAATGCTAATCTATATGCATCAACAAATGTGTAAATTAATCTAAAATAGGAGATTAATAAGACTCTTAATTTTGGTCTCCTCTTTTAAGGCAAAATTAAGCAAAAAGAGAGTCAAATTCCTCCAATTAATGAAGAAATTGATGTAATTAGGCATTTTGATGCATCTAGATGCTCTGAAAACACTTAAAAATACTAATTTTGACTACTCACATGATCAATTTAGATCCCAATTAACACATTTTAAAAAAAATTTGCCTCTTGAACAAGATTAATCATCCTTAATGACAGAAACGAGTCCATTAAGAGAAATTAGTCAAATTCAAGGGTTTTTTACAGTTTTAAGAAGTTTTTTGAAAGATTAAGCTACTCCTAATGCTTGTAACACTCTAATGCAAATAATTTTAACAAAAAACACACAATTAAGCTTAAATTAATGATTTTAGTTTTTTTTTAAAATAGGAAAGAGAGCTAATATTCACTAAAAATTGCATTCTATTGCATTGTTTGATGCAATGGATGCAAACTAAGCCTAATACAAACTATATGCAAGCCCTAAGAGCACTAAAAACCACATAAACACCAACAACAAAAACCACAATTTAAGCTAAAAATTAAGCAAAAAGCATTCTTTACAAAAACAAAAAAGAGAGCTATTCTATACCAACTCACACACATATCAACATCAAATCCACATGTTTTTCATGGAAAACCATTAATCAAGATAATGGGAAATGGGTAATGTGTATATTAGAGAAAAAACAATGTAAAAAGCCAAGGGATGGCTCCCCAGTAGGCGGTGCCAAAAATGTTATGGCTCATGTGTATATTAGAGGAAAAACGATGTGAAAAGCCAAGGGATGGCTCCCCAGTAGTAGCGGTGCCAAAAATGTTATGGCTTATCCTAACTCCCCTTGAAACACATCCAATAAGAGATTACCTGGTGAACTGCAACTGTTGTGAGGATATTTTCAATGGTCGAGCTCGTAACCCTTGAGATCTCCAAGCTCTACAATTCCTTGAGAAGCAATTCCACCGCACCTCTTGCATGTTGAGATTCAAGCTCGATGTCAGCTTGTGCTAGTTGCACTATGTGCTGGCAGCATGTTAGGTAGCAGCATGTGTGAGACATAAATGACCGCGTCGTCCAGCTGGTCATACTGTGTGGATGATAGCTAGGGTTAGCTGTGTGTGGACACAACACAAGTAGTGTGTTGTAGCTTATGGATTATGGCTTTATGCATTGTGTGAGATGGGACATGGCTTCCCTCTATGGTTAGGGTTTGACTAATACATTAGGGTTTTCTCCTGTGTGTGTGTCTCCTCTCCCTCTACCTATTTTTAATCATGGTATCAGATCGTGGTGCTCTCTATTAGGGTTTATGAGTGAGTGAGAGAAGAGGGAGAAGAAGCTATGAAGAAAAGCTGTGGAGCTCACAATTGGAGCTGTGAAGCTTGGAGCACACCAATTTTCACCAAATCTGAGAGCTTGGCCTACCGGGTAAGGAAAACTAAACATCCTTAAGCGGGTTGCAGGTGCAAAATCACAAACAATATCAGATTTGAGTTACCCAAAGCAAAGAATTTTTTTTGTTTTGCAAGCTCTCCATTGAAGCTTGATTGTGGTGAATGTATGAGGCAAATGGTTGCAAATCTAGCAAAGATTCATGTATTTGGAAAATGGGAATGTGTTGGAAACTCATGTGCAAGCCCTAGAGTGAATTTGGAGCAAGTTTGATGCATTGAAGTGATTGGAAAAATACTGTTTTGAAGCCCTCACAAAAACAGAGAATAGAGGTTCAATTTTGATGCAATTGGAGTCAGTCTTTTGTAAAAATCAACAAATTGGTGGCTTGGGTGCATGCCTAGGAGTGTTGGAAACCCACATATAGCTTCAATAGTCACAACCAACTCTTCAAATACCTCCAATAGCAGGCGGCGCAGCTTGAAGGCCGGAAACGGGGCAGAATTTGCTAGTCTTGCATAGTGGAGGACAAATACTAGTTTTGTGGTTGATTAATCTTAAAATCTTCTTAGAAATAGTGTGATACACACAGAGAAGAAGGTTTCTATGTGGTTTTTTGGAGCAATTTATGCATTTTGGAGCTAATTATGAGCTGATTAAAAAGGCTATAAATAGTGATTAGTGAAATAGAGGGTCATTAATTGACTAATTACTCTTCCAACTTTTATAATTGGTCTAATTCCTTTTACATGGAGTTAGTAGACATCATTTCTAAGCTAATGAAGGCTTGGTCCCTCAATTTGGACAAGAATTGAAGAAATTAGAGCACTCTTCCTACTGGTTTTTCTCAAAACAGAGAAGGGGATTTGATATTTCTGGTATGTATGCACCTTGGTTGGTGTTAATATGCAACATTGAGCTTGTTTGCATGTCAATGCAAGTTATCCACACTTGATTGAACCACTATATTGCAATTTGAAGCATTTGGAAGCCTTGGAAAATGCACCAAAACAAGGTAGGATTGAGTATGCTAGTTCAATTTGAATGCAATCAGTGTGTTTTTCTACATCAACAGTGAAGTTGGTTGAGTACTTTGGAGTATCTGGGACACTTATTAGAGTGTAGTTGAGCTAAGGAAGGCTCCTTTAATGAATTGGACATGTGTAGAAGGTGCATTTGCATTGAGCAAATATGTCAGACAACCCAGCATAGATTGTAGGTGAGAAGTTGGATAGAAAGAACTTCCAGGCATGGAAGTACAGGATTAAAAGCTTTCTAAAAGGAAAAGGATTTTGAAATCCTATTACAGGTGCGGAGCTAGAGCCGGATCTACCCCGACAACCTACACAATAACAAGTTGTATAGCTCATAAACAATGGTCAGAGAGAGCATACAAAGTTTCGCATTACTTCTCTCTATGTATCTCGGATGCTATACTCATACATATACATGATGCTAAGAATCCCAAGGATGCATGGGATACTTTGGTAAATTTGTTTGATACAGATACTAGTGCTCGTAAGTCTCAGTTGTTGTAAGACAATAGATTCATAGTGTGAAGTGAAAAGAAAGAAGTATTTATGTACAAGAGATAAAGAAGTATACAGATGCATTGGCAACTATCAATGCCCCCATGCCTGATGATGATCTGGTAGACATTACAAGAGATAAAGAAGTATACAGATGCATTGGCAACTATCAATGCCCCCATGCCTGATGATGATCTGGTAGACATTGCCTTCTTGCGTGGTCTTGGTAAGGAGTACAAGTCTTTTGATACATCTATCTCTGTTCTCAACACCCCCCCTCAAGCTCATCCCATGTACTCCTAACATAGTACGGAAGTACTCAAACTTCTCCCTGCTAAGTGGCTTTGTAAAGATGCTTCAATCTTCACATACTGCAAATCCACTGTACCATCCAACACTTTCTCTTTGACAAAATGATAGTGGACCTCTATATGTTTGGTCCACGATGAAAGACTAGATTCTTGGCCAGCTATATGTTGCTCATGTTGTCACATATCCAATGCTGCATATTGGCATTGCACTAACCATGTCCCTGCATGGTCTTTGATCACTTCGATCCCAAGAAAATTTCTCAACTCACCCAGGTCTTTCATATCAAACTGCCCACTCAATGCCTTCTTGACATGCATAATATCTGTAGCATGATCTCCTGTGACAATCAAGTCATCCACATAGATGACAAGCAAGACAATCCCATGATCTGTTTTCTTCACATAGAGTGAAGAATCTGCTGAAGAAACGTGAAATCCACGGGAGATAAGATATCGACTTATCTTATCACTCCAAGCACGAGGTGCTTGCTTCAAACCATATAATGCTTTCTTTAACCTGTATACATGAATGGGGTACCTCGGGTGTACATATCCTTCTGGCTATGCCATATAAACGTCCTCTTGTAAATCACCATTTAGAAATGCATTTTTCACATCCATTTGATGCATTTCCCAACCATTTGCTGTAGCCATAGCAATGACTGCTCTCACTATTCCCATCTTTGCAACTGGACTAAATGTTTCATCATAGTCCAAGCCTTGGGTTTGTGCATAACCCTTAGCTACCAGCCGCGCTTTATGGTGCTCAATGGAACTATCTGATTTGCATTTCACCTTATAAACCCATTTGTAACCAATGATATTTTTTTCGTGAGATAATCACTTGCCTAGTATAGTTGCCTAGTATGTGGATTGTAACATTTATATGCCTTGCAATCCTGTGCATACCCAACAAAAATGCACTTTTCTACCTTAGGATCTAGCTTCTTCCTTCTCTCATCTGGCACATGCATATAAGCTATGCTACCAAACACTTTGAGGTGTCCAATGTCTGGCCAAAAACTTGTAAGGCGCATCTCCCCGACGTACTTCCATGTATGACAGCTGTGGGTGTCTTATTAAGTACATACACTACTGTGGCACATGCTTCTACCCAATAGTAGTTTGGCATGCTCTTTTCATTGAGCATTGCCCTAGCCACATCACCAATGAATCTATTTTTCCTCTCAGCAACACCATTTTGCTTAGGTGTGTGTACCTACAGGTTAGCTACCTTCTTATGCCATTCTTTCTCAAGAAGTTCTCAAAAGCATGTGAGGTGTATTCACCACCTCCATCTATCCTCAAACATTTTATCCAAGAGTCATATTGCTTCTTTGCAAAAGCTTTGAAGTCCATAAACTTTCCAAACACTTCACTCTTCTCTTTGAGAAAGTACATCCAAGTCATTCTGCTGAAATCATCAATGAATGTCAAATAATACAAGCTGAAATCCAAGTCATTCTACTGAAAGCCAAGTCATTCTGCTGAAATCATCAATGAATGTCAAATAATACAAGCTGCCTTTAATGGATGGGTTTTGTGCAAGACCCCATACATTACTATGAACAATCTCGAGTGGCGTGCTACTCATGTTGCCTTCTTTAGGAAATGGCAACCTTGCTTGCTTCCCAAACTCGCAAGCATCACAAACATGCATATTCTCATCATACTTGAATCTAGGCAGCCCATCAACAATGCCTTGCTTGCTTCCCAAACTCGCAAACATCACAGACATGCATATTCTCATCATACTTGAATCTAGGCAACCTTGCTTGCTTCCCAAACTCGCAAGCATCACAGACATGCATATTCTCATTATACTTGAATCTAGGCAGCCCACCAACAATGCCTCTTGCCTGCATGTTCTTTAACCTTTGTATGTTCACATGTCCAATACTTTTATGCCACATTTCAATGTCTTATACCAAATTTTGGCTTTTAGAGAACATAGCCGATTTCAACTCAGGAATCCCAGCATCCAACTTAAATAACCTGCCTTCTTTCTTGCCTTTGGCAATGACTCTACATCCATTTTTGAAATCCTCAACGAAGCAACCATGCTCGTTGAAACGAACCTGTAAGCCTTGTTCAACCATTTGACCAATTGAGGCCAAACTTTTTGTAATAGAAGGCACATATAAGACATCTTCCATAGACTTTGTTTCACCATTATGCATCACTAATGGTACACTCCCAACATGAGTGATAGCATGCTGGGAATCATCACCTGTCTCCACATAGCATTTCACATCCATTGGCTTCATATGTTTAAACCATTCACCATGATAAGTCATATGGTTTGATGCTCCAGAGTCCATATACCAAGTGTCATCACTGTCACCATGTGTCATCATAGATCCCACGACATGTTTCATGGCAAACAAGTGATTTGCACTGCCATCATGACTACTTGATGCAAAATTTCCACCATGTTGTGCAAAATTTTCACCATGTTGTGCTCTACCCCCTCTCTCAAAACATTTTGTTTGCGGTAATAGTCACGTGCCATATGACCAAGCTTTCCATAGTAATGGCATTCCACATTTTGCATAGATGCTTGTTGGCCTTGCCAACGTCCTCTTCCACGAGGATTACCTCTACCTCTCTGAGGTGTATATCCGTGACCACCTCTAGCACCATATGAAGGCTGAAAATTCTATTGTGGTGACCTATAAGATTCCTCCCCCAGCCCCTCAAGATTTTCAGTATCTTCCCCTGTGATCAATCCCCTCTTCAGAATAATAAAAGATCTTGTTTCTACTATTTTGGCTTAGAGAGAGAAAATATTCTAGAGAGAGATTATTCAAATTTTAGATATTTTTGGATGAAAAAATATCTCTTCTTATTAAAATGATTTCCCTTGAAACAAAAATTCAAAAAAAACTTTCCAGTGTGTAATTGGAATAAATTGAAAATAGGTAAAAAGGACCTTAGCCTGAGGGTCCAGATTTTCTAAAAATTTTGGATTAAGATTCCTATGGACCAATAAGATTAATCCAAATGTAGGGAGGAGATAAATTAAAGAATAAAAGAAAAACCCCCCAAAAATGAGTAAGTACTCACATAAGATGAAGAGTTGACTAAGGACAAGGTTATTAGTTAAAAAAGAAGAGATATTTAGAGGAAATGATGCATTTTGGACACCTCAGTGTGGGGAATTTCCCTCATGAAGGAGGCACCTTTTTCACATGTGTGGGTGAGTTTTAAACTCACAAATAATGAGATATTTTCATCTCTCCTCTCTCCTGTTTCAACTAGAACCAAAAAGTAAGCTAAACTGACCTAAAAATAGTCAAAAAGTGACCAAACTCATCTGGAAAATTCTAGAATCAGTTTGCTTGGTTAGAGGCTCACTTTTTCCTATAAATAGAAGCCTCCTCCTTTGTAAAAGAATAATAGGGTTTTATGCACTGTTACTTTACTCCTCCCCAGAGCCAAAAACAGTGAATTTATTTATAATTCATTAGTTTTTTACCATTTCCTCTTCAAAAGAATTGGTGGCCACTCTTGTGCAAACAAGAGTAGATCCCTCAAACCATCAAGCCAAAGGAAAGCTCACAAAAATTCATGTAAGCTAGAAATCCTACCTTTTCTTTATTCCATTTAGTGATTTTCTTATTTTTGTTTTCTTTAAAACGAAAAATGATGTTATGCCTTGTTGGAAAGGCTTTTTTCCTCTCTTCATTCTTGAATTTAGCCTTTCTTTATTCTAGATATGTAATCAAATTTTTAGAATTAAACTTTTCATATTGTTTCTCTTTAAAAAGTGAAATTTGATTAGTTTAGAACGCTTTAAACCATTTGACATAATTTCTAAGTAACTGGAGAATGAAAAAAATTAAAAAATGGTCAGCCATACAAAGGAGGTTATGGCAAAATTTTCTTAAATTTTGTGAAATATGTTTTATCTCTATGTTATTCAAAAAGAGTAATCCCCTCCATTTGTGTATTCTAAAAGTGTTATTTTCATTCTATGCATAAAAAGATGCATATTGGAAATATTTTTATTATAAAAGTGTGATTTTCATTAGAATTAATTTCTATGCATAGAAAGATGCATATTGGAAATATTTTTATTATAAAAGTGTGATTTTCATTAGAATTAATTTCTATGCATAAAAAGATGCATATTGGATATTTCTTTATTATAAAAGTGTGATTTTCATTAGAATTAATTTCTATGCATAGAAAGATGTATATTGGATATTTTTTCATTATCAAAGTGTGATTTTCATTAGAACTAATTTCTATGCATATAAAGATGCATATTGGATATTTTTTTATTATAAAAGTGTGATTTTCATTAGAGTTAATTTCTATGCGAGATGCATAAAGGAATCCATTTTTATTTCAAAAGAGTTATTTCCATTAATTTTGATTTTATGCATAGAAAGATGCATAAAGGAATCCATTTTTATTTCAAAAGAGTTATTCTCATTAATTTTGATTTTATGCATAGAAAGATGCATAAAGGAATCCATTTTTATTTCAAAAGAGTTATTCTCATTAATTTTGATTTTATGCATAGAAAGATGCATAAAGGAATCCATTTTTATTTCAAAAGAGTTATTCTCATTAATTTTGATTCTATGCATAGAAAGATGCATAAAGGAATTTATTTGTATTTCGAAAGTGTTATTTTTCTTAAAATAAATTTATGCATAAATAGATATATAAAAGAATTTATATAAAAGTGTTATTCCCACTGAAGTGTTTTTTAATAAAAGAATGAATGGATGGATAGATGTGATGTGAATCAGATAAATGTGAATGAATGGATAGATAGATGTGATGTGAATCAGATAAATGTGAATGGATGGATGGATAGATGTGATGTGAACTAGATAAATATGTATGTGAAAGGATGGATGTAGATGTATGTGAAGAATAGAAGTGGATGTGGATGTATGTGAAAGGAAAGATGTGGATGTGTATGTGATAAGTATGGATATGGATGTATATGGAATAATATATGTGGATGTGAATGTGATGGATATGAACGAGATTTGAGGCGATGAGATGTGATGTAAATTGGATAGATATGAATGATACGGGATGTGAATGAATGTGATAGCATGTGAATGAGGATGTGAATGAATGATATGGATGTGAATGAATGAGATAGCATGTGAATCAAGATGTGAATGAATGATAAGGGGTGTGAATGAATGCGATGGCATGTGAATCGGGATGAGAATGAATGGATGGGATGTGAATGGATGTGATGTGATGTGAATCAGATTGTGAATGAATGAGACGTGATGTGAAATGGATGTGATTAGATACGATGTAAACTGTGGATAGATGTTAATGAATGTGAAGTGATGAGATGTATGGGTAAATGCGAGTGGATGATATCTGATGAGGTTAATTGAGGAAAGAAGTGTTGAGATGGAAAATGATGTGATTGGATGAGAATGGGAATGCTTATGAAATGAATGTGGATTAAGTAATGTAGATTGATGTGGAAAGACGAGAGTTTGCTATAGAAATTGTATTTATGAACTATTTTTAAATGAATGTTTTATGTCAAGAATGCTGGGGAAGCATTTTGACCGTCTTGTGAATGAGGTCGTGTGAAGACCTAGCTGATAAAGTTGCAACAGCTGATGGAGGGTCAACGGAGGATGTCTGGCGTAGCAAGGTCGGCCGAGGTCTTGATCAGCCTTGGTTCGATTTAAATGGTAAGCTTTTAGTACAGTGGATGAGGGGCCAAGGAAGCGGCCTATGAGTGAAGCGCTAGGTGATCTGCGAAGGATCCTAGAGGGTGCTGACCATACGGTGCTCGAGATTTGGGTCGTCGAAGATACCGACAAGTACGTTGGGGAAGATATTGGAAGAAGGAGTAAGAGTTGTTTTCTGAATTCGGGCATGGATCTCGTTGATTGACCTTGCTGGTCCTCAACGAATGAGTCCATGGCTTTTAAATGGATCCGTTAGTTGATCAACGGAGAGTCCATTTTGATATGTGAATATATTGCCGGTTACTATGAGCTAGGAACTATTGAAAAGGTCCCTGAGTGGTCAGGTGGTGAGCGTTCTAGTTGCCAATGATGCCATAGATACACCGATGAAGGAATGATTGGAAATAAGGATTCAACCAGAGATTTTGAGGATTATGATCAATGAGACAATGGTTTCATTAAATGTTTATTTTTAAAGATAGATGATGCTGAGAAAAAGGCAATTTCATATTGGGTGTGTAAGTGGTGTGACTAGTTTTAAGTTGCATGAATATCCGGCTAGGGGGCCTTGGAACTCTTTTCCCTGGTACCCAGGACAAAACCTAACCAAATTCTGAATTGGATCCCATCACTATAGTGGTTGGGCAGTTGGCTAACCCACAGGACTGGATGGGGTTAGGTTGGATTGATGGATCCCTAACTTGAGACTCAATGCTATTATGGTATAATAGATGAAGTAAATCCCGGACAAAAATTGTTCTATGGAAATCAATGGCGGCTGTGCCTCTCAATGAGGAAAAAAGCGTTGGTCTCTATGATCCAAGTGCAATCTTTTCCCTGATCTGACTATGGGACTTACGGGTTTGGTCAGGTCAGTTCAATTAGTTAAGGCTTTTGAAAAGTTATCGTGGAGGAATCGCGCGTGCTTTCCGGGCAAGGGAAGTTTTGTCCGGTCGGTTTTGGAAGAACCGATGGATTAGTCTCTTGTCCGGATATCCATGGGCGAGGCCCCGAGTATGGAACCCTGCCCCACGCAAGAAGTGCTACTTCCGCTAATAGCACCCCTGAATTCGTCGCAGTGGGAACATGGATCTTATACCTGGCATCAGAGCAATTTTGGCTAAAGTGGATCAACCGAGAAGCCAAGAATGTCATAAATTTATGAAGTAATAGTAAAAGGTTAGAATGTGTGATGAAACCCATACAAATTGTTATTCAGAATGAAATTCTTAAATTGAAAATTGGGTCTTCAGATGGAAGTACTGCAATTGTATGGAATCCCTGACTTGCTTGAGACCTAGACATGATGGTATCTACCTTATATTTCCAAGGACCGTGACTACCCGTATATACCGAGGGCATAACTGCAGCTCTTTACTGGCAGTATATACGAGTAAATCTAAGACTTGAAATTATGAGCATAAATGCTATCCAGATGATGAATTTGAATGTGGTTGATATGATTTTTAAATTCTAGTTGAGAACTGATGAGTTGATTTGGATTCTGATTGAAAAATGACGATTCCTGAATTTTGGTTGAAATGTAATAAGCTGAGCAAAACCACAATGAGGATGAATGGGACAAGTCCCTATGATGATGTTCATAACTGGAATGACGTTAATGACTTCAGCAAATCACTATGAGATTAATTGATTATGCTGACAGATTGCTGCTGTTAACACTTGACCCAGTGGATCAAGTTAAGGGATGACAAATTAAAAATCTATAAAATTGAAATCCCCCATGGAGGACTGTTCAGATGGAAATTTCTATCTAATAGACCATTATTGTGTTAAAGATATAAATGATATGTTCTGAATGAATTGTTCTTTGATAATACGAGTATCTTTATCCCATGATTCTGTGGGGAGACGACCTATCTAAAGAAACCCAGAATCAGATGAATCAAAAATTAGATTTAAATCATAAATAAAGGGACTTAACAAGATGTTTCGTATTGATAGGAACATGGATTGAGGTCGTCGTGGTAGGAACGATAACCCCCAACTCGATGAGAAAGAGCTCGACTTGGATGTTCGTAAAACTCTTCATAGTTCACAACCTGGATGTTCGTAAAACTCTTCATAGTTCGCAGCCTGGACCTTTCAAGGGTGAAGGGGAAAACTTGGGCGAGGCTATGGAGAAGTGGATCGAAGCAATGGAAGAGTACTTTGATGTCACCGGGTACAATGAGAAGAGCAAAATGGCTCTTGCAAGGCTAAAGATAGTAGAAACAACCAGAGTGGCATGGAGAAACCACTGCGAGACAAACCATCTAGATTGGAATACCCAAACATGGAATGATCTCAAAATTTACCTAAGGACGAGGTTCTATCCTCCTGGCTTTTTGGAAACAAAGATGAACGAATTCCTAGAGCTAACCCAGGGGAGCAAAACTATTGAAGTATATCACCAAGCGTTCGCTCTCCTCCTTAAATACTCGCCACCGCTGAATGAAGAACAGTTGATGGCCAGGTTCATTCGGAGACTGAACGAACCTTTGAATATTTTGGTGAAGAACGCCAAGCCAGTTTCCATGGCTGAAGCAGTGCGGATGGCGAAGGATTTCTCCAGAGCCTTTGATGTCAAAGTCCCATAAAAGCTAGCACCATCACCTTTCAAAAGGTTTTTAGTTCCAAAAGGTGATTCTAGCCTTCCCCCACCTAAGAGATATCAGGGTCAAGCCCAGGATATGGGAAGTTCCAGAATGGAAGAAATGTCCTTTTCCCGAAACTCAATCCCCTGGAATTCAACTTCAGAGGTTCCACCCTTGAACAAGGGAGTGAAATGCTATAACTATCAAGGATTTGGACATCGCAGTATGGATTGCCCAACTCCTTTTGGATCAAGGTTTTCAGGGCAGGGAAATAAGGGATCAAGATTCCAGACTCCAACTCCTTCCTTCCTGAGTAATCAGGTTTCTATCCATCAAAATCAGGTTTCCAGACTCCAACTCCATCCTTCCAGAGTAATCAGGTTTCTATCCGTCAAAATCAGGGAAATCCCAGAGGTAGACCCTCTAGCCAACCCGCAAATTCAATTCCATGTAATGCAAGACCTCTGCCTCAGAATAGGGGATGTCAAAGAGAGTTGTTCCCAAATCGGCCGTCCACTTCCAAGGCAGTAACGCTGGAAGTGATTGAAGAAGAAGAAGAAGATGAAAGAGATCATACTCCACCTGCAAGATGAGGACATCTCGCGTTTTCTAAGTGGGGTAGGATGTAAGATTTCTCCCCTAGCCCTTCAAGATGTCCAGTATCTTCCTCTATAATCAATCCCCTCTTCAGAATAGTAAAAGATCTTGTTTCTACCTATTTTGCCTTAGAGAGAGAAAATGTTCTAGAGAGACGTGATTCAAATTTTAGATATTTTTGGATGGAAAAATATCTCTTCTTATTAAAATGATTTTCCCTGAAATAGAAATTCAAAAAGAACTTTCCAGTGTGCAATTGGAATAAATTGAAAATAAGTAAAAAGGACCTTAGCCTGAGGGTCCAGATTTTCTGAAAATTTTGGAATAAGGTTCTTATGGACCAATAAGATTAATCCAAATGTAGGAAGGAGATAAATTGAAGAATAAAAGAAAAATCCCTTAAAAATGAGTAAGTACTCACATAAGATGAAGAGTTGACTAAGGACAAGGTTATTAGTTAAAAAAGAAGAGATATTCAGAGGAAATGATGCATTTTTGACACCTCAGTGTGGGGAATTCCCCTCATGAAGGAGGTGCCTATTTCACATGTGTGGATGAGTTTTAAACTCACAAATAATGAGATATTTTCATCTCTCCTCTCTCCTGTTTCAACTAGAACCAAAAAGTAAGCTAAACTGACCTAAAAATGGTCAAAAAGTGACCAAACTGATCTGGAAAATTCTAGAATCAATTTGCTTGGTTAGAGGCTCACTTTTTCCTATAAATAGAAGCCTCCTCCTTTGTAAAAGAATAATAGTGTTTTATGCAATGTTACTCTATTCCTCCCCAGAGCCAAAAATAGTAAATTTATTGATAATTCATTAGTTTTTGACCATTTCCTCTTCAAAAGAATTGGTGGCCACTCTTGTGCAAACAAGAGTAGATCCCTCCAACCATCAAGCCAAAGGAAAGCTCACAAAAGTTCATGTAAGCTAGAAATCCTACTTTTTCTTTATTCCATTTGGTGGTTTTCTAATTTTTGTTTTCTTTAAAATGAAAAATGATGTTATGCCTTGTTGCAAAGGCTTTTCCCCTCTCTTCATTCTTGAATTTAGCCTTTCTTTATCCTAGATATGTAATCAAATTTTTAGAATTAAACTTTTCATATTGTTTCTCTTTAAAAAGTGGAATTTGATTAGTTTAGAATGCTTTAAACCATTTGAGATAATTTCTAAGTAACTTAAGAATGAAAAAAATTTAAAAATAGTCAGCCATACAAAGGAGGTTATGGTAAAATTTTCTTAAATTTTGTGAAATAAGTTTTATCTCTATGTTATTCAAAAAGAGTAATCCCCTCCGTTTGTGTATTCTAAAAGTGTTATTTTCATTCTATGCATAGAAAGATGCATAATGGAAATATTTTTATTATAAAAGTGTGATTTTCATTAGAATTAATTTCTATGCATAGAAAGATGCATATTGGATATTTTTTATTATAAAAGTGTGATTTTCATTAGAATTAATTTCTATGCATAGAAAGATGCATAAAGGAATCCATTTTTATTTCAAAAGAGTTATTCTCATTAATTTTGATTTTATGCATAGAAAGATGCATAAAGGAATCCATTTTTATTTCAAAAGAGTTATTCGCATTAATTTTGACTTTATGCATAGAAAGATGCATAACGGAATCTTTCAAAAGAGTTATTCGCATCAATTTTGCTCTTATGCATAGAAAGATGCATAAAGGAATTCATTTTTATTTCAAAAGAGTTATTCTCATTAATTTTGATTTTATGCATATAAAGATGCATAAAGGAATTTATTTTTATTTCAAAAGAGTTATTCTCATTAATTTTGATTTTATGCATAGAAAGATGCATAAAGGAATTCATTTTTAATTCAAAAGAGTTATTCTCATTAATTTTGAGTTTATGCATAGAAAGATGCATAAAGGAATTTATTTTTAGTTCGAAAGTGTTATTTTCCTTAAAATTGAATTTATGCATAAATAGATGTATAAAAGGATTTTTATAAAAGTGTTATTCCCACTGAAGTTGATTTTTATAAAAGAATGAATGGATGGATAGATGTGATGTGAATCAGATAAATGTGAATGAATGGATGGATAGATGTGATGTGAATCAGATAAATGTGAATGAATGGATAGATAGATGTGATGTGAATCAGATAAATGTGAATGAATGGATGGATAGATGTGATGTGAATCAGATAAATGTGAATGAATAGATGGATATGGATGTATGTGAAGAATAGAAGTGGATGTATGTGAAAGAATGGATGTGGATGTATGTGAAAGGAAAGATGTGGATGTGTATGTGATAAGTATGGATATGGATGTATGTGGAAGAATATATGTGGATGTGAATGTGATGGATATGAACAAGAATTGAGGCGATGAGATGTGATGTAAATTGGATAGATATGAATGATACGGGATGTGAATGAATGTGATAGCATGTGAATGAGGATGTGAATGAATGATATGGATGTGAATGAATGAGATAGCATGTGAATCAGGATGTGAATGAATGATAAGGAGTGTGAATGAATGCGATGGCATGTGAATCGGGATGAGAATGAATGGTATGGGATGTGAATGGATGTGATGTGATGTGAATCGGATTGTGAATGAATGAGACGTGATCTGAAATGGATGTGATAAGATGCGATGTAAACTGGATAGATGTTAATGAATGTGAAGTGATGAGATGTATGGGTAAATGTGAGTGGATGAGATGTATGGGTAAATGTGAGTGGATGAGATCTGATGAGGTTAATTGAGGAAAGAAGTGTTGAGATGGAAAATGATGTGATTGGATGAGAATGGGAATGATTATGAAATGAATGTGGATTAAGTAATGTAGATTGATGTGGAAAGACGAGAGTTCGTTATAGAAATTGTATTTATGACCTGTTTTTAAATGACTATTTTATGTCAAGAATGTTGGGGAAGCATTTTGACCGTCTTGTGAATGAGGTCGTGGAGACCTAGCTGATAAAGTTGCAACAGCTGAAACGGAGAGTCAACGGAGGACGTCTGGCATAGCAAGGTCGCCCGAGGTCTTGACCAGCCTCGGTTCGATTTAAATGGTGAGCTTCTAGTACGGTGGATGAGGGACCAAGGAAGCAGCCTATGAGTGAAGTGCTAGGTGACCTATGAAGGATCCTAGAGGGTGTTGACCATACGGTGCTCGAGCTCTGGTCGCCGAAGATACCCACAAGTACGTCGGAAAAGATATTGGAAGGAGTAAGAGTTGTTTTCTGAATTCGGGCATGGATCTTGTTGATTGACCTTGGTGGTCCTCAACGAATGAGTCCATGGCTCTTTTATATGGATCCATTGGTTGATCTTGCTGATCTTCAACGGAGAGTTTATTTTGATATGTGAATATATTGCCAGTTACTATGAGCTAGGAACTATCGAAAAGGCCCCTGAGTGGTCAGGTGTGGTGAGCGTTCTGGTTGCCAATGATGCCATAGATACACTGATGAAGGAATGATTGAAAATAAGGATTCAACCAAAGATTTTGAGGATTATGATCAGTGAGACAATGGTTTCATTAAATGTTTGTTTTTAAAGATAGATGATGCTGAGAAAAAGGCAATTTTATATTGGGTGTGTAAGTGGTGTGACTAGTTTTAAGCTACATGAATATCTGGCTAGGGGACCAGGGAACTCTTTTCTCTGGTACCCGGGACAAAACCTAACCAAATTCTTAATTGGATCCCATCACTACAATGGTTGGGTAGTTGGCTAACCCATGGGACTAGATGGGGTTAGGCTGGACTGATGGATCCCTAAATTGAGATTCAATTCTATTATGGTACGATAGATGAAGTAAATCCTGGACAAAAATTGTTCTATGAAAAAGAAACAATGACTGTGCCTCTCAATGAGGAAAAAAGCGTTGGTCTCTATGATCCAAGTGTAATCTTTTCCTTGATCTGACTATGGGACTTACGGGTTCGGTCAGATCAGTTCAATTAGTTAAGGCTTTTGACTACGTTAGAGAAAAGCTATCCTGGAGGAATCGCCCGTGCTTTCTGGGAAAGGGAAGTTTTTTTCGAGTTCGGTTTTGGAAGAACCGATGGATTAGTCTCTTTTTCGGATATCCGTGGGCGAGGCCCCGAGTGTGGGACCCTACCCCGTGCAAGAAGTGCTACTTCCGTTGCTAGCACCCCTGAATTCGTTATGCAGTGGGGACGACAAGAATCTCACATGACCTATCCTGCCATCCACGTCCATTACCACGACCTCGTGATGCAAATCTCCCCTTGCCTCTAAATCCCCTTTGTGAATAGAAAGCCTGATTCCTGCCATTATCATCATGGCTAGTAGATGTCACTAAGTTTGATATCCTCAACAAGCAAGAGTGAAACCAACTCATCAAAATCTAGTAAACCTATACTCCGAACAGAGATAGATGTATCAAAAGACTTGTACTCCTTACCAAGACCATGCAAGGCAATGTCTACCAAATCATCATCAAGCATGGGGTCATTAATAGTTGCCAATGCATCTACATACTTCTTTATCTCTTGTATATAATCATGAACACCCCTTCCTTTTTGCTTTACATTATGAATCTGTTGTCTCAACAACTGAGACTTACGAGAACTAGTATCTGTATCCAATAGCTTTACCAAAGTATCCCATGCATCCTTGGGATTCTCTACATCATGTATATATATGAGTATAGTATCCGAGATACATATAGACAAGTAATGCAAAACTTTGTATGCTCTCTCTGACCATTGTTTATGAGCTAAAACTTGTTGTGTAGGTTGTCAGGGTAGATCCGGGTTTGGCTCCGCACCTGTAACAAGATTCCAAAATCCTTTTCCTTTCAGAAAACTTTTAATCCTGTACTTCCATGCTTGGAAGTTCTTTCTATCCATCTTCTCACCCACAATCTGTAGTACAGGATTGTTTGACATATTTGATCAATAAATGCACCTTTTGCACACGTCCAATTCTGTAAATGAGCCTTTAGCAGCTCAACCACACTCTAATAAGTGTCCTAGATACTCCAAAGTACTCAACCAACTTCACTGTTGATGTAGAAAATCACACTGATTGCATTCAAATTGAATTGGCATATGCAGTCCAAAGTACCCTGTATTGGCGCACTTTCCAAGGCTTAAAATTGCAATATAGTGGTTCAATCAAGTGTGGATAACTTGCATTGACACCCAAACAAGCTCAATGTTGCATATTAACACCCAAACAAGCTCAATGTTGCATATTAACACCAACCAAGGTGCATACATACGAGAAATATCAAATCCCCTTCTCTGTTTTGAGAAAAACCAGTAAAACCAGTAGGAAAAGTGCTCTAATTTCTTCAATTCTTATCCAAATTGAGGGACGAGGCATTAATTAGCTTAGCATTGATGTCTATTAACTCCATGTAAAAGGAATTAGACTAATTGTAAAATTTGTGAGAGTAATTAGTCAATCAATGACCCTCTATTTCACTAATCACTGTTTATAGCCTTTTTAATCAGCTCATAATTAGCTCCAAAATGCCTAATTTCTCCAACAAACCACATAGCAACCTTCTCCTCTGTGTGTATCACAAAATTGCTAAGAAGATTTTTAGATTAATCAACCACAAAGCTAGTATTTGACCTCCACTTTGCAAGGTGATGAATATTAAGCCCTATTTCTGGCCTTCAGGCTGCGCCGCCTACTGTTGGGGGGGTTTGGAGAGTTGGTTGTAGCTATTGAGGATATATGTGAGTTTCCAACACTCCTAGGCATGTACCCAAGCCACCGATTTGTTGATTTTTGCAAAAGACCGGCTTCAATTGCATCAAAATTAAACCTCTATTCTCTGTTTTTGTGAGGGCTTCAGAACAGTATTTTTCCAATCACTTCAATGCATCAAACTTGCTCCAAATTCACTCTAGGGCTTGCACATGAGTTGCCAACACATTCCCATTTGCCAGATACATGAATCTTTGTCAGATTTGCAACCATTTGCCTCATACATTCACCACAATCAAGCTTCAATGGAGAGCTTGCAAAACAGAAATTTTTTCTTTGCTTTGGGCAACTCATTGTGTTTTTGCACCTGCAATCCACTCAAGGATGTTTAGTGTTCCTTACCCGGTAGGCCAAGCTCTCAGATTTGGTGAAAATAGGTGTGCTCCAAGGTTCATAGCTCCAATGGCAAGCTCCACAACTTTTCTTCACAGCTTCTTCTCCCTCTACTCTCACTCACTCATAAACCCTAATAGAGAGCACCAAGCTTTGATACCATGATGAAAAACAGGTAGAGGGAGAGGAGACACACACACAGGAGCAAACCCTAACCATAGAGGGAAGCCATGTCCCATCTCACACAATGCATAAAGCCATAATCCATAAGATACAACACACTACTTGTGTTGTGTCCACACATAGCTAGCCCTAGCTATTGTCCACACACTATGACCAACTGGATGCGGTCATTTATGTCTCACACATGTTACTACCTAACGTGCCAGCACATAGTGCAACTAGCACAAGCTGACATCGAGTTTGAATCTCAACAATCCAAGAATTATCCTAGGGCCGTTTGTTTTCATGCACAACATGAGGAAGGATGGCCCTAGGGCCATTCTTGCATGACCCCATGGCCTAAAGTTCATTTTTGGGATGGCCATGGCGCATCCCAAAAATGGCCTTGGGGCCATTCTTTTAATGCACAACAGGTGGAAGAATGACCCCAAAGGCCATTCTTGCATCACCCCAAGGCCTCAAGGTCATTTTGGATTGGCCATGGGGCTTCCATGGATTGCCTCTTTTCATGCACAACAGGTGGAAGAATGGCCCTAGGGCTATTCTTACATGACCTCAAGTCTGCAAGGTCATTTTGGGATGGATACCAGGGCATCCAAGAATGGCCCTAGGGCCATTCGTTTTCATGCACAACAGCATGAGGAAGAATGCCGTGGGGCCATTCGTGCATGACCCCAAGGCCTCAAGGTCATTTTTGGGATGGCCATGGGGCATCCAAGAATGGCCCTAGGGCCATTATTTTCATGAACAAAAGGTGTAAGGACCATTCCTACATGATCCCAAAAGGCCTAAAATATCCATTGTTTTACTTTAAAATGCATCACAGTGCATGAAATAGTGGCCATGGGGGCATCCAAGAATGGCCCAAGGGCCATTCTTGCATGACCCCAAGGGTTCATTTTTGGTGCATCCAAGAAGGGTCCTAGGGCCATTCTCGCTACAGAGGAAAAGCGAGGGCTGGTGGTCTGCAGGCACAGAGAGCGGGAGCTCTGGAATAATCGAGGAGAGCCTTGTGGTGATTGGCGGACAGCATAGCTGCAGAGGAAGAGAAGTAGTAGCTGCCTTGTTTTGAGACCTCTGGTGTGAGACCAAGAGAAGCTTTGGGCAGTGTGTGTGTGAGTTGTTTGCTGTGAGTGTGTGATAAAAGGAGAGCGCGAGAAAGAGTGCGTTGAAGCTTGTCAATTGATAAAAATTTTGTGTGATGGATCATCCCTTGTAAATGGATAATAGGGTTTGTGTTGATGATATGTGAGTGGCTTAGCCTTGCTGACAGATAAAAGGCTTTGATCATGAGATATGTGAGATGTTGAAACTGCCTTTCTTCTGGTATCTCTGGGTGGTATTTAGAGAGATTTCTTTCCAACTAGAGAAGCTGGTGGTGCCCCTTGTGCTTGTGAGTGTTCCGAAGGTGGTGAGTCGGCGAGCTATAGCGGCCTTCTTGTGTTCCTGAGCTACCTCACACCAAGCTCCAATTGTGCACCCTTTTGTGCACTACCATTATCTTGCCTTCTTGAAGCACTGAACCATACTTTCTTACAAGTGAATGCATTTACATGCTCAACCTTATTTGAGCAATTAACACCAGTAACATAAATTTGCAGCAACATATGCATGACTCCCTTTTGAAGTATCTCTCCATGTGTCCAGCCATTATGAGTACCAAAACAACATTTGTAACCAATAAATTGAAATGGAACTTGCAACCATACCATATCTTGAGACACCATCGTCTCCTTGGTAGCTTCCTTGGTTGACACCGAAGATTCCATAGCCTTCATACTTGCTGAAATCTCCATCTTCAGCTTCTTTGGGCAGCACCATAAACTCCAAATCTCCATGAGCATAATCTTTCTCCAAATGCAATACTAATGACAGTGAGTGTGCTAATTTTTTTTCATAATAACTGAAAATAATGCTTAATCAAAGAACTCATAACCAAGAAAAACTATACATAAATAATCACCATGACCAAGAGCCCACCCAAGCTTTGATACCATGTTAAACAATCCAAAAATGGGATTGATCATGGTGATAGAAATAGATTAGGCAACATAATTAAGGTGGATTAAACCACACTAAGAACTCCATAAGAGAGAGAGAGAGAGAGATTGCACACTCAACACTCAATTCTATTGCATATCTCAAATGAACCATACAATGGTATAGGCTCTCTAGCCTTATCCCACTTTACGTATCATCATCCATGTGGCACTCCCTTTTCCACTTCTTTTGGTCAACACTCACACACCATTCAATATTACATGTGGCATTCTTATCTTGCCACAATATCTTACACCTCTTGAGTGCTTTCCCACTTACACAACACCATGATTACATCTCAACACACAATAGAATTTATAGAGTTTACATCCAAGCATCTAATCCTAGTGATTTCTCCTTGATTCACTCCACCTCTCCCAGAATATCTCCACCTCTTTTGTTTGATTCTCTCCACCTCTTCACTTTTCCCAAAATATCTCCACACTTCCTAAATCTTCTCATGCTACCCTTTATTCTCTCCCAGTAGATTCTTCTCACCTTTTCACAGGTTCTCTCACATTTACTCATCCTCTTTTATAGCCTCTAACCAAGGGCTTGTTACCGCACACACCCTATTCACTTGTATTTTTCAACACCTCCCCTCAAGTGAATACTCCTAGCACACCTGGACCTTATACCAAGTTTCTCTCTTGCTTGATAGCCCGCGACCAGTGCCTCAAGTCCCTAATCTCATAGTCCTTGACACTCTCTCTCTCTATGTGTCCAAGGCTTACTACCAGTGCCCGCAACCTTGACTAAAGTGCTCTCACATACATCTATCTACCACGTGGCCTACATCATCGGCGGTGGCTAAGAGGTGGTTTTACTTTGTTGGGGTAGGTTACATTGGGTTGTGGGGTTTCTCTCTCTCTCTCTCTCTCTAAGATTTTCACATGGCTCCTCACTCTTTGGAGCCTCACATCTTCTCTTGTCTTTAGTCTTCTTGTCGTGGCAGCTTCTCTTCATGCATCCTTCTCTTCATGCATCCTTCTCTTCTTTTAGTCTTCTTGGGGTAGCTTCTCTTCATGCATCCTTCTCTTCTTTCAGTCTTCTTGGGGTAGCTTCTCTTCTCGTGTCCATGTCTTTCTTCAATGCTTCCTCTAGATCTTCTTGGTGTGGATCTTCTTCTTGGAAAGAGATGTTCTTCTTCTTTCATGGCTGGGGCCATGAGCTTGTCCGTGAGGTCTTCTTGCTCCATGTGAGCAACATGTTTAAGTGTTTTGCTGACAGTTCCTTTGGGTTTTTGATGTTTATCTTATGTCATTATGCAATGCAAACCCAAATTTATGCGGGAGGTCTTACCTCTTGCCTTATTCTGGACAAGGGCAGTGTCTGATTCCATTTTTACACTGATGTAATGTGCCCAATACATAATGCGTATAGCATTCATTCTTATGCACATTCCCAAATGCAACTCTGGCTATGAATAATCTTGAATTTGAGTGAGATTTACTGGCATTAACCAAGGGTTAAATGCAAAATAATGATTATCACAAATTTATCAGCACAATTTTACCAGAAATTAAATCAAGGGTAACCAATTTGTACGGAATGGTTGGAGTATCAAACCAACTCTGAATTGCAATATGAAGTTATAGGGATCTGTATCAGATATGTAATGGTTAATTTGAACCCTCAATTGCACCAAAATATAGTGATTAGCATTGATTAATCATTGATTAGCAAATTAATCCATTGTTTTGTGTGTAAAAAATAGAGTATGCGGGGAGTCTAGATCTGCCTGACTTCAAATGAGCTTAAATGCTTTCAAGGCCATCAATAGCAATGAGTCTAGTAGAGGAGTAAGCCAAGAAACACAAGATTTGACCAAACATTGAATGCTTAATCTCTATTTTACCAAAGTCACCTCTGCAGATTTGATGAAGAGCTTGGATCTCACTTTAGACTTGATGAAATTGAATTCTGACTTCACCAGATTGTAGAGCATGCTTGAAAACACTTGGGGCTAAGAGGAATTAGACCCATTTGAACTGATTTGAAGAAGAGATCTGTAAATTTCTCCCAAAAATAGGTGCCTGCTAAATTCACGAATTCTCCCTCGTCCCAGTGGTGGTTTGCTGCGTTGTTTCAACTGGCTGGAGCAATAGGCCTAATTTTGAGTGTGCAAGCAGCTAGAGCTCCTCCACTGGATGGGGGTACAGAGGTGAGTTGAAAAATAACGAAAAATTTGATTAATTTCTAATTATCTACTAATTCTAATTAATTAGATAATGGGCTCATAAACCTGATGGATTCTAGGCATGGCTCTGATACCATGTTGAAATTAGAGCAATGTGATGAGCTATGGTGGATCAAATACTAGAATCAACATCATTAACAAAGTGATTAGCAAATAATTAAGATGTAATTAGTAAATAATTAAGATATAATTAGTGATTAGCAAATAATTAAGATGTAATTAGCAAATAGCTTAATGTAGGTAATTAGTGAGTAATTAGCAAATAGCTTAATGTAGGCATGGATAATCAAAAACCAGCAAATTTTCATTAGGCCAATGCCTCAATTTATAGAGTTTACATCCAAGCATCTAATCCCACTGATTTCTCCTTGATTCACTCCACCTCTCCCAAAATATCTCCACCTCTTTTGCTTGATTCTCTCCACCTCCTCACTTTTCCCAGAATATCTCCACACTTCCTAAATCTTCTCATGCTACCCTTTATTCTCTCCCAGTAGATTCTTCTCACCTTTTCACAGGTTCTCTCACATTTACTCATCCTCTTTTATAGCCTCTAACCAAGGGCTTGTTCCCGCACACACCCTATTCACTTGTATATTTCAACAGAAGAATGATCCCAAAGGCAATTCTTGCATGACCCCAAGGCCTCAAGGTCATTTTGCAATGGCCATTGGGTCATCCAAGGATGGCCTCTTTGCATGCGCAACAAGTGGAAGAATGGTCCTAGGGCCATTCTTGCATGACCCCAAAGCCTCAAGGTCATTCTCGGATGGCTATTGGGGCATCCAAGAATGGCCCAAGGGCTATTCGTTTCATGCACAACAGTTGTAAGGGCCATTCTTGCATGACTCCAAGGACTCAAATATCCATTGTTTTACTTTCAAATGCATCCTAGAGCATGAAATAGGGGCTAGGGAGACATCCAAGAGTGGCCAAATGGCCATTATTTTCATGGTCAACAGGTTAAAGAATGGCCCTAGGGCCATTCTTGCATGACTCCAAGGCCTCAAGGTCATTTTGGGATGGCCATGGGGGCATCCAAGAATCTTTCATGCACACCATGTGGAATAATGGCCTTGGGGCCATCCTTGCATGACCCCAAGGCCTCAAGGTCGTTTTTGGGATGGCCATGGGGAATCCAAGAATGGCCCAAGTGTCATTCTTTTCATGCATAACTGGTGTAAGGACCATTCCTACATGACACCAAGGCCTCAAATATCCACCATTTCATGCACAATAGGTGGAAGAATGATCCAAGGGGCATTCTCGCATGACTCCAAGGCCTCAAGGTCATTTTGGGATGGTTATGGGGCATCGAAGAATGGCCCTAGGACCATTCTTTTAATGCACAACAGGTGTAAGTACCAATCCTTTTGACCCCAAGGTCATTTTGGAATGGCCCTAGGACCATTCTTTTAATGCACAACAGGTGTAAGTACCAATCCTTTTGACCCCAAGGTCTCAAGGTCATTTTGGAATGGCCATGGGGCATTCAAGAATGGTTGTAGGGCTATTCTTGCCACGCACAACATGTGTAAGGACCATTCTTATATGACCCTTCAGCCTTAAGGTCATTTTGGAATGGCCATGGGGCTTCCAAGAATGGCCCTTGGGCCATTCTTTTCATGTACAACATGTGGTAGAATGACCCAAGGGCCATTCTTGCATGACCCCAAGGTCTCAAGGTCATTTTGGAATGGACATTGGGCATCCAAAAATGGCCCTAGGGCCAATCTTTTGATGCACAACAGGTGGAAAAATGGCCCAAGGGCCATTCTTGCATGACCCCAAGGCCTCAAGGTCATTTTGGGATGGCCATGGGGGGCATCCAAGAATGGCCCCATGGCCATTCTTTTCATGCACAACAGGTGTAAGGACCATTTGTGCGGCATGACCCCAAGACCTCATGGTCATTTTTGAATGGCCATGGGGCATCAAAGAATGGCCCTAGGACCATTCTTACCATGCACATGTATAAGGACCATTCTTGCATGCCCCAATGGCCATTCTTGCATGACGTCGAAGCCTTAAGGACATTTTGGAATGGCCTTGGGGCATCCAAGAATGGCCTTAGAATCATTCTTTTCATGCACAACATGTGTACAGACCATTCTTCTATGACCTAAGTCCTCAAGCTCATTTTGGAAAGGTCATAGGGCATTCAAGAATGGCCCTAGGGCCATTCTTTTCATGCACAACAGGTGGAAGAATGGCCATTCTTGCATGACTCCAAGGCCTCAATAAGGTCATTTTGAGATGGCCATGGGGCATCTAAAAATGGCCCTAAGGCCATTCTTTTCATGCATAACAGTTGTAAGGACCATTCCTACATGACCCCAAGGCCTCAAGGTCATTTTGGAATGGCCATGGGCATTCAAGAATGGCAGGCCCTAGGACCATTCTTGCCATGCACAACATGTGTAAGGACCATTCTTGTATGACCCTTGGGCCTCAAGGTCATTTTGGAATGGCCATAGGGCTTCCAAGAATGGCCTTTTAGCCATTCTTTTCATGTACAACAGGTGGAAGAATGACCCAGGGGCCATTCTTGTTAAAAATATGGCAAACACCTTCACTAAAATGATGTGTAGGGCACATACCTTGTAACTAGCACTATGCACTAAAGTCATAGATTATGGGCAAATGGATACAAAGGTTATTATGCAACCTTACCATGATGTAAAAGAGTCATTTAGGAGCTCAACATCAGCCAAAGGGGTCGTGATCCCTTGATTAGGTAGCATTGGTGTGATTAGCAAGATTCTAGGGTTGGTGGTCACTTTTAGGTGCTTGAATCTAGGAGGGAAGGTGGAGATGATTTAGATGATGATTAACACCTAATCTTGAGCTTAATCCTCATGTACTTCAGCCTATATAAAGAGGCTCTCATCTATTTAAATCAACACATTTTATTGCCCCTCACTTATGTTGTCATTATGCTCATCATTATGCTAATTACTTCTTGATTAGTAGCTTAACTTCATCTTCTTCATTTCTATTCAACTATGCAATGGAGCTAGTGTTTGATCCTCCTTAGGATGGTTTTTAACATGGTATCAGATCTAGGAATAGCCCATGCATCTAGAATCAAGCCCCATCTTATTTGCTTAGCAAGAGATTAGTGAAAATTAGGGTTTCATTAGCTTTTATGGGTTTCCTAGAAAATAGGATCTAGAATAGCAGCTGAGTGGAGGCCTTGGTGCTCACAAACCACGTAACCGTTGCCAAAATCCTTTTGTGGGCACTTCACTAGCAATATTGCTAAGGGGCATGGCACCTCAATTGCACCATTCATAGCTCCACGTCGCCGGCAACTTCGTTTTCCCCAAAACAGGCACGTTCTTGATAGGCGACCACCAAAAGTATTGTTGCAGCTCTCACACATCAAATTGGTCTAATTCCTCTTAGGTGTGGCTTCATTGGAACCTAAACTTACTCCTCCTAAGAGGGTTTTTCAAATGATTGAGTGTGCTTCACACACCAAGCAAAAAACCAGGGTGCTGTCCAGAACTGCCATAGCCAGAAAAGGTACTTTGGTAAATTTGAGATTACTCATTGATTAAGTTGCTTAAGCAAGTGTTTGTGGGCTCTAAAATCATCTAGACATTTTGCTATTCAATGCCCTTGAAGATTTTTAGCTTATTCTTTGTGCAACTCCTTCAAATATTGACTCCAAGTGAGCTCATTTCTCTGCATAGTGAGCAGAATATTCAACTCCACTAATCAATGATTAATCTATCATAATCCTTATCATTTGGTGCAATAAGTGGTTCATACATGTCATTAGGGACTTGCTACATCCCCTTATTACTTAACACTTAATTTGCCCCTTGATTAGGTGTCTCCCTTGCTTCCCACAAATCAATATATTTTCTGGTTTTATCTTTTGGAAAGCATATGCTAAATAACTTGATTTAGCACTATTCTTTGGTCTTAATCTCTCTTGTAAAAGGGTAGACACTGCCTCAATCATCAGAGGTAAGACCCCCTTCATTCCATATCATAATGGCTACCAAGGATTCTCCATCAATGCGCTTTAAAGGTCATGGTTTTCACACATGGCAAACCCGCATCAAGTTAATGCTCATGAAGAAGGGGCTCTTCAACATAGTAAATGGGAATGAGAAGAAGCCAAGGACTCTTGCTGATGTTCCTTGTTGGGAAGTAAGAGATGACAAAGCTCGTGCCATCATCACATTGGGAGCTTGATGACACTTACATTCATCATGTGGATGGATGCGAAACTTCCAAGGAAGTTTGGGACCAACTCACAACTCTATTTGGGGCTCGATCTAAAAGTTCAAAGTTTGGTTTGCTCATTGAATTTTTTAAGCTAGAAATGAAGTCTGGCACATCCCTAGCCTCACATTTGAACTACATGAAAGGCCTATTAACACAACTTGCAGGAATAGGTCTTAAGATGGATGAAGATGTCTCCATTGGTGTATTACTTAAATCTTTACTTGAAGAATATGACCATGTGGTCACAACCTTGACCAATATGCCAATATCAAAGCTTGTGGACATTGAAGCATCTCTTCTTGAGGAGGAGAGAAAACTGAAGACCAAGCAAATGGAGTCTCCATCGTCATCAACCTTGTCTACTGAAAATGCTTATTATGCAGGATCTAGTAGATATGGCAAGAACAAAGGCAACTACAACAAGGGCTACAACAACAACAATCTCATTTGTGACTTTTGTCACAAACCTGGCCATGTAGAGAAGAATTGTTTTGCCAAGAAGAAGATGCAACGAGTCTACATCATGGAAGAAGTGCAGCAGGAAGAAGACCAAGAAGAAGAAAAAGATGAAGACAAGGGCCACCATCATGAGGCCCTATCTATGATTAGATCAAATCATTTATTCTAAAGTGCTAAAAGCAAGGGCATGCCCTATACACATGGGTGTCCTCTTCACTCATACATGTAGCCACGTCTTGTCACACTCTTCTAAAGTCGTCCCATACCTCTTTTGTACGCATGACTAAAGCCTCTGAGTTCACATTGGCATAACCTATGTATGGCATTGCTAGTCAGACCACGCTCATGCATGCTATCACTGAGCATTGGGTGGTTAATTAGGCTCATGAGAGTCAGCATGACCAACTGCATCATTGAGTGGATTCAGTGTTTGAGGAGGGGTGTTAAAAATATGGCAAACACCTTCACTAAAATGATGTGTAGGGCACATACCTTGTAACTAGCACTATGCACTAAAGTCATAGATTATGGGCAAATGGATACAAAGGTTATTATGCAACCTTACCATGATGTAAAAGAGTCATTTAGGAGCTCAACATCAGCCAAAGGGGTCGTGATCCCTTGATTAGGTAGCATTGGTGTGATTAGCAAGATTCTAGGGTTGGTGGTCACTTTTAGGTGCTTGAATCTAGGAGGGAAGGTGGAGATGATTTAGATGATGATTAACACCTAATCTTGAGCTTAATCCTCATGTACTTCAGCCTATATAAAGAGGCTCTCATCTATTGAAATCAACACATTTTATTGCCCCTCACTTATGTTGTCATTATGCTCATCATTATGCTAATTACTTCTTGATTAGTAGCTTAACTTCATCTTCTTCATTTCTATTCAACTATGCAATGGAGCTAGTGTTTGATCCTCCTTAGGATGGTTTTTAACAATTCTTGCATGACCCCAAGGCCTCAAGGTCATTTTGGGATGAACATTGGGCATCCAAGTTCATGCACAACTGGAAGAATGGCCTAAGGGCCATTCTTGCATGACCCCAAGGCCTCAAGGTCATTTTGGAATGACCATGGGGCATCCAAGAATGGCCATAGGGCCATTATTTTCATATACAATAGGTGGAAGAATGACCCAAGGGCCATTCTTGAATGACCCAAAGCCTCAATGGCCATGGGGCATCCGAGAATAGCCCAATAGGTGTAAGAACCATTCCTTTCATGCACAAACTGACCCCAAGGCTTCCACAAGAATAGCCCTATGGCCATTGTTTTCATGTAATTTTACATTAATAATGGCCCCAACATTCAAGGGGCATGCTATTATTTACCTAGGACCATTCCTTATGGTGATATGTATGAAGTTATCTTTTTTAGCTCTGTGCGTTGTTGCTTTATTTATTTTTGTAAATATGTTAGAACTATTTTTAAATTATCTTACAAAAATCATTTTTGCATAGGAAAAGATGTCAAGCAAAAGGAAGCTTTCATTTCCCTCAAACATTGACATGGCCAGCGGAGACTCAAAGGATTGGTACCTTGATCTCTATGACTTTCAAGGAAAAAAGCTACATCGTATCTATCTCTTCTTTTAGACAGAAGACATCAAGGAGTCTTTTGAGGGTAGGGGACATGTTAAAGCAATCAATGTTTCTATGGTAGATTTGCATCAAGAAATCAAATGCATTGATGTTGAGACCCATGGGGATCTCACGTACCAACTCTCTCCCACTTCATATAGGAGGGGTATGAGGGTTCATCAAGAGGACTCTATGTTCCCCAGAGGGTGGAATTTGACTATAGAGAATGTCTCCGACATTACTTATGAAATGCTATTCAAAGCTTTTACTATGATACTACAAAAGAAAGTAGAGAGATGCGGTTTCCCGGGCTGGTGTCTCATCAAAAAGATCAGAAAAGTCAATGGCACAATAGGTGGCCACAACTTTAGAGACTGGGGGCTCCACTCTAACCATTTCTAACCCAAAAGATCTAGTTAAGAAAGGAAAAAAGGTGAAGGATTTCCCTTTAGGAGGGATGGAGCAGTATGCACAATATCTTGAGTAACGAAATCCCCATGGATAATTGTTTGGTAGCACCCAGCCACACTATATCTCATCCCATGGACATTATGCAAGTAGAGAAAATTTGTGGATGGTTTGCTAGAAAGGCAAACAATCCTTGTTCATGTGCGTACCTAATGCCTATCAAGCTGATTTCTAAAGGGATACACGAGCCACTAGCTAAGGAAGATCTAAGGGCAGGGGATGTTAAAAAATATACATATTGGATCATAGATGGCCAGCATTCTATCTATGCTACAAAGGCAATTGTATTAGAGGATAATCTTGATCTTAGCTTACTCTACTTGAAAGATGTTTATAGGTATCGAAAGGCTCGGATTATTGTGAATGCACCTCCAACAATGACGGTGGCCATCTCCAAGATGGCAAATCTAGAGGCATAAGCATTATTCACGAAGCAAGCCTATAGTGACATATTAAAGCACTTGAGAAGCCAGCATGAGCATTATAAAAAGCCTTCAAGACCAGTAGTTGGAGTCCCAAAGGGACACCCTTCTCTCGTCTAAATTGGGATGTAAGTCATTGTATCTTATGTTTTTGAATCTTATTTGATAGCTTTTTTGATGTACTAGAATTGGAACTTCTTGTTTATGTTCTGTTTGTTTTTTTGTGATGATAAAATTTCTCTTCGAGTGCCAAATCATCAATGGCACACATAGTTGCATGCCCCACGACGACATCTTCTATACTTGGCTAAAGATTATAGAAGATGTCGAGAATGGAAAACTTGGGGGAAAGAAGCCTAATCCATCTCATTTGAGATGTTTGTGTGGTTTAGAAGAGGACGTGATCAAGCTTATTCAAACAGAGCTTTTGAAAGGGGATATCTTGCAGAAAAGGAAAAGATTGACATGGTTGTTTGATAGAGTGATGCTACTGAAGGAGGATAAGGTTTTGCAAAAACAGTTATTGCTTCAATTCAACAATGTTAATGATTCAAAGAAATGCAAGGACTCATAGGAGCTGGCTTCAACTTATCACATTAATGATAGTGTCTACCATATGCTTCATTGAAAGTGTGAGCCGCCACGGATAAAGGCAAGATTGTAGGTTGGTAAGACGAACTTGGAGTTTCCATCAGATGCAAAGGGTTACATACAATGGATTGTTGCTATCAATAGAGAAGAGTAGGTTGTGACTGATCTTCCATGGCGTATTCCCATTGTGAGCTTAGAGATGGAAGGCAAACACTTTTTAGCTCAACTTTATCAAAATAAAATGCTGATTGGATTGTGTGTCTTGGATAGCACAGGAGGGAGTGCAAGAGATATGCAGTGGAGCATTGTGTGTCTTGGATAGCACAGAAGGGAGTGCAAGAGATATGCAGTGGAGCATTGAGAGATTTTCTTAATTCAATTGAATGGCATCATGGTAGTCGCACAATCACAATATGCATTCCTTGCCTTTTTAAAGATTGTTGATATTGTGCATCTACAAGATGCTCTACAAAAAGCTCCTGGATGGCATAGAATGTTCTATGGTGATCTACATTTTGTGCATGATGCGCCATGGAGCGGTGCAATCGAGCTCTTCAGTGTGCTTATTTTTTTGAGCAAGGAAAACATGTATGAAGGCTATGAAAACTATGTCGGCACTCAGGGTCCCATCTTAGATGCAACTGTGTTACCATTGGAGTATGATAAAGTAAAGAGTATGGACCCCATAGTCTTTGAAAAAGGACATGGTAATTGATCAGTGCATAAAGAGTCTATGTATACAAGATCTTATGATTGATGCATATAATAATGGCTTTGTGTCAAAGCAAGCACTGAAGGCAAAAAGAGAGGTAATATGTCTAGTTGAAAGAGCTCAAGACCGTGATGACATGCATTCCAATCTCTTGGTGTTTGCAAAGTTGGATCATAGTGTTAGACAGTGGGCAAAGATACCTAAGGACCCACAACCAACTGCTACTTCTACCTCCCAAGCATCTGTTTTGCAAGCAGCTAAAGAAGCCCAATCCTTGCCTGTGAGACAAATTTCTACTGCAGGTTTGGTTTCTAAGCTTATACGCTCAGAGAAAAGAAAATAATTTGTGTAACTGTTCACTAGATGCTAAGAGAGCTTTCTTCTATAAGGAGTCTCATGAGCTCGTGGCACTGATTTTGTAAATGTCTTTTTCTTTATTGAATATAAATTTGTCGTTTACCTTAAGGTGTCTAGTTAAATATTTTGTGGAAGTTATTCTTGTCTCTTCTATGCACAATAGAATGGTCCTAGGTCCAGACTACATATGAAAAGTCAAGTTTTTTTGCTATGCACAGTCTCTTGTATGCACAATATAATGATTTAATAATGGTCATAGAGCCATTCTTTTTATGCACATCAACCTTAAGATTAGCCCTAGGGCCATTCTTATAATGCTCTAGTGTATTCTTCCAAGAATGTCCCCAAGAACATTCTAGTCTTGGTGAGACTCAAGATCATATTGGAATGGCCATGGACCATCCAAGAATGGTCCTAGGGCCATTCTTGATGAGCAGGTGCATGCAAGAATGGCTGGGGGCCCCATTCTAGCCTTGGTGCTACACCCAACTTTCTTGCATGCTCTTGGGCACCCAAGAATGGCCCTAAGGCCATTCTATTCTTGCACAACAGGTGCAAGAATGGCCCTAGGGCCATTCTTTCATGGAAACTAAGGCCACTATTTTGATATAAGGGCCTCAAAAAGCACCCTCTGAGTTTCCCTAGGGCATGCAAGAATTTCTGGTGGGCTATTCTTGCATGATCCAACCCCCCCAGGGCTATTCTCTAAGTCTAAGGCCATTCTTGCATCCTCTTTTGGTCATAAGGTTGTGTTGGAATGGCCATGGGGCATCCAAGAATGGCCCTAGGTCCATTCTTTTCATGCACAATAAATGTAAGAATGGGCCATTCTTGATGCCCTTGTGCATGCAAGAATGCCCTTGGGACCATTCTAGCATGGGCTTGGTGGATCACCCAACTTTCTTGCATGCTCGTGTGGGCATCTAAGAATGGCCTCTAAGGCCATCCTTGCATGGCAAATAAAGCCCTTGTTTTTCCTTAAAGGCCTCAAAGAACATGTAAGAGTGGGCCTGGGGAATCCTTGAATGACCCCATGGCCATTCTTGCATGACCTGATGGCCTTAAGGTCATATTTGAGATGGCCATGTGGCATCCGAGAATGGCCCTAGGAAAATTCTTTTCATGCACAGGAGGTGCAAGAAACGGCCACTACTTCCCTTATAGGCCTCAAACAACATGCAAGAGTAGCCCTAGGGCATCCTAGAGTGGCCTCAGGTGAAAGAATGGTCCTAGGGCCATTCTTTCATGGCAAATAAGGCCTGAAAGAGTATTCAAGAGTGGCGTAAAAGAATGGCCATTCTTGTCATGCACAATAAGTGCAAGAATGGCTCGTGGTGGGCCATTCATTTCTTGCACCACAAGTCGAAGAATTATCCCAGGTCTATTCTTGGATGACCCAAGGGCCATTCTTGCATCCTCTTTCAATCTTAAGGTTGTGTGGGAATGGCCATGGGGCAACAAGAATGGCCCTAAGGCCATTCTTTTCATACACAACAAGTGTAAGAATGTCCCAATCTTGATGCTCTTGGGCATGCTAGAATGGCCCATGGGACATTCTAGAATGGGCTTGATGGATCACCCAACTTTCTTGCATACTCCTGTGCATAATAGGTCAATTCTCATCTCTCCACGTATAGATGAGCGTAGAGTGGCCTAAGGGAAAATTATGCTCCGTATATTGATAAGAAGAGAGATATTCTCTTCTTTAATGGAATAGATCCAATTTATACCTTTGTTACCATTTTATATTGGCTTTAAGACATGCTTTTCTGCTTTTTTATGTTCGATGAAGATTGGCATCTACTCCCCTTATACCTTGTTGGATATTAGACTGTACAACATGTGCCTATCTAGTCTCTCTTGTGTCTACTAATGGTGCAAAGTAAACTCGTATCTACATACAACCATGTATAATGCACAAGCTAGTATAGAATAGTTATAGCATGGGTTTCTAATTTCACTTATACTACTTGTGCTTGGTACAAACCTAAAAAATAAAGCATACCTCCCTATACCATGTGTTGCGCGATATGTGAGAGAGTGTGATCCTCTTGGATCATCCATTTTTCCTATTCCAATTGATGAAATGTTTGAAATTAATAATGTAACCTTTATGGCCCATTCTTCAACCATAAGAGAAGCAAGTCTCGGACTTTTTTTATCCTCTTTTCTTCCAAGAGGTGTGACTATTCTTCATTATGGTGGAGACAAGTACTATCTCCATGATTGGAAGGGGTTGTGCAAGTTAAATCCAAGAGCTTTGAAGTACTCATTTGAAGAGGATCCTAAGGTAGATAGTCTAGAGAGGATAGGGTGTACATCGTTGGTGATGTAGAGTATGGAAATGTAGCAGGATACATAAATGGCTTTGTCAAGGCACAAACATGAGACCAAATGTATGTTTTACTGTTCACCTAGAATTACCCCCAGATAAGAATGTCAATCCAATAGAGTATGGCTACATCTGTGTGGAAACCTTATGAAATATTCATGCTAGTGAAGTCAATCCAACAGAGTATGGCTACATCTGTGTGGAAACCTTATGAAATATTCATGCTGGTGAAGATTTGTTAGCTAATTATAGCTTTCTTTGATTCTATGTGCATTCTTGATGATTGACGATAGAAATATTAATCGTTTATATTTTCACGTTTAATTATTTTTCCAAGTTAATTTCTTTCATAATTTTAGTGTAAATGCCATGATTGTTGTACATAGTCTATTTGTGTAATTATCGTGCATGGAAAGAATGGCCCTAGGTCATTCTTGAATGCCCCAACCCACTCCAATATGGCCTTGAGGCTAACTAAGGATGGTTAAGGACCATTCTTCGATGCCTCGTGACAACTCCAGCGTGGCCTTGGAGTGAAGCAAGAATGGCCTAGGGTCATTCTTTCTCCTCTTGTTCATGTGAGAATGACTCTAGGACTATTATTAGATGTGCAAGGGCCATTTCAACATGACCTTAGGTCATTAGGGCATGTAAGAATGGCCCTAGGACCATCAGTGCAATTGTTGTGCATGAGAAGAAAAAACCTAAGGCCATTCTTAGATGCCCAAGGTCACTCCAACATGGGCTTGCATTCGAGCATGCAAGAATCTCCTAGGGCCATTCTTAGATGCCCAAGGTAACTCCAACATGGGCTTGCATTAGAGCATGTAAGAATCTCCCTAGTGCCATTCCCATTCCTATTTGTGCATTAGAATAATGGCCCTAGAGGTCGTGTTGGAATGGCCTTGGGGGATCATAGAATAGCCCTTGTGCATGAGAATAATGGTCTATTTTTGGAATGGTTGTGCATGAAAAGAATGGCCCTAGGGCCATTACTTCTCTTCTTGTTTATGTGAGCACCGCTCAATGGGTTGTTCTTAGATGACCTAAGGCCATTCTAACATGACCTTGAGGCCATTAGAGCATATAAGAATGGCCCTAGGACCATTCTTGCAATTGTTGTGCATGACAAGAATGGCCCTAGGGCCATTTTTGGATGCCCAAGGCCACTCCACCATGGCAAACAGGCCATTTGAGCATGCAAGGATGGCCTTGGGGTCATGTAAGAATGGCCCTAGGGCCATTCCTAATGCTATTGTGCATGGAAAGAATGCCCCTAGAGCAAGGTTATCATAGTTTAAATTTTGTGCAAGTTAGAGAATTAAATTGGCTACCACGTCTTTTTGTTTGAGAATTGTTTACTTGTAGTTAAGTTTTGTGCATCCTTTTAATTTGTTGAGATTTGCATGATGAATTGGATGCCACCAAGTCGTGCAAAGTTCTAATGCAGTAGAATTAAAGCCATTCTGCTATGGCAGCAAATATATCAAAAGTTCTATCTAGGAGCTTTATTACTTTTAAGTAGATATATATTTCTTTGAGAAAATATTTGCTTTAAAAATAACATCTTTGTTTACTATGCATATGGGTTCACCATTTTCTAGGCCATATCATGCTTAAAAATGTTATCATTAGAGTTATTTTGCGTAGGAGCCTCATATGATCCATATGAAATAACTATAACATCAAGCATCGTGAATACTAGCATGAATGAAATTGCCATTGAAGTTGTGAAGTCAATTCACTTGAGAAGGAGATTTGTTCAATACAAAACACATCTAAAAGAGCAATGCTGACTGTGGTATTGGATTTAAATGGATTACTCTTGAAGCATTGCTTCCAGCCATGTTCTCTACACCAATCCATTATGTATGCTCCAAATAGATACCTTATACTTCGTCTAGGGTGTATATCATTTTTGCATAATGTTTTAGAAAAATTCAATATCGGTATCTGGTCAACTGCAACACAGGAGAATGTTCTCCAGATGGTGATAGCTTTGCAAGAGAAAGCTGGGAGAATACTTCCTTTCTTTGCTATTTGGAGTTAGAATGCATGTTATAGTTTTGAGAAGAGAAAAGTGTTCATGCCAGATAACCCAGGTGTTGAGGCAATGTTTAAACCACTTGTAAGAATGTCAAAAGCCTTTCAATGTGATCCAGGGAGGACAATTCTTATTGATGAATCTCCATATAAAGCTTGTGTTACTCCCTCTAATAACTGCATCTTTCCAAACAAGTTTGATTTAGATATGAAAGATGACAATGTTCTCATGAGAGAGCTACTACCATACTTAATGCTTCTTGATGGTGCAGAAGATATACGTATTGTCGTTGAAAATAATCGATATGGTCAGCTCCTAGTATTGAATGGCCATGATTTATATAACCTTGTTGGTGATGTTATATGTATTGTCGTTGAAAATAATCGATATGGTCAGCTCCTAGTATTGAATGGCCATGATTTATATAACCTTGTTGGTGATGTTATTGACAAATGGCAAGAGTATAATGTGATTTGGTCACAAACAAGGTTCAACACCTGGTAAAATTCCTCTTGCAAGTCAATTACAGGACTCTTCCAAGGTGAAGGACACAGGTGGAAAGAGAGGTGATAAAGGAGAATCAGTTGGTGCAAGAAGAATGCAAAGCCTTAGTGGTAGCTTGTCTCACATCATGGGAGATGAGGTAAAGGATATTCTAATAAAAAAGAAGGTCCTCAAATTTCAAGCATGAAGCCATCAAAATTGATTTCTCTAGCTAAAAGATTGGGTTACAAAGGAGGGAGTAACTTGAGGTCTCAGTCGGCAAAGGCATTTATCAATAAATTGCTAAATGATCATGGTCTTCTAAATATTAGTCAAGTAGAGCAAAGGTATTATCCTATCTGGAATTTCTCACTATATTGAAGATATATTCGTACTGTAACATTCTAGCTTTCATCATGACCTTTTGTGTGCATGTTTTTCTAGGCTGTAGAATTTCCAAAAGATCTATTCATGTAATGCAATGGATCAAGAACTTTAAATCAAGATATAACTTGGAAGTTTAGAAGTATTCACAATGATGTACATGTTTATTCTTTTGAACGAATGTATTTAAGTTTTGTGGAGATATCTCCATTCTCTTGATGTACATGTTTATTCTCTTTATTTAAGTTTTGATGGATTATTTCAGTCTTTAGGGTCTTGAACTTTTTTGCATTTTTTCTAGTGTTAGCCTATAGTGGGAGTGCATCCTATTCTAAGGAGGCTCCTTTATTGCAAATTTTCTCATATTTTGTCAGACAATTTCTTCGTCGGAGTGCACCCTAGTTCTTCGTCGGAGTGCACCCTCTTGAGGCTTGTTCATAAGTGTGTTCACAACATAAAGTTTAGATACCACTTGTTTCTTATAATGTACCTAAAAACCATTCTAAAATCAATTATTTAGTATCTTTTCTTTTGTCCTTCTATAATTTAAAGCCCCTCGCTCAAGGTTTGATTATCACCTTGTACTAATAGCTTTGCACAAGGAGTTTTGAATGGACCTAGGAGGACCATTCTATAACATGCATCTAGGGCCATTTACCATACATTAGGAAATTTTTGAGCTCATTTTGGGGCCCTGTAAGGAAGTTTGACCGAAATATTCCCTCCAAAAAGGGGCACTGGATAAAATTTTTGCAAACGAACTCCAAATTTGTCGGACCTCACATATTTAGATTCTACTCTTCAAAAGCTATCCATTGATATATAACACGATAGGGTTCAGAGAAGGGACAAGATAGATACCTTGAAGATTCCTTTTTGCCTAAGAATCTTCTACGTAGAAGATTCTTAGGCAAAAAGGAATCTTCAAGGTATCTATCTTGTCCCTTCTCTGAACCCTATCGTGTTATATATCAATGGATAGCTTTTGAAGAGTAGAATCTAAATATGTGAGGTCCGACAAATTTGGAGTTCGTTTGCAAAAATTTTATCCAGTGCCCCTTTTTGGAGGGAATATTCCGGTCAAACTTCCTTACAGGGCCCCAAAATGAGCTCAAAAATTTCCTAATGTATGGTAAATAAGGCCATTGTTTTCCCTTGAATGTCTCAAAGAGCATGCATGAGTGGCCATGGGGCATCTTCATGTACAACAAGAGCAAGAATGGCCTAGGCTATTCTTGCATGACTCCTATTATGGCTCACCCTAACCTTCCTTGAAACACATCCAAAAAGAGATTACGTAGTGAATTGCAACTGTCGTGTGAGGATCTTTCCAATGGCTAAGATTGTAACCGTTGAAGTCTCCAAGATCTACAACTCCTTGAGAAGCAGTTCCACCACGCCTCCCCGCGAGCGTTGTCACACTGCTGCATTGCACTATGGGTCCTCATCCCTTCTCTCACCTCACTTCACTCACACACACTCACTAGCATGCATTAGGGAGATAGATTAGCAAGAGGATTAGCAAGAGCAAGACTCAATTGTACAATGGGAGAGTATCTTGTATTATGAGAGAAATTCACTTATATACATGGCCATAAGTGTTCACACTCACTTAAACTATGGCCGGCCAGGCACTTTAGGCTCATAAGAGGCCTAATGCTATTACAATGACTACTCTCATAATATATCCATAAAGTACATCACTTAGGACTTCATCCTAACTTGCTGCCACACACTCTTGAAGCGGAAATGGCCATGAATACTCCATCACACCATTACGGGCACCCGTCCAAGTTGTAGCTTTGGACACTATTGCTTCATATTTTGAATGTATGACCCTTTGGTGTATCTACCGTGACTCCTTGATGTAAGATAATGGTGGTAGCTCTTGTTAATCCTTGAATGGGATTAACATCCCCCCCTTCCTGATGGCGATCACGTCCTCGTTGAGTGAACAAGAGAATAAGGACCTTTGTGTGGAGAGAATGAACAAGATTTGTCGATGGCGTTGATGTTGAGTGACATTCAATGGTCTTTGTTCCTCTGAAAGGAATAAGAAAAGCTAGTTAATGAATGAATAAGCTAATGGTGTATTGGGAATTCCTAACAGGGTGGGGGTGGGGTTTTCTGTGAATGATTACATTTTTATATTTCTATGAGCCCCCTTTTTTTGTTCAATTTATTTTTGGCAATCGTCAGCAAGGTTACATGTGATTTTTGTTAGTGGGGACACTAAGAGATGTTAATAATGGGAGAGAAGAGAGAGAAGGATCCAGAGAAACGTAGACTTAATCACCAGAACCAGATGGTGATTCTCAGTTCCTCATTTGATTCATTGAAGCGACATTCATCATTTGAAGTAATTGTCTTGTGATGATGTCCCTTTGTGTGGTAGGATTCTTGTCAAATGTTGTTGAGTAGGACCTGATCCTATCTTCTTCTTCCCATGTGCTTTTTATGTTTTTATGTATATTTAAGTGCCCTTATGAAGCAGATTTACATGAAGTAGGACCTGATCCTATCGTCTTCTTCCCATGTGCTTTTTATGTTTTTATGTATATTTAAGTGCCCTTATGAAGCAGATTTATATGAAGTATAATAATTGAGTCATATAGACTCATATTGAACTGCTCTGTGTTAAAGTAGCCACTTGTTGGTGAGGATTGAAAGAATTACATCTCGACTTGCGAGCCTAATATAGAGATCTTCACTAGGGATTGAAAATCATTGAGTTGTGAAGATTGTGGCATTGTTTGGAGAGGTTTGTAATTTGAACGAAAATTCCAGACGATGGATTGTACCATTGACCAGGCTTTTGCCCACCATGGGCCCCCCATCCAAAGATGTACTTGGAAGTTGTCGATGGTGAGGCTTTGGTGCAAATGTTCTCCAGTGCATGAGTATGGATATGTACTCATGGAGCAACTGCTACATTAATTTAGCCAAAAGAATAGTAATCTATAAGCTTAACAAATATATAGTGGCTATTGCATGATATGGCTTAATCCATGATGGGGCTTAAATCGTGAAAGTGTAGGTTCTTAAGCCGTGAGACTATAATTTGTGAGAAATTGACCGTGAGGGTTATTTCATGAAATGGCCTAATTTGGTGAATTTGCAAGTTTTGACCTCGTGAAGTTATAGGATTTGACCTCTATAGTTTTTTTTTGGGTCATCTAGGTCATGACTTGCAAGCAAGAAACCGCTTCTTATGCACTCACATCCAGAGGGGTGACAAGAGCATTGTTATTTTGTCCTTGATGCGCTCATAAGTCTTCGTTGCATCTGTGGGTATTGATTCTAGAATTTGTTGCTCAGATGTTGTCGAGGAAGTATAGAGAAGACTGCTGATTGTTTGGTTGAACACACAAGATCTTGTGTTGGTGCTAAATGCACGAGAGTTGTTGAGTGATTTGCTTGTCGTTGCTTGGGCCTCCATTCTTATGTTGGTGCTGAATGAATGAGAGTCATTGAGTGATTTGCTTTGCATTGCTTGGGCCTCCATTCTTGTCGAACTTTAGGTGAAGTTGTTGGGATTGAATTCGGTGGTGAGGTTTTCTTCACATTGTTTGATTTTGCCAACCATATGATGGAATTATCATCATAGTATCCTTGTTGTTGAAGTACATTCACAGGCACCCATCTTTGATGAACACTATAAATTGGTGGGCTGATGTGCTTGGTGTTGAGGCTTTCTTCTTTGTGCAAGCTTAGGGGGACTTTGTGCTGTGCTTAGGGACCCAAGCTTTAGTATTTCTTTGGTAGTACCCCTGTGGGTGCAGCAGTGTTTTTGGTACCCACACTTGATGACTTGGTGGAGTTTTGTGAGGAACTCACATAGGCTTTTGTGGATTGTGTTTTGGAGTACCTTTCTTTTTTCTTGGCATCCAAGTGCTGCATTAGGGAAGAGGTTTTGATATTCGAGGCACCCAAATTTGATTGGCACCTTCACAGTAGCCTTGAGCTACAAGTAGCTATTTCTCCACCCACATTTTGATACTATTAAGATATCGTGATTGTGGTAGTCTTGGTGGAGTTTTCTTTTGGGTTGATGTGGAAGGTTTGGGGCCCTCCTTGACTCCGGTTGCTCTGAGACTACAAGTTTGAGACTCATGGGCATTGTTGATGATGATGAGGTTAGAGTCTCTTGTACAAGGCCTTTGAGCATGTGGTTGTCTCCTTTGGTGAGGTTTGTCGATGAAGATGCATAGGTTCCGGGGTCTTTCTTTTGAGTTCCTTGTTAGAGATAGATGATTTGGCTGTGGGAACTTCTTTTGGAATAGCTGCTGGATTGTGAGGTTTTGGCATCAAATTTCGTAGGTTAGGATGGGGTTGAAGGAGTAGATGCTTTATCAAAGTCGGTCGTTTTGATGCAGATAGTAGGTCATTGTGTAGAGGGGCTTTCACGGAAGAGGCGTGTATCCTTTTGCGTTCAACATCATAGATATCCATTAAAGTTGGATCCTCTTCCTTGCAGTATGGTATTGTCAACTTTTTGTCATTGACCATCATGATGACTCTATCACTAGCAAAGCACAGTGGTGCTTGGCGCAGCAATAGTCCATTTATGTCCCAAGATCAAATTTGCTTCCAACACATAACCACAAAAAACCTTGCAAGTGAGGGGGTTAGTTTCAATATACATTGTATGTTCAAAGTACCCCAAACATGGCATGTTCAAGTCTTGTGTAAAGTATATTCTTTCAGGATGTGCCATGAGTGTTGGTTGACCTAACAAATCCCATAGCTCGAGGGTCATGAGATTGTATTCTCGTGTTGGATAAAGCTATGCTTGAGCTGTGGTAATTTTATTTGCAATTTTCAATCCAACCAAAATCCTAGGGATCTTTTCACAGTAAGATATGTTGGAAGTTCCAGCTCTTGCAAAGGTCTCTTCCTCCCATAATACCAATTGTACATTGCCTACAGGAGTGTTCAAGGTGACTATTTGCATGGATTCATCTAGTGAACACAACGATTCACTTATCCAAGTCTCACCAAGGACGACATCATACTCAAGGGAATCTAGGGTAACTATCACCATCAATTATTTGATTAGTATATCTAAATTAACCTTGAACTTCAATGTTTTGTCCCTTAGCCCTTTGTGCAAGACTATTGCTTGTAGGGATGAGTTTAGGTTGTCCCAATGACACCCAAGTGTCTATCATCATAATGTTATGACTAGCTCAAGAGCTAATCAATGTGCGTTTGTGCTTAACATCATTGCCTGTAAGGAAATCCAACCATACCATGATAGAATCTTCCAAAGGAATCGTGGGTGTTTCGGTTATTGTTTCAGCTTCAGATCCTGTTTTTGTTTCATACTCCCATTCACATTCATCCTCATCTTGGCTTTCAGCTTTTTCAAGAGTACCCAATGCGTATACTGGGGCACACTTGGCCCTCTGAAAATTCTTAATGAGGTCTTTTTGGAAACTTGCGAATCCTCATAGTTCTATTTTATGGAGTTCGTTATGTCCTTGTAAAACTCAAGTTGAGCCCTTAAAGGTGCAAGTGCTGATGTGATGCTTGCTTTATCATGAGAGAAGAGCATTCCTCTAAATGAGGTTTTGAGAGACTGTTTTAATCTTGTAAGGGAATTATCGAATTCCTCACGTGCTTTCTCAAGCATATAGTTCGTACAATCTGTCCCAAATGACTCTTTTGTAGAGGGTATGTATTTCTCTTGAAAGGGAAAGTGGTACTCATCTAGGCTTTGTATCTTGGTTGCTGTTTTAGGCTTGGCATTGTGAAGCTCAATCACAACCGGTGACCCTGTAAGACATTCAACCAAGTTAAGCATGCTCTCCTGAGCTTGCTTTTTGTGTTCCGCATATGTCATGTGATCGTTATTATCCATTTGGGGTGGTTGGGTGGGTTCTAGTTTCTTGATTGGTCTATGTGGTACACTGAGCGAAGAGTAAGAACTTGTTTCATCCTCACTTAGTGATGTACTAGAACTTGTTTCATTCTCTAACTTTCTTTGGTTTGTCAATTTTCCATTATGTTTACCCATGCGACGAGATCAAATTTTCTTTTGGGTTTTTGTATCCTGTGTCACACATATGGGCGTCGAGGTTTGTGTGGTGGTCTTTGTAAGATTCCTCCCCAGCTTCGAGGTATACAGGAGTAAGAACCTCCCTTTTTGATCTTATAATTATTCCCTCTCTTAAATAAAAGAAAGATTTTGTTTAAAAAGGAAGACCCTTTTCCCAGAATACTTTCTCAGGAGCCCACCTGTTTTAAGGATTCAGAACGATGAGTTCAGAAGTGAGAACCGGTGTTTTGGATACCAATGTTTTGGTCTTCATTCGAGTATGGCCCAAAAGAAGTTCTTTATCTCTTGAGAAGTATAAGAAGTTATCCCCCAGATATTGTGGACCATATCTGAATTCAAAGAAAGTAGGTGACTTAGCCTACGAGCTTCTTTTACCTCCTCATCTCAAAGTTCATAATGTAATTCATGTAAGCCTTCTATAGAAATATGTGCCAAACCTAAATCATGAAAAGACAGTAAAACTTCAATGGCAAGATACCCCGTTGGCTTCTAGGTTGCTAGTTTCTTCTTTTATATAAGTCGTAACTCTTACTTGTCGCTCGCAGTAATCTTACTTCCATCGATCTCCTTTCTTTCTTAATCTCTTTCATGGCTTGGCAGCAAGACTTAGTTTTATCCATGATGAATTCTCACCTTCAAGATGCAACCGAGTCTGTAAAGAAGGATTTTATTGAACTATATAAGCGCTCACTTTTCCCTCACTTGGGAACTTCTGTAGCTCAGACCAAATGGCGGACCTGTCGAGACATAACTAGGATAACACCGTGGGGTCGGCAGCACTTTCGTAACAATGTCCGCTTGGCCATGGTTATTGAAGCTTTGGGTTTGGGTCCCCGATACTACTGCGTGATGAGATCAAGGCATGGTGGATTTTCTGAGCGGGTCTTCTTACTAGCTAGCATGCTTTCTTCCTCACCAGAAGATATGCCTTTATCCCATTTTCGGCTTGCCTCTTAGAGGTCCTTTTGTTAGATCACCTCATACCACTGACGTAGGTGCTGCAATAACCAGCCGAATTAGTCCCATAGATGAGTTACCTTATACGTGTGCAGCTTGTGAGTGCTGCTTTTGTGACCATATGATGGACGGGCTTATGGAATTGTAAAAAGTTCTTCTATCTTACTGTATATGTTCCAAGAGTGAATAAAGTTGAAATCTTTGTTCTTGTCTTGAGTCTTGCTCTCTTTGAGACTTTTCTTGGTGGTTAATCTTAATTAAATTTTCTCTTAGTCTCATATTCGTGCATCTTACGAAATTACCCCCAGTTTGCGAGATGAGGACATCTCGCGTTTTTCAAGTGGGTGTAAGATTCCTCCCCAGCCTCTCAAAATGTCCAGCATCTTCCCCCTGTAATCAATTCCCTTTTCAGAAATATAAGAGATCTCGTCTCTGCCTGTTTTGACATAGAGAGAGAAAATATTCTAGAGAGAGAATATTCAGATTATGAATATTTTTAGATAGAAAAAATTCTCATATTATTAAAATAAATTTCCCTAAAACAAAAATTCAGAAAGAACTTTCCAATGTGCAATTGGAATTAATTGGAAATGGGTATAAAGGACCTTAGCCTAAGGGTCTAGATTTTCAGAAATCTTGGATTATGGTCCAATTAAGATTCCTATGGACCAATAAGATCAATCCATGTGTGGGGAGGAGATAAATCTAATTTTGTAAAAGAAGATACCCAAAAATGAGTAAATGCTCACATAAGGTGAAGAGTTGAATATGTACAAGGTTTATTAATAAGAAACTATGAGTAATTTTAATAATATGAGATATTTTGGGTATACTGATTCCATTTTGACACATATGTAAGGAAGGAGAGTCCCTTCAATTCTCACATAAGATGAAGAGTTGAATATGTACAAGGTTTATTAGTAAGAAACTATGAGCAATATTAAAAATATGAGATATTTTGAGTATAATGATTCCATTTTGAGTATAATGATTCCATTTTTGATACATATGTAAGGAAGGGGAGGGCCTTCAATGAGGCGCCTACTTCACATGGGCAAATTGAGTTTTTTATCATCAAAAATTGAGATATTTCATCTCTCCTCTCTCCTCATTCAAGTCTAGTTCCAAAAAGTTAGCTTAACTGATCTAAAAATGGTCAAAAATTGACCAAACTGACTTGGAAAATTCTAGAATCAGTTTGTTTGGTTTTTATCATCAAAAATTGAGATATTTCATCTCTCCTCTCTCCTCATTCAAGTCTAGTTCCAAAAAGTTAGCTTAACTGACCTAAAAATGGTCAAAAATTGACCAAACTGACTAGGAAAATTCTAGAATCAGTTTGTTTGGTTAGGAGCTCAATTTTTCCTATAAATAGAAGCCTCCCCCTTGTTGAAAATATATAGTGTTTAAGGCATTGTTACTCTATTTCACCCAAGCCAAGAACTATGAATTTATTAATAATTCATTAGTTTTTGACATTTCCCTCTTCCAAAGATTGGTTGGCCACTCTTGTCCAAACAAGAGTTGAACCCTCAAACCATCAAGCCAAAGGAAAGCTTTCAAAGTCATTAGTAAGTTGGTGATTCTTCTTTTCACTTATTTTATGATTTTTATGGCTTTAATGGTTCTTATGTTTTATGTCTCCTCTAAAAATGTTATACCTCATTACAAAAAGGTATTTCCCTCTCTTTTCTAACAAAACCAACCATTCTCTATCCTAGATGAATGTTACTTTTAGCATAATTAAATTTCATGCATAGAGGTATACATAAAAGATGAATATTTTATTATAAAAGTGTTACTTTTAGCATAATTGAATTTCATGCATAGAGGTATGCATAAAAGATGAATATTTTATTATAAAAGTGTTACTTTTAGCATAATTGAATTTCATGCATAGAGGTATGCATAAAAGATGAATATTTTATTATAAAAGTGTTACTTTTAGCATAATTGAATTTCATGTATAGAGATATGCATAAAAGATGAATATTTTATTATAAAAGTGTTACTTTTAGCATATTGAATTTCATGCATAATTCCAATTGCACATTGGAAAGTTCTTTCTGAATTTGTGTTTCAGGGAAATTCATTTTAATAATATGAGATTTTTTTCTATCTAAAAATATTCAGAATCTGAATCCACATTCTCATTCACATCCATACATCTACATCTACATGCATACATCTACATCTCCAAGTATACATCCACATCCACATTTACATTCACATCCATACTTCTACATCTACATGCATACATCCACACCTCCATGTATACATCCACACTCGGGGTCTCGTCCACGGATATCCAGACAAGAGACTAATCCGTCGGTTTTTCCAAAACCGAACCCGGAAAAACTTCTTTTATCCGAAAAGCACGGGTGATTCCACCAGGATAACTTTTTACTCTAACGTAGTCAAGACCATTACTGATCAAACTGATCCGACTGGTCCATTAGACCGAAAAATTTCTTTCTGAACACTTCTCCACAGGAATTTCAGTGAAACAAGTTCTCAATTTGTCATTCCTTAACTTGATCTACCATGTCGAGTGTTAACAGTAGCAATTCGACAGCACAATCCACTAATCTCATAGTGATTTGCTGAAATCATTATCATCATTCCAGTTATGAATATCATCATAGGGACTTGTCCCATTCATAACTGGAATGATGATCCCTGAAAATTGGTTGAAATATATTAACCTGAGCGAAACCATAATGAGGATTAATGGGATGAGTCCCTGTGATGATATTCATAACTGGAATGATGATAATGATTTCAGCAAATCACTATGAGATTAGTGGATTGTGTTGTCAAATTGCTACTGTTAACACTTGACTCGGTATATCAAGTTAAGGGATGACAAATTGAGAACTTGCTTGACTTAAATTTTCGTGGAGGAATGTTCAGAAAACACATCTTTTATGCATACCTCTATGCGTGAAATTTAATTATGCTAAAAGTAACACTTTTATAATAACATATTCATTATAAAAACTTGACATTAATCAATTAACCATTCACTTAGGATAGAGAATGGTTGGTTTTGTTAGAAAAGAGAGGGAAATACCTTTTTGTAATGAGGTATAACATTTTTAGAGGAGACATAAAACATAAGAACCATTAAAGCCATAAAAATCATAAAATAAGTGAAAAGAAGAATCACCAACTTACTAATGACTTTGAAAGCTTTCCTTTGGCTTGATGGTTTGAGGGTTCAACTCTTGTTTGGACAAGAGTGGCCAACCAATCTTTGGAAGAGGGAAATGTCAAAAACTAATGAATTATTAATAAATTCATAGTTCTAGGCTTGGGTGAAATAGAGTAACAATGCCTTAAACACTATATATTTTCAACAAGGGGGAGGCTTCTATTTATAGGAAAAATTGAGCTCCTAACCAAACAAACTGATTCTAGAATTTTCCAAGTCAGTTTAGTCAAATTTTGACCATTTTTAGGTCAGTTAAGCTAACTTTTTGGAACTAGACTTGAATGAGGAGAGAGGAGAAATAAAATATCTCAAATTTTTATGATAAAAAACTCAATTTGCCCATGTGAAGTAGGCACCTCATTGAAGGCCCTCCCCTTCCTTACATATGTGTCGAAAATGGAATCATTATACTCAAAATATCTCATATTTTTAATATTGCTCATAGTTTCTTACTAATAAACCTTGTACATATTCAACTCTTCATCTTATGTGAGAATTGAAGGGACTCCCCTTCCTTACATATGTGTCAAAATGGAATCATTATACCCAAAATATCTCATATTATTAAAATTACTCATAGTTTCTTATTAATAAACCTTGTACATATTCAACTCTTCACCTTATGTGAACATTTACTCATTTTTGGGTATCTTCTTTTACAAAATTGGATTTATCTCCTCCCCACACATGGATTGATCTTATTGGTCCATAGGAACCTTAATTGGACCATAATCCAAGATTTCTGAAAATCTAGACCCTTAGGCTAAGGTCCTTTATACCCATTTCCAATTAATTCCAATTGCACATTGGAAAGTTCTTTCTGAATTTCTGTTTCAGGAGAATTCATTTTAATAATATGAGAATTTTTTTATCTAAAAATATTCATAATCCGCATATTCTCTCTCTAGAATATTTTCTCTCTCTATGTCAAAACAGGCAGAGACGATATCTCTTATATTTCTGAAAAGGGAATTGATTATAGGGGAAAGATGCTGGACATTCTGAGAGACTGGGGAGGAATCTTACATTCTCTCCCACTTGAAAAACGTGAGATGTCCTCATCTCGCAAACTGGGGGTAATTTCGTAAGATGCACGAATATGAGACTAAGAGAAAATTTAATTAAGATTAACCACCAAGAAAAGTCTCAAAGAGAGCAAGACTCAAGACAAGAACAAAGATTTTAACTTTATTCACTCTTGGAACATATACAGCAAGATAGAAGAACTTTTTACAATTCCATAAGCCCGTCCATCATATGGTCACAAAAGCAGCACTCACAAGCTGCACACGTGTATAAGGTAACTCATCTATGGGAATAATTCGGCTGGTTATTGCAGCACCTACCTCAGTGGTATGAGGTGATCTAACAAAAGGACCTCTAAGAGGCAAGCCAAAAACGGGATAAAGGCATATCTTCTGGTGAGGAAGAAAGCACGGTAGAGTAAGAAGACCCGCTCAGAAAATCCACCATGCCTTGATCTCATCACGTAGTAGTATTGAGGACCCAAACCCAAAGCTTCAATAACCATGGCCAAGCGGACATTGTTACGAAAGTGCTGCCGACCCCACGGTGTTATCCTAGTTATATCTCGACAGGTCCGCCATTTGGTCTGAGCTACAGAAGTTCCCAAGTGAGGGAAAAGTGAGCGCTCATATAGTTCAATAAAATCCTTCTTTACAGACTCGCTTGTATCTTGAAGGTGAGAAATCATCATGGATAAAACTAAGTCTTGCTGCCAAGCCATGAAAGAGATTAAGAAAGAAAGGAGATCGATGGAAGTAAGATTACTGCGAGCGACAAGTAAGAGTTACGACTTATATAAAAGAAGGAACTAGCGTAACCTAGAAGCCAACGGGGTATCTTGCCACTGAATTTTTACCATCTTTCCATGATTTGGGTTTGGCACATATTTCTATAGAAGGCTTACATGAATTACATTATGAACTTTGAGATGAGGAGGTAAAAAAAGCTCGCAGGCTAAGTCACCTACTTTCTTTGAATTCAGATATGGTCCACAATATCTGGGGGATAACTTCTTATACTTCTCAAGAGATAAAGAACTTCTTTTGGGCCGTACTTGAATGAAGACCAAAACCTTGGTATCCAAAACACCGGTTCTCACTTCTGAACTCATCATTCTGAATCCTTAAAACAAGTGGGCTCCTAAGAAAGTATTCTGGGGAAAGGGTCTTCCTTTTTAAACAAAATCTTTCTTTTATTTTAGAGAGGGAATAATTATAAGATCAAAAAGGGAGGTTCTTACTCATGTATACCTCAAAGGCTGGGGAGGAATCTTACATTCTACCCTACTTAAAAAAAGTGCGAGATGTCCTCATCTCGCAAGGTAGAGGATAACCCTTTTTCATAAGATCAATTTTATTCTGGGGTTCCTTATATTCTGGTCAACCCAACAGAATACGGATAATTATCCCTTATATAGAACTCATCATTAAATAACATTTCATTCAGATCATATCATTTATATCTTTAACACGATAATGGTCCATTAGATCAAAAATTTTGTTTTCTGATTCCTCCACGGAAATTTCAGTCAAGCAAGTTCTCAATTTGTCATCCCTTAACTTGATATACCGAGTCAAGTGTTAACAGTAGTAATTTGACAGCACAATCCACTAATCTCATTAGTGATTTGTTGAAATCATTATCATCATTCCAGTTATGAATATCATCACAGGGACTCGTCCCATTAATCCTCATTGTGGTTTCGCTCAGGTTAATATATTTCAACCAATTTTCAGGGATCATCATTTTTTAATCAGAATCCAAATCAATTCATCAGTTCTCAAACAGAATTAAAAATCATATCAACCACATTCGAAATCATCATCTGGATAGCATTAATGCTTATAATTTCAAGTCTTAGATTTACTCGTATATACTATCGGTAAAGAGTTGCAGTTATACCCTCGGTATATATGGTTAGTCATGCTACTTGGAATTATAAGGTAAATACTATCATGTCTAGGCCTCAAGCAAGTCAGGGTTCCATACAATTGCAGTACTTCCATTTGAAGACCCAATTACTAATTTACAAATTTTTAGTTTGAATATCAAATTGTATGAATTTTATCACACAATTACAACCTTTTAATGCTTCTTGATATAATGTAGACATATTTGGCTTCTCAGTTGATCTTTATTAGCCAATTTGCTCTGATACCAAATGTGGGATCCCTGTTCCCACCGAGCAATGGATTCGGGGTACTAGCAGCGGAAGTAGAACTTCTCGCGCGGGGCAGAGTCCCACACTCGGGGCCTCGTCCACGGATATCTGGACAAGAGACTAATCCGTCGGTTTTTCCAAAGTCGAACCCGGAAAAACTTCCTTTATCCGGAAAGCACGGGTGATTCCACCAGGATAACTTTTTACTCTAATGTAGTCAAGACCATTACTGATCAAACTGATCCGACTGCACCTATAAAGGTACTCGGTTAGATCAAGGAAGAAACTTGCACTTGGATCATTGGGATGAACGCTTTTTTCCCCATCAAGAGGCACAACCGTTGATTCCTATCCATAGAACAATTACTGTTCGGGATTTACGTCATCTATCGTAATAACAAAAATTGAGTCTCCATTTACGGATCCATCCGTCCAGCCTAACCCCATCCAGTCCCATGGGTTAGCCAACCACTGTAGTGATGCGATCCAACTAGGAATTTGGTTAGGTTTTGTCCCGGGTACCAAGGAAAAGAGTTCCAAGGCCCCCTAGCTGGAAGTTCATGCAAACATAAAACTAATCACACCACTTACACACCCAATATGAAATTGCCTTTTTCTCAGCATCAGCTAACTTTAAAACAATCCTTTAATGAAACCATTATGTCACTGATGACAATCCTCAAAGTCTCTGGTTGAATCCTTATTTCCAGTCATTCATTCATCGGTATACTTATGGCATCATTGGCAACCAGAACGCTCACCACCTGTTCACTCAGGGGCCTTTTCCATAGTTTCTAGCTCATAGTAGTAACCGGTAATATATTCATATAACAGAATGGAATCTCCGTGGAAGGTCAGCAAGATCAACCCACAGATCCATATAAAAGAGCCATGGACTCATCCGTTGAGGACCAGCAAGGTCAATCAACAAGATCCATGCCCGATTTCAGAAAACAACTCTTATTCCTTGTTCTAATATCTTCCACGACGCACGTGTGGGTATCTTCGGTGACCCAGAGCCCGAGCACCGTATGGTCACCTCAGCACCCTCTAAGATCCTTCTCGCAGGTGACCTAGCGCTTCACTCATAGGCCGCTTCCTTGGTCCCTAATCCACCGTACCGAAAGCTCACCATTTAAATCGTACCGAGGCTGGTCAAGACCTCGGCTGACCTTGCTACGCGAGACGTCATCCATTGACTCTCCGTCAGTAGTTGCAACTTTATCAGTTAGGTCTCCATGACCTTAATCCATAAGACGGTCAAAATGCTTCCCCAACATTCTTGATATAAAACAGTCATTTACAAACAGGTCACAAAATACAGTTTCTATATCGACTCTCGTCTTTCCACATTATCCCTCCTCAGTCCACATTACTTATTCAATTTTCCATACATATGTGTACTCATTCTCATCCATTCACTCATATCGACAACACATTATTTCACATACACATTCACATTTATTATTCTACATTCACCTCCATATTCGTACATCCACATCATACCTCCAATCCCACATCCACATACATACATCCACATCCGCATTCACACATCTACATCTACATGCATACATCCACATCTCCATGCATACATCCACATCCACATTCTCATTCACATCCATACATCTACATCTACATGCATACATCCACATCTCCATGTATACATCCACATCCACATTCTCATTCACATCCATACTTCTACATCTACATGCATACATCCACATCTCCATGTATACATCCACATCCACATTCTCTTTCACATCCTTACATCTACATCTACATGCATACATCCACATCTCCATGTATACATCCACATCCACGTTCTCTTTCACATCCTTACATCTACATGCATACATCCACATCTCCATGTATACATCCACATTCACATTCTCTTTCACATCCTTACATCTACATCTACATGCATACATCCACATCTCCATGCATACATCCACATCCACATTCTCATTCACATCCATACATCTACATCTACATGCATATATCCACATCTCCATGTATACATCCACATCCACATTCTCATTCACATCCATACATCTACATCTACATGCATACATCCACATCTCCATGTATACATCCACATCCACATTTTCATTCACATCCATACTTCTTATTCACATCCACATTCTCATTCACATCTCCATGTAGATGTGTGGATGTGAATGAGAATGTGGATGTGGATGTATGCATGGAGATGTGGATGTATGCATGTAGATGTAGATGTGTGAATGCGGATGTGGATGTATGTATGTGGATGTGGGATTGGAGGTATGATGTGGATGTACGAATATGGAGGTGAATGTAGAATAATAAATGTGAATGTGTATGTGAAATAATGTGTTGTCGATATGAGTGAATGGATGAGAATGAGTACACATATGAATGGAAAATGAAATAAGTAATGTGGACTGAGGAGGGATAATGTGGAAAGACGAGAGTCGATATAGAAACTGTATTTTGTGACCTGTTTGTAAATGACTGTTTTATATCAAGAATGCTAGGGAATCATTTTGACCGTCTTATGGATTAAGGTCATGGAGACCTAACTGATAAAGTTGCAACTGCTGACGGAGAGTCAATGGATGACATCTCGCGTAGCAAGGTCGGCCGAGGTCTTGACCAGCCTCGGTTTGATTTAAATGGTGAGCTTCCGGTACGGTGGATTAGGGACCAAGGAAGCGGCCTATGAGTGAAGCGCTAGGTCACCTGTGAAGGATCCTAGAGGGTGCTGACCATACGGTGCTCGGGCTCTGGGTCACCGAAGATACCCACACGTGCGTCGTGGAAGATATTAGAACAAGGAATAAGAGTTGTTTTTTGAAACCGGGCATGGATCTTGTTGATTGACCTTGCTGGTCCTCAAAACGGATGAGTCCATGGCTCTTTTATATGGATCTGTGGGTTGATCTTGCTGATCTTCCACGGAGATTCCATTCTGTTATATGAATATATTGCCGGTTACTATGAGCTAGGAACTATGGAAAAGGCCCCTGAGTGAACAAGTGGTGAGCGTTCTGGTTGCCAATGATGCCATAAGTATACCGAAGAATGAATGACTGGAAATAAGGATTCAACCAAAGACTTTGAGGCTTGTCATCAATGACATAATGGTTTCATTAAAGGATTGTTTTAAAGTTAGCTGATGCTGAGAAAAAGGCAATTTCATATTGGTGTGACTAGTTTTATGTTTGCATGAACTTTCGGCTAGGGGGCCTTGGAACTCTTTTCCTTGGTACCCGGGACAAAACCAAATTCCTAGTTGGATCGCATCACTACAGTGGTTGGGCGGTTGGCTAACCCATGGGATTGGATGGGGTTAGGCTGGACTGATGGATCCGTAAATCGTGACTCAATTTTTGTTATTACGATAGATGACGTAAATCTCACACAGTAATTGTTCTATGGATAGGAATCAATGGATGTGCCTCTTGATGGGAAAAAAAGCATTGATCCCAATGATCCAAGTGCAAGTTTATTCCTTGATCTAACCGAGTACCTTTATAGGTGCAGTCGGATCAGTTTGATCAGTAATGGTCTTGACTACGTTAGAGTAAAAAGTTATCCTGGTGGAATCGCCCGTGCTTTCCGGATAAAGGAAGTTTTTCCGGGTTCGGTTTTGGAAAAACCGACGGATTAATCTCTTGTCTGAATATCCGTGGTTTGGACGAGCCCTGCGGGAGAATCGCTACTTCCGCTGCTAGTACCCCGAATCCATTGCTCGGTGGGAATAGGGATCCCACAGTCCTTGAGATGGATGCTTCTGCATCATGTATAGCTTTTGGCTCTTTCGTGTTTATGTCCCCTTTTGGGTTATGTCCTCAACATTCGCCTTTTCCCTATCTTTTAATTCGACCTTGGTTTCGATAGTTTTTTGTCCCTTGTCTTTCTTGGGTTTAGAAGGTTTTGTTTTCTCTTTTGGGTTCTCTTTTGGGTTCTGTTTTAAAGCATGTTCTTCTACCCATGTTGAGGTATTATCTTTTACATTCCTTTTGACTGTTTCTTGTGCCTTGGCTTGTAAGCGTGTAAGCACATTCAAGGGCATCGTGGACAATTGCCCGTTTTGTACACTTAAGATGTTAAGAGTTGTATTTTGTGAGACAAGTTGCATTGAAGCAACTCGTCTTGGGCAATCTTGGAACATGTGATCAATGCCACATCATTCACACATTGGTCGTAAGGTGTCACCATGGGCATGGAAGTATTCCAAACTATGCAGTTTGCCACCTTGTGAGGTCCACGACAATAGAAACACTGAAGTGTCTGATTAACTACTTCCTGTGAGGAGCAGCTGCTACCCTTTGGATTGTTTCAGTTTGGTGCACGGGAGATAGATGTTTTGAGTCCATTATGGATGAAGCAGGACATTTTTTAGTATCATGGTCAAAGGTTTTACAATATATGCAGTATAGAAGAACAGGTTCGCCTTGTATGCACAATAAGAATTGGGATGGTCGTAGTAGTGATTGCATTCAATACAAGGCATTTCGTTCCTTAGAGGCATTAAGGATGTCTAATTTTGAAGGTTTTCATCCTCTCTTAGAGATGTTGGCTGTTGTAAGGTTTTAAGCAAGGCTGCATAAAATTTTGGGAATGTTAATTTTGAGATTGATCTTTCTTTTGCCATTACTTCACTTGGTTTAGGTGAGGAACACCTCGTAGCATGATCATCTTCTAGCATGTTGTCATCTAAATGTATTTCTTCTTTAAAACATTGATCGAATGTTTTTGGATTGGTTACAATGATCAAGTTATGTAAGCTGTTATTCTTTAAGTCCATCATGAAACATCTCTTCAATTGAACATCGTTTAATTTTTTCCATGACTCACAACGTGAGTCCAAGAGTTTTATCCTAAGGATAAAATTTCTAATGGATTCATTTGGTTGACGCTCAATTGAATAGAGTTCTTTCACTTCACACCACCGATCACCTTACCTGGAAGAGCCATGTATAAAGGCTGATTTCAAGATTTTGAAGTTGTCGTGATTGCCTGCATCATTGCGATGAACCATCAACTAGCTTTTCCCTCTAAGCATCATTGCGATGAACCATCAACTAGCTTTTCCCTCTAAGCATAAGTTCAACGCATGTACCTTAGTGGGAAAATTGGGATTTCCAAAGGCTTCACATCTCTGATCAAACATTTGAATGAATTGAATAGGGTCTCATATTTGCCCATAATTTTGGAAATTTGTATGGCCGTATTTCTGTATGAGTCACTGAGGCCGTATGTGAGTGCTCTTATTGTCTTAGTGAGTCCTTGGGACACCCCCCTTCTTAGACTAGTCAGTATGTCCAAGGTGTGGGCATCCAAGAAAGGGTTGGTACTTATAGGATTTGTGGGAATGTTAGGCAAGGGGCCAAAGCCCGGTGGGATAGAAGTGGTAGGGGGTGTAAAACTTGATGACACGCTTGTTATAGGCATGGCCAATGGCATTGGGAGGTGAATTTGTGGCATAGATCTCAACGGCTCGAAGATGTCAACCATTGGGTTCAATCCTTGTGTGATCCTTAGCAATCCCTCTATCATGGCCATGTTAAAGTCAGCCATTGGGTTCAATCCTTGTGTGATCCTTAGCAATCCCTCTATCATGGCCATGTTAAAGCTCCTTAATGAGCAATCATAGTTTTTTTTTCCTTTGCTTTTTATACTTTTCCACAGCCCGTTATACAACCTCAAGAGGCTTCGCGTACTCTTCATTGGATCAAACGAGTGTCTGTTTGCCCTAATTTAGCTTCTTCGGCGCTATATGCACGTGAATGACCTGAGATATTTTTATGAAAAAAGCGTATGCTAGAAACTTCCCAGATGGAAGAGGAGGTCCTAAAACCTATTTTCCATCACTGTCTCAAGATGAAAAAAAAAATCTAAGAATTTTTTTCCTATTTCGTAGCACATTTTTTAGGGTATTCCAAAAGAAACTTTGAAAATGCTATATGAGGGAGTTGTAGTATTTTTGGAGTATTACAACTTTGTTTCCCTGAGTCATCCGTGATTTTGTTGTTTAGACCCTCAAAAAGTAGCCCGAATATGGCTCGTCGTCATTTTTGCACTAATTTTTACGATTTTTTGTGGTTTTTGGAATGTTTTTTGCCTCGATTTCTGAGTTGAATTTTAAGGTTGCTGGTCAGAGGCCGAAATGGACGATTTTGACTTCGGACGGTGTGTATAGTTTTTTGGGAACCTCAGACTCAACTTGTACATGTGTACATGAGCCATGTTCGTGTTGTGGTAAAGTCGCGGGAGCACCCATTGACTCGGTGTGGGCATCGTGGATGCGGCAAGCAGACATAGGGTTTTGATGGAGTGTATGTGCGGGGACAAAGTTGAGATTCTGGAAGCACAGGCTCGTTCGGAACATAGTTGCTGAAGGCAGTATCAGTTGTTCGATGGCTCGTATTTGTGCGCGGCCATTTGATACGTGTGGGCACGTCAAAATATAAGAGCACTAAGCTGCATTTGAAGTTGGTGGAGGGCTTGTCTTGGACATGGTGTGAAAAGAGAACATGGTGACTTTTTATCTTCAAAATAAAAAATAAAATAAGAAAAAAACGTAGCCAGCTAGTGGTCTACGTGGAGGTTAAAGCTGTTGCCAGCGCACAGTCCAGAAGTATGGAGAGGTGACGGGCTGGCGAAGGTTCTAGAGAGAGAGGCCTCTGGACGGGTTCGAAAAGAAAAGGGGGACGGGTCTCGTGTTGAAGGAGGAGGACTGCAGGGAGCCGACGGGGAGGAGAGCCCCCGGGTGTGTTTTGGTGTGAGGCGCTGCAGAAAAGCGCAGAGGAGGGTGCGCAGGAGAGAAGCGTGGGCGAAAGAGTTCGCCGTGTAGGGGGTTGGAGTGCGAGGACGGAAGAGCCCCGCAGGTGTTTTGATTGGGTGGCTAGCTGCAGCCACAGATGCTGCGAGTGGAGCGTGGAACAGGGTAGCTGGAGCAGCCGTGGCGTTTCTGCTGGGAGGCAGTCTGGTACGAGAGGAGCATGCAGGCGACGGCCTAGGGAGGTCGCCGTGAAGCAGAAGCTGTAGTAGCCGTCAAGGTGGTGAGTTAGGAAGTGAGAGGCTCGTGTGTTGGTGTGTGACGGGCTGCAGGCAAAGTGCAGCTAGGCGCAGCTCTACAAGAGAAGCGAAGGGAAGTTGAGGGCGTTGAGAAGGCTGGCAAGGTGACGGATGGGGCCTCTCTCTTTTGTGAGGAGCAGCGAAGAGGAGCAGCGAAGAGGTGGACGTGATGAGCTGGACGTTGGGGCGACTGGAGATGCCAACTAGAGGGGCCCTCTGGTGTTTTGTGTGTGGGCTGCAGCAGGGCGCAAGACAGAAGGAGGCTGTGCAGGGGTCGTATAGAGAGCTGGGAGACTCTCTGGGGACCTCTGGAGCGTACGAGCGCAGCTACAGGTCTATGGTGTGAGGTTGGCTGAAGGAGCCGCCGTGTGGGAGTTTGTGGGAGCTGGTGTGGAAGACGCCAGTTGTAAGGTGACGGGCTGGAAGGCTAGCGAAGCTGTGGAGCGCAGCCGGCAAGGTGAGGCGCAGCTACTGGCGACGACTGGAGATGGTTTGGATGGGCTGGTGAAGGCGGTGTGCTGAGGCTGGTGAAAACTAGAGATGCAAGGAGCGTGGAGGTGCAGGCATTAAAGTGCAAGGTGTGTAGAGCCCGTCTTTGAGCTGATGACTGTAGCAAGTGGGCAGATAAACTGGCAAAGCAAGGACTGGTGTGTAAAGATCGCCTTATGGTTATAAGCAAATATAACAGTGCCAAAGAGGAAGCTGGGACGGCTCTGGAGTTTGAAGTGTGATTTTGTGGCTGCCAGTGCAAGAAGAAGGCGCCAAAAGGGTCAGTTGTGCAGGTCTGAAGTGACGTGGGAGCCGTTTTGGTCTGGATAGTGGCTGATTGTCAGGTTGGCGACAAAGAAAGAGGTTACTGTGGTTTTGCTTTGGGGACTGGCAGTGAACTGGTGGCATAGCAGAGAGATCTTCAGCTGAGGTGCAGAGCAGAGAACGAGAGGTCGGCAGAGAAGCAAAGAGCGAAGGGTTTTGGAGCGACCAAGAGCTGGAGAGGGCTGATTGCGAGCGGGTGCTGATGAAGCTGGTGTCTGGGATATCTGGGATATCCGATTTTGTAAAGGTCAAGGTCCTTCCTGAAATATGAGTCTTGTTCATGCTCTTTGGTCTGGTGTTCTGGTGTGTTTGCATGCGTGTGTGGAAGTGTGGCATGCTATAAGGGCGTAGACAGCTCTACCGCTTCCGTGCCATCAACGGTCAAGTTAAAAGTCGAAGAGCTCGATGTCAGCTTTTCGATGAGCCCTAGAGCGCATTCATCGAATATACCGTTTAGGAGATACAAGACTCCAAAGTTTCATAGTAGTGACTTTAAATTCACGCCGTGAATTGGATCTGCTTCACCAAAAATTCGGAAAAAAAATTTAAGCATGTTTTTTCACGACCGATGTTTTTTTTCACGAGGGATTTCTTTCACGGCCAAAATTTCTTTCGCCAGAATTTCTTTCACAGCCAAATTTTTTCTTTCACAGCCAGAATTGTTTTGTCGGAATTCTTTTACAGCCGAACTTTTCTTTCACGGTCAGATTTTTTTTCACCGAAATTTCTTTCACGACCGGAACTTTTCGTTAGAATTTCTTTCACGGCCAGAATTTCTCACCAAAAATTCTTCACGGCCAGAATGTTTTCACCGAATTTTTGTTTTCAAGAATTTATTTCATGGCCGGAATTTCTTTCACAAGCAGAATTTTTCCGCCGAAATTTCTTTAACGGTTGGAATTTTTTCAACGGAATTTCTTTCATAGCCAAAAAAAAATTTTACGGAATTTCTTTCATGGCCGGAATTGTTCGACAGAATTTCTTTCCCGGCGAGAAGTTTTCAGCGGAATTTCTTTCAAGGCCGTAATTTCTCACCGAAATTTCTTTCACAGTCGTTTTTGTTTTTAGAATCTAGTGGGAAATATGAATTTCCCTTTCTGGGGGGGAATATTATTTGAATTTAAAATGAAAGGGGTATGGGCATTTTCCCAAAAAGGTAAGTGGAAATCAAAAAAGTTAACCTTTTAATGATACCCCACCCCTTACACCCTTCATATAAATGACTCCCAAAATGGATAATTTTGACAACTCATGAGTATCTACATTGAATGCTCACATTAGCCTTAATGAGTTATGTAAAAAAAGTGATTAAGAATTAATCTAAGATTAATCCTTTCACTAATCTTTCCCTCTTTTGCACTAATCAAGGACTTTAAAACATGAAAGAAGTATTTATAAATTATATTACCTGCAATGTATCAATACCATTGGTATTCTCCTCATTCATATGATCATCCTTTGTTTGTTTCATATTATCCTAACATGTAATTTTATTATTATTAGAATGACCTTAAATTTACTAAAGTAGACACAAAACATTGAATTAAATAAAACTTAAGGGAGCATACCTCATCCATGGGTTGAGAAGATTTTGATTGAGCTATTATTTTCTTCATATTCTTCCGACTGGACTGTAATGACTTTAGATACCATGCATACACATCTTCTATCTTCCATGAGTAAGATGCACCTCAACGGGTTTATCTCATGATAAGTATCCTTAATAATTAAAATTTTTAAGGCTTTTCCCTCTTTGTTATGTCGCAAATTAAAAATACCTTTCATATCTTTAAACCAACTACGCACAAGGCAATACTTGGCTTGTAATAATTGATGTTGATCGGGATTGAACTTTTTAAGGTAAGATCTCCCATATAACTTCTCATTGTCTCTCTGGAAAAGCTTAGAAGCACAAAATATTTGGTCATATGTTGGGGTATCCAAAGTGCTACAAGGCATGCTAAGAGGACTCATGTAAAGAGGTTCACTCTCTTTAGAATTAATTCTATCACTGGAGGTGCTTGATAGTCTACTCGTATCTCTTAATTGATGAAGCATTTTTATTACTTCTTTAAGAGTTTGTGTCATCATTTGTTGAAGATATGAGGTAATCTCAACACCTCTCAAAGATTCCATCACCAAATATCCCTAATGAAACAAAATGTCATAAAACATGTAAGGTCCAATACCATATGTATTATCCTTATACCCGTATACATAATGTACAAGAACCATAAATTAACTTCATTAACTTTATACATAGCACTATATGTAAGGGCACTCTTACTTATACACAAAATCTAACGTGTAAAGACCAATATGCTTTTATATACAGCTATATGCATAAAGCTATTAATAGCATGAACTTATTAAAGGCACACTTTATCTAAACAAAATAAATATTTAAAATTTATCTTGAGTGAAACACGACAGAAATCCATAAGGAACAAAGACATACTTTCAAGAGTAAAACATTATCTGAGTAAAATAAGTATACAAAATTTTGCATAAGTGAAACACAAGATAAATCCATTAGGCACAAAGATATACTTTCATGGATACAAATTTACAGGTGGAGTGCAGTTAAATAATTAGTATACAATTTTTTCTTAAGTGAAACATAAGAAAATTCATAAGACACAAAGACATACTTTTAAGAGTGCTAATAAGAGGATGGAGTGTAGTTAAATAGTTATCCAAAAAATAAGTTTACATAATGTTTCCTAAGTGAAATATAAGACAAATCCATAAGGTATAATTTTTTCTAAGTGAAACACAAGACAAATCATAAGGCATAATTTTTCCTAAGTGAAACACAAGACAAATCCATAAGGCACAAAGATGTACTTTCACAGGTGCAAATTAAAGAATTGGTGTAGTTAAAATAATTATCCAAAAAAATATATAAAATTTTTCTTAAGTGAAACACAAGAGGAATCCATAAAGTACAAAGATGTACTTTCTTGAGTGCAAATCAAAGAAGTGGAAAGCTTTGCATAAGTGAAACACAAGAAAAGTATAAAAGGTAAAAAGACATACTTTCACAAGGGCAAATTTAAAGGTGTAATGTAGTTAAATAATTATCCAAAAAACCTTTTTTGCCTAATGAAACACAAGAGAAGTCCATAAGGAACAATGACAAACTTTCACAAGTGTAAATTTTATGGTGAAACACAAGAAAATCTACAAGGAAAAAAGGCATACTTTCGCAAGTGAAAATTTAACGGTGTAATGTAGCTGAATAATTATCCAAAAAAACGTATTTTGCCTAAGAGAAACACAAGAGAAGTCCATAAGGAACAATGACAAACTTTCCCAAGTGAAAATTAAAGAATGGAGTGTAGTTAAATAATTATCCCAAAAAATATGAATATTTATTTTTTGTTGTTAAAGTGAAACATAATAAAAATGCATAAGGCACAAAGATGTACTTTCATGGATACAAATTAAAGGGTGGAATGCAATTAAATAATTTTCCAAAAAATCAATATATAATGTTTTCTTAAGTGAGACATAAGAAAAAACTATAAGTCACAAAGACATACTTTTAAGAGTGTGAATAAGAGAATGAAGTGTAGTTAAATAATTATCCAAAAATAAGTTTACATAATGTTTCCTAAGTGAAATAGAAGAAAAATCCATAAGGTATAATTTTTTCTAAGTGAAACATAAGACAAATCCATAAGGCATAATTTTTCCTAAGTGAAACATAAGACAAATACGTAACGCACATAGATGTACTTTCACGAGTGAAAATTAAAGAATTGGTGTAGTTAAAATAATTATCCAAAAAAAGTATACAAAATTTTTCTAAAGTCAAACACAAGAGGAATCCATAAGGTACAAAGATGTACTTTCTTGTGTGCAAATCAAAGAAGTGGAAAGTTTTGCATAAGTGAAACACAAGAAAAGTCTAGAAGGTAAAAATACCTTCTTTCGCAAGTGCAAATTTAAAGGTGTAAGGTAGTTGAATAATTATCCAAAAAAAAAGTATTTTGCCTAAGTGAAACACAAGAGAAGTCCATAAGGAACAATGACAAACTTTCCTCAGTGCAAAATAAAGAATGGATTGTAGTTAAATAATTATCCCAAAAAATAATAATACATTTTTTTGTTAAAGTGAAACATAATAAAAATCTATAAGGCACAAAGAGTACTTTCACGAATGTAAATTAAAGAAAATAAGAAATATAGTAAAGTGAAAAACATCGACAACAATTTTCTATAAGTAATGAAATAAACTTAAACACTATAGTAGTTGAGAAAATAGTTCATTATGATTTATAGAGTATGAAAATACTTGTTTACATGGTTTCTCTTGTAGAATACTCCACAAACAGGAGATAATAAAAATTCATATGCATATGAAGATAAATTTCTTCTACAATATTTGCTCTTTGTAGGGTCATGCTTAGGATCTTGGTAATGATTGTTGCCATGTGGCTTCTTTCCAAATGTGGTTATAGGCTTGGGTCTCAATGTCTTTTGTTTTCTTGGCTTGCGTCCTCTCTTACTACTAAGCACCACAACATTGTGTGTTTGGTCATTATCTTTTGTTAACCAATCATCTAAGAATGCATTACAAACTAAAAACTCAGAGTCAAGATTTAATGAGGAGAAGCCATGTAAACATCCAAGAGTGCCCTTTATATCCTCAAACAAAGGTACTTTGTCTCGAGGATACAAATCCACCAGCCAATTCCATCGATTAGATATTTGATGAAGACTCTCATAAGTGAGCATGGATCCACCAATCCCTAAGGATTTCTCAAATATATAAAAAGCATGTGGCCATCCTGGAGGAATGAAAACAAGTGAACCTACCTCAGTTGTAAAGCTGAATTGTGCGGGAGGTAATGTATGCTTGCCTTCTTGCATACATTTTTTCCAAATGGCCATAGTGTTAACCTCATTAGGGTCCCAAAAATACCAAGTTTTTTTCCCTTCCACTAATCCCATCCATCCTAGAGTGCACATGGGATCCATATGTGATGCACTAAGGAATCCTTTATCACTGTAAACGATGTAAACTTTTGAATCATGTTTTCCTCTTTTAATAGATTCTAGGAAGTCAAGATATATATCATCCCTAAAATTTGGATATCCCTCTAGATCTTGAAGCATTGAATTGCCTTTTGGAATGGAATAATCAAGAGTAGAAAGGCATGATTCCCCTACCCCGCCATCGACTATAAGTCATAGAATGCCTCTTTCCATTTTTATCTAGTGTAATAACTTGATTGCCTCCCATATGCTCTCAAACATGGTCTTGAAAGGTCTTTGGACATGCTAATACACTAGGAAGGAAAGAGTTAATACAATTAGAAACAAGAGTTGGTTTTAAAAGTGGCCTATGCACGAGCCCCTTCAATCTCTATGGAACTTCATATGACATCCTTGCCATATATAGCTGAAATCATACATATAAGATTATGTAAAAATCTTAACAAGTCTAGACAATCTCTCTCTCTCTCTCTCTCTCTCTCTCTCTCTCTCTCTCTCTCTCTCTCTCTTATGTGTGTGTGTGTGTGTGTGTGGGGAGACTTCGTTAAGAGAGGCTGACTTGATGAGTGTAGAGACTTCTTTAAAAGATTCGACTCTTGTGCATAAAGAGTATCATGCATAAGTATTTCAAATTAAGAAAAAGAAAAAAACACCGATGTACTTAAGAATGCATAGTATTAAAGAGAGTAAACTATTATCAAATAATTAGTGTAGAGATAACTTGACTTGGAGAGATGCTAGCTTGATATGTTAAGAAAAAGACTTATAAATTAAAAATAGTTGTGATAAAGATTCATACCTAGAAAAAAAGTAAATTTTAAGACTTTCATGTTATAGGAAAAAAAAGTAAATTTTAAGACTTTCATGTTATAGTAAAAAAGTAAATAGCTTGATATGTTAAGAAAAATAGTTGTGATAAAGATTCATACCTAGAAAAAAAGTAAATTTTAAGACTTTCATGTTATAGGAATCCATTTCACTTGGCCTTCGTGAAGAACTCTGTCGTTTTGTAACTGTCCACCCCAAAATTCTTGTTACACAACAACTAATTTCCTTGCATATCTTATCTCATCTATGCTTGCATCACGAATTTCACATCTCTGTCTTGTAATTGCAATGCCCTTATTCTTTATCATGCTTTCACAATAACAATCTTGTGTATACTTTCTCATATCACTCCATAATTTTTTAGCTTTATTAGTTGATGAAACCTCAAAAATTCTGTCTTTATGCCATGGCAAACACATGAGTTTTTCATGGTCAGCCACCACAAAACCACTTGGTGTACCTAGAACCTCGTGCAATTCTAGTAGCAATCTTTCATTAGGTAATAGATTATCTCTATCAAACTTCATGGCTTTATAGGGTTTGGTGAAAAGAACATGACTG